>NC_045435.1:79053540-79392499 GCF_002776525.5 Piliocolobus tephrosceles | reverse complement strand
GATTCTCCTGCCTCAGCCTCCTGAGTAGCTGGGATTACAGGCATGTGCCACCACGCCCGGCTAATTTTTGTATTTTTAGTAGAGATGGGATTTCACCACATTGATCAGGCTGGTCTTGAACTCCTGACCTCGTGATCCTCCCACCTTGGCCTCCCAAAGTGCTGGGATTACAGGCGTGAGCCACAGTCCCTGGCCACCATTAGCATTTTACAATACCAACACCAACAAAAATGTTTATATTGTTAGGATTACTAAAATTGTTTCAAAGTTTAAAAAAAAATAACTCTCACCATTATGGTACAATGTAATAAAGCTATAATGATGGGACATACAGTTGTAAGAGGAAGAGCACCAAGTCAGCCTGAGCATATCATGGAAGGCTTCTCAGAGGAGGTGATGACTGGGCTGAGTTTTGAAGGGTGAATAAGAGACTACCAGGTCAACAAGCCACGGCTGCTCTGGATAAAGAACACAGTGTAAGTAATTAACAACGAGGGAAAAGAGATTACAAGAGTGAGGAGGAGGGTGATAGAAAGTATAAGGAGGGCTGGGGTAGTAAGTGTGTCATCACAGCAGGTTGTGCACTCTTGCATGAAATGAGATCATCCATGTCCAGTGTTTAGCCTAGAAGATGTACTCAATGGTTAGTGTTACCTATTTCTATTTGCATTTCTACTCTATCATCCCTGGATGCCAAACACTGTGGAGGTTATGGGAGATTGTTGGGGCAAGAATTTGGAAGTGAGGTCCCATGACCATCCTCTGAGAGACATTTTGCCAGCTCTACCACTCACATCACCCCCTTGGATTTTCCCAGAGTGCTCTGAAGATGCGCTCTCGTGCCTCCTTAGTGCTCCTGCCACACTCCTCCTTCACCCAATCCCACCAATGTGTGCACATGTGTCTCCCCAACTGCACCAGGCTCTGTGGCACCCTGAGCACACAGACAAATGTATACTTGTTGAACGAATGAACACATTCAGCGAACTGTGTACTCTTCCACTCTAATGAAAGATGATACAAACCTGCTGTGGAATCAGGACACCCATACCATGGAGGCATCACTACCAGTTGAAGCAATAAAGTGGTCTACATGGGGGTGTTGGCCATTTGAGAATCATAGAAAAAGAAGGCATCAAGAGGCAAAGCTGCACAGTACCCAACCAAGTCCATAAGTCACTATCCCTCAAAGGAAGATGCATACAGGGGACACAAGGACTTGTATTTCTAAACACAGTGTCAAAATACCCCAATGATGAAATGGATGCAACAGGCTAATGACGGTATCGTACTTGCTCCAACAAGTATTTTGAACTCCACTCCCACCAGGCAGCCTACAGGTTTGGTGCTTGGCTGCCCCTGTAGCTTAATTACATGGATAGATGGAGTACCAGTTCCAGTTTTCACTGCTTATGTTCAGGCTGGTACTCCATCACATGTTCATCTGGGGAGGTTTGGGGAGAAGGTTAGTCAGTCCTCAAGGTCATATCACAAATCTCCAGTCTTCCCAGTGGAAAATCAGATCCCAGATCCCAGGATAGGAGGCTTGGTGGAGATACCACGAGCAGTCAACCCCTGCCTGGTTCCAGGATGCCTGTCCTTAGGCCAAAAGGTGTTCCAATTTCAACCAGGGCATCTCATCTTTTATATGATTTACATGCTATGGTTCTTGGAGGAGTTCTCATACTGTCAAATGGTTCCAACAGAACAAAAAACTTTTAAAACCTTGCTTTATATAAAACTATTGGCTGGGTGTGGTGGTTCACACCTGTAATCCCAGCACTTTGGGAAGCTGAGGCAGGTGGATCACCTAAAGTCAGGAGTTCGAGACCAGCCTGGCCAATATGGTGAAACCTCATCTCTACTAAAAATACAAAAATTAGCTGGGTGTGGTGGTGGGTGCCTATAATCCCAGCTACTTGGGAGGCTGAGGCAGGAGAATCGCTTGAACCTAGGAGGCAGAGGTTGCGGTGAGCCGAGATCACACCATTGCACTCCAGCCTGGGCGATAAGAGCAAAACTCCGGCTCAGAAAAAAAAACAAAACAAAAAGAAAACACTACTACCGTCAGCCTCTCTCTCTCTGGGTCTCTTCAGTAATGCCTTTCATGGACACTCAGTATGTTTTTGTTGATGGACAGACAGCATGCTTATGGATTCACGGAGGACCCAAAGGTAGAAGGGAAAAAGACATAGTGGTCAGAGCAGGACTGGGGTCTCCCATTCTGTGCTGTCTGCTGTATGACAGACACGGACCTAGCAACGGGTCATCTATGTCACACTGTCATCATTGTCCTCCTCCTCCTCACCACAAGCAATGGCAATGGAGGCCTTTTCATATGCCAGACACCCTGCTGAGGGCTTCAAATGCTCAACCCACTCGGCAATGTTGTCAGAAACTCTTACCTCCTCACAGCAGAGGAAACCTAGACACAGAAAGCACAGATTTGCCCACAGAGCTAGTGACTGGAAGAACCAGAGCAGAAGCACAAAAACCAAGAACATTCTCCCCCAAACAGAGGTCCCAAAGGGAAGTGGCAGACACGCAAAATTGTCCTAGAAATGGTCTTGTGCCAGTTTTTCTAATTGAGGTTAAAACTGGATCTCTTGGGCAGGGAAAGATTTTCTGACCTGGTCCTTCACCAACCAGGGCATTTGTTTAAATGAGCTTCATAGAATCAACACACATCACACTCACTAACTCAGCTCAAAGTCTGGTTTGTCTCGTTATCATTCATTATTTGCAAGGACAAATGCTTAAGTACAGCATACCTCATGCCCAGAGTGCTTCAAAGTGCAGAAAAAATAAGGTGAGCTCTCTTACAAGCCCAATTCTAAATAATGCTTTATGAAATTATACCTGGCTAGCCACTTAGAGACAATTTACAATTCACTGAAATCTACGAGGCTCTAGTTAAGGGGCACAGATGACCAAGATATATCAAGGACCTGTTCTCTAATGCAAATTCACACAAGATCCCTGAGATGTGCACATTGTTATCCACATTTTCAAGAACGAAATAAACTACAGCTTTAGGCAACCTGGCCAAGGTCCGGCAGCTGGAACTGGACAATAGGGGTTGAACAGCTGGGTCTGTCTGACTCCCGGGTGCAGATCTCCCAGACTTCCAGTATCTCATAGGTTCTGGCACCTGAGTAAATATGCAGCCCAACTCCCCTACAAAACAAAACTCTCTGGCTCAATCTTAGCTCCATCTCTGTGCTCTGACCCAAATGTCAGCTGAGAAAGACCCTGCAAAAGGGAGGACCAAACTCAGCCTTCTGACACTGGAGGGCAAATTCTAAATTTAGTAGGAAAATCCTGCAGAATTCAAAGTTCCCCTGGAAAACCCCTCAGGAAGATGCATCTTAGTGAGCTGCTCACCCTCTCTGGAGGAACCCAACTTGGTTCTCTCACAGTGCTACAGCAGCTGACTGTGTGTTCAGCTGCACTACAGGTAAAGTCGGTGGTCAGAACCAAAGGAAAACACAGACCTCTAACCCCCAGACTCACACACAGAGTTGCCCTGGTTGAAGCGCTCAGACTGTGGGGCCTGTATAGGGAGACCAGCAGATTCACCACCCCTGATCTCCTGTATCCTTCAGAATGTACACTCATTAAGTGGAACAGTGAGATTAAACTGCTATTTTTCTTTTTTTTTTCCTAAGAAATTCTAGTTTTGTTTGCATAAACTAAATGCAGAGAAATGTGATTCCATAATACCATAATTACACAATGACAAGATTTTACGTAAGTTATTAAAACATCTATATTGCAAAAACATTTACAAAAGAGAAAGCCAATGGAGGCCTGGGGTTCCAAAATTAGACTATTGGGGCCGGGCGTGGTGGCTCACGCCTGTTATCCCAGCACTTTGGGAAGCCAAGGTGGGCAGATCACCTGAGGTCAGGAGTTCGACACCAGTCTGGCCAACATGGTGAAACCCCATCTCCACCAAAACTACAAAAATTAGCTGGGCATGGTGGCATGAGCTTGGAATCCCAGCTACTCAGGAGGCTAAGGCAGGGGAATCATTTGAACCGGGAGGCGAAGGTTGCAGTGAGCCGCGATTTTGCCACTCCACTTCAGCCTGTGTGACAGAGTAAGACTCCGTCTCAAAAAAAAAAAAAAAACTTCGTCTCAAAAACAACAACAATAACAACATAGTGAAACTATTGGGACTTAAATTCATTCGACCCTTGCTACTTAGCAGCGATAAGATCTTGGAAAGGACTTCCCTATGCCTCAGTTTCCCCAACTAGAAAGCAGGGGTCGTAATGGTGTCTACCTCATGGGACTATTATGGAGACCCATTGAAGCAGTGTAAGCAAAGAGCCCAGCACAGTGCCATGCAAAAGTCAGTGTCCTTTCCCCCTTTATAAAAACAAACCAAAAAAGATGGGAAAGCAGGGGCTCTCTTGGAGAAGTTAAAAAACCTGTTGGAGATCCCCCAATGAGCAAGTTTCAGAGTCAGTGTTGTATTCAATGCTGTCGATTTTGGGAGCTGGATGTAAGAGAGGAGACCTCTGTTGGAATGAAGTGAACCCAGGGCAGCTGCGTTAAAGGAGCAGGAGATAGACTTCTGAAGCCTTCTGGAGTTGGGATACTGAGCAGATAGAAGGGTGAGAAGAAGTAGGGGAAAGATACATCCAGAGATTACTAAAATACCCATGAGGAACAATTACAGACCCACCCAGAAGGCAAGACTGTACAGGCATGTGGATCTCCAGAGGCAGTAAAGCTCAGCTACAGTCACAAAGAAAGTGACCTGACTGACAGTAACCCTTGGATGAGCCTTCGTGCATTTTAGCCCCATCCTGCTGGCCCAGACATGCGCAAGCCTTCAGAGGATCCACGTCTTCCCTCCCATTCCATCCAGCACCACCACCACCCCGCCCTAACTCCAGACACCAAGATCTGGATCTGCTTTGCAAGATCCCTCCAGGATTCCAGACCCCAATCCTCTTGTCCAAGAGACACATGCCCACAGTACACATGAGAAATGACAATGAGGAATGAGCATTATGGAGCTCAGCCAGTCAAGTCACATGTCCACCATCAATTTCCATTCTGCCAGCTGCTGAACCTTCACTGACTGCTTGGGTGGAGGAGAATTAACTGGGGAGGCACATCTTCCAGCACGATGAGACCTCTATCACCCAATAGATTTGCACATCAAGAGCAAGACCACACCTTCTACAAAAGCCAGCCAGAAATATGCAGGGAGATCTGGTGAAGGAGGACCCCTTCATTTGGTTATAATCATTCCTCTGTGTCCAAGGAGAGGCAGACAATGGAAATGGGCAGATGCTTCCGGAGGCATAGTCTGGCACTTGAGCTCTGCGTGCTCTCGGGGTAGGAGCAGCTGTGCCCCACGGCTCCCTCTCATTAAGGCTGGCTGGGAGAATGAGACCACAAACTAAACGAATTGGGGACGC
Source organism: Piliocolobus tephrosceles (assembly GCF_002776525.5). NCBI lineage: Eukaryota > Metazoa > Chordata > Mammalia > Primates > Cercopithecidae > Piliocolobus > Piliocolobus tephrosceles. The sequence goes on along the minus strand of NC_045435.1, from coordinate 79,387,061 downwards.
AGGCCCCCAAACTGTTAGAATTTCAGCTATGATAAACATACTTGACCTTGTGTAATTACTGATGGCAGCAGAGACACACAAGTTCAGAACTCAGACATTTTAACTCCTGCTAATTGCAGGAGGGGAGCAGCCATTGCCACTACCCAGAAACCCCACCTGGTGACCTGGCACCAAGAAAACCAACTTCACCCAGCATGGCAGGACATGCCAGGGCCTGTGGCTGAGGATGAGGATGTCAGAGCCAGGAGGACACCCAGCGTTAAGAGCCTACAGGTGTCCTGACATGGCTGGGTAGAATCATCCAAGCAGAGAATCATGCTCTGCTCAGCTCAGACCTTCTGAAACAGACTTGCCAAGGCTGGGTCTGGGAATCTGAACTTTAAAGATCCCTCCCAGGAGCTGGGCACGGTGGCTCATGCCTGTAATCCCAGCACTTTGGGAAGGTGAGGCAGGAGGATCACTTCAGGCCAGAAGTTCAAGACCAGCCTGGGCAACATAGAGCGACGAGCGACCCCATCTTCACAAAAACTAAAAAATTAGCCAGGTATGGTGATGCATCCCTGTAGTCTCAGCTACTCAGGAGGCTGAGGTGGGAGGACTGCTTGAACCCAGGAGTCCGAGGTTGCAGTAGGCCATGATTGTGCCACTGCACTCCAGCCTGGGCGACAGAGTGAGACCCTCACTCCAATAAATAAATAAATAAATAAGAATAAAATATAATAAAATAAAAATCCCTCTCAGGTGACTGGGCTGCTCTCGAAACTGGAGCAGTCCAGCCTGCTGGGTTTATCTGTGGGAGATGCGAGGGCATACGGTTGTTAGTGGTTCATTCATTCCAGGGTTGCGTATGTGTCTGGCTCTAAGAAGACACAGCTCCGGCCCTACATGGATGCAGAATGTTCTAAGCAGCTGAGTTCACCTGGGGAATTGCTCAGAAATGCAGATGTCTAGGCTCTACTACCTAGGATTGGAGTTCCAAGGGGCTCAGAATCCAGTAGGGAAACAAAAGCAAAGCCTGAAAAGAGGAGAAATCAGAAACTATGGTGGCTGGGAAGGCAGTTCTAACAGAGAAGCTAGTTCTGGGGGAACAGAAGGTGGCTTCTTGGCACAAGAAGGGGAAGATGTGTCCCTGCCCAGCACCCACTATGTGCAGCTCCCTGACTGCTGTCAGCATCGCCCACATTCACAGGACCCTGCAAGGGCGCTGTATTAATCCCCATCTTACAGATGAGGACAGTGAGGGTCAGGGATTGACAGCAACAACTGCAGGGGCTGGGATGTGAACCCTGGCAGCCAGAGAGGACTTGCTCTTTCCACTCTCAGCCCCTCTCCTCTAAGGCCCAGGCTCAGAATACCCTTATCACCCAGATTTTGAATCTAGAGACCTGCAAGGTGTCCTCCACCCTTCTCTCATCTTACCCTTTAGGTTCAGTCAGCAACTAAGGCCTGACCCTTCTCCCTCCACTCCCTTCTCTCAGCCCCTGCTGTTAACACCTTCGCCATTACCACCTGCAGTATTGAAAATACAAGCCCAATTGGCCAAGTCATTCCCTGGCTTAAACCTCTGCAAGGGTTTCCCACAACCCTAAAAATATAAATCTTCCTCCCAAGTTTGCCTCAAGGCCTTCCCATACATTGTTCCCTCCCCTAAATGCTGTTCCCTCTCACTCTCTATTCTCAGGACTATCAAAACTAAGTTGGGTTTCCTGCTTCCACCCTGGAAGGCCAAGGCCACAGAGCAGGGACAACTCTATGCTGCCTATGGCTGAGTCCCAGGGCACACAGTACGGGGGTAGTGGGCAGAGAGATAAAGAGAGAAAGAGAGAGTACTGGGGGGAGGAATTGTGGGGTTGGTTGTTGACTGACTGAGGGACACTACAGGTGGTCTGAGGTCCAAGTATAATGGTGGGGGAAAAGCCACAATGGCTAGAGGCTGGGCAGACACGCTGGGGCCAGACTGGGAAGGAAAGGCTGTGACCATCACAGAAGGGAGCAAGGATATAAGCCCCTAGGCCATGAATAGCTGTGGACAATTATGGACAACTGCAGTCAGCTGTGGAGACTCTCGAAAGCTGGGGAGTAACACGATCAACTTCACATCCATACAGTATTCATGGAGCTGTGCTCATCTGTTTGAAAGGCGATCTATCGATCACCACCAAAAATTTAAATTTGCATGTCTGTGAACCCAGCAATTCCAAGTCTACCAAGGATACTCACTGCAGCATCCTTCCCTAGTAGCAAAAGCAAGAAGCGGCCTCAATGGCCATCCAGTGAATGAATTATGGCAGACAAGTCCACAGTCCCTTTTCCAACCCTTGGTGCTGGACATATTTTGGAATTCATAATCTGTTTGCATCTGAGAAAGGTAGTATGGAGTATGTACAGGATGCTATGTCAAACCCCAGCAGGGCCAGGCACAGCACCCCAAAATCCAGCACATAAATATTTCTACAACTGAATGTGTAACTACTTCTGTTACATACTATAAGTAATCTCCCATTAACTCAAGCCAGGGGTGGTCATTAAATGAGTTTGCATCAAACATTTTTTATTTAAAAAAGTGTAGTTTTCCGAGGCAGGCAGATCACCTGAGGTCGGGAATTTGAGACCAGCCTGACCAACATGGAGAAACCCCGTCTCTACTAGAAACACAAAATTAGCTGGATGTGGTGGTGTACCCCTGTAAGCTACTTGCGAGGCTGAGGCAGGAGAATGGCTTGAACCCTTGAGGTGGAGTTTGCAGTGAGCCAAGATCGCACCACTGCACTCCAGCCTGGGCAACAAGAGTGAAACTCCATCTCAAAAAAAAAAAAAAAAAAGAGTGGTTTTCTTGACTTTGTAATTACAGATAAGGGTTGGACGATGGAATAATAAAAATAATAACAATAACACCAGTGAACATTTACTGAGCCCTCACATGTGCAGGTACTGCTCTTGGTGCTTTGCACAAACTGGCTCACTGGCCCACCACAGGCACTGATACACTTCATTTTTCTAGTACATCTAAACATCCTTCACCAGACCAGGCATGGTGGCTCACGCCTGTAATCTCAGCACTTTGGGAGGCTGAGGCAGGTGGATCACCTGAGGTCCGGAGTTCAAGACCAGCCTGGCCAACATGGTGAAACCCCATCTCTACTAAAAATACAAAAATTAGCCAGGTGTGGTGGCAGGAGCCTGTAATCCCAGCTACTTGGGAAGCTGAGACAGGAGAATTGCTTGAACCGGGGAGGTGAGGTTGTAGTAAGCCAAGATCGCAGGACTGCACTCCAGCCTGGGTGACAGGGTAAGAGTCTGCCAAAAAAAAAAAAAAAAAAAAAAATACCCTTCACCATCACCACTACCACCAACATCTACTGAGTATCAACTGTATGCCAGGCACTCTTCTAAGTGCTTTATGGTAATTACCACACTAAAGCCACACAACAACCCAAAGTTACTATTCTCATGTTGTCCAGATTGATCCCTAATTTATTCTTGATCATCCAATAAAGAAACAGAGGCACACCTTGCCCAAGGCCGCCAGCCAGTGTGCTGCTCGTTGTTCTTGTGCCTCTCACCCTCACATCCTGCGGCGCCTGTATATTAGCTGGTCCAATGTCACGCCTGAAAACTCACGCATTCTGGCTCCAGAGTCTACATTCTCTTCTTTTTAAGACAGAGTCTCATTCTGTCACCCAGACTGGAGTGCAGTGGTGCGATCTTGACTCACTGCAACCTTTACCTCCCAGGTTCAAGCGATTCTCCTGCCTCAGCCTCCTGAGTAGCTGGGATTACAGGTGCACACCACCACGCCCGGCTAATTTTTGTACTTTTAGTAGAGACGGCGTTTCACCAAGTTGGCCAGGGTGGTCTTGAACTCCTGACCTCAAGTGATCAGCCCACTTCAGCCTCCCAAAGTGCTGGGATTACAGGCGTGAGCCACCCCACTCAGCCAGAGCCTACACTCTTAACCCCTACACTTTCCTCTTCTTCTCTAGATAAAGTGGCTTAAAGCTTTTAGGGAACACAGCAGGACACAAAGACATAAATAAATAAAATTCACAATATGCTTGCATTTAGATCCAAAGCCACAGCCCTTGGGCTGTCCCAAGGCAGCCAGAACACAGGCCTGGAATTGAAGTGCGTCCTTCTCCTGTCAGGACACCCAGCAGGAGTACCCAAGCAGAAAGCCAGAGACCATCTAGAGCACAAACCACCCCCCAGGGCACCATGGCCCATCCAGCTTGGAGATCTGCCCCAGCAGACTCACAGGGCGGCCCCAGGCCATCGAGAGAAATGGGCTTTAAGTCACTGAGGAGCAGCCCAGGGTGTGGGTGCAGGTGATGTGCCCGGGCAAACAGAAGCAGATTTGCCCTCCTCACTGGGTCCCCTCCACCCTATCCACCACCACCATTTCATCCCTGGCTTCATGCAAAGCTGCCTGCCAGGCAGGTTCCCATCTGAGAAAATCCAAGGAGTGCAAATTCTGGAAGCACCAGGTAAATGCACCCCTTCCTTAAATAGCACCAGAATTAAGAAAGGCCACCCTCCCTCTCAAGCGCCTGCTCTCTTCAGGATAAGGATCGTGCCAGGGACGGGTGATGGTTAGTGAGTGCTCACTGCCAAAGGACATGTGGGTAGGAGAGGGCAGGGAGGAACACACAGGAGCAATGACCGCGGCCCACACCTGGGACAGGGAGGAGGTCCATGGCAGGAAAAACACCCACCTCTTCCCAGCCCTCCACCTCTCCTTCCCCTCCAGCCTGCCCTGCCTCTGGCTTTCTTTCATGTCCCCACCCTTCTTCCAAAGGCTCTAGAAAGTTTCCATGTGTTCTTTTTTCCCCCAATATACACGTTAACAAAGTAGTTTGCAACATCCATAAAGCGCATCAATCTTAAGTGTACAACTCAATAACATTTTTAGATATTTATACCCCAATGTGATCAGCAACCAAATCAAAACATATAAAACAGTTCCTGTCTCCTAGAAAGAAGGCTTCCTTATGTTCCTTCCCAGGTAATTGCCTACCCAAAGGTAACTACTATCTTTTTTTTTTTGAGACGGAGTCTCGCTCTGTCGCCCAGGCTGGAGTGTAGTGGCCGGATATCAGCTCACTGCAAGCTCCGCCTCCCAGGGTTACGCCATTCTCCTGCCTCAGCCTCACGAGTAGCTGGGACTACAGGCGCCCGCCACCTCGCCCGGCTAGTTTTTTTTTGTATTTTTTAGTAGAGACGGGGTTTCACCGTGTTAGCCAGGATGGTCTCGATCTCCTGACCTTGTGATCCGCCCGTCTCGGCCTCCCAAAGTGCTGGGATTACAGGCTTGAGCCACCGCGCCCGGCCGCGGTAACTACTATCTTGACTTCTAGTGGCATGGGTTCATTTGCCTGCGTCTGAAATGTACATAAATAGAATCATACAGTATGGACTGTCCCTGGCTTCTTCCACTCATCACGGTGTTAGGAGTTTTATCCACGTTGTGGCATGCAGCAGTGGTTCCTTCTTTCTCACTGCTGAGTGTATCCCATTGTATGGATATACCAAATCTACTCATCCATGTGGCCACTGATGGGCATTTGGATTGTTTCCACTTTTTGGTAATTATGGATAAAGCGGCTATGAACATTTGTGTACAAGTCTTTTGGTGCTCAGATGCATTCACTTCTCTTGGGTATATATCTAAGAGTGGAATTGCTGCAGCATAGGTAGGCATCTGTTAAGTTTGAGTAGATGTTATCAAAACGATTTTCCAAAATGGTCGTGCCAATTCATACTCCCACTAGCAGAGTGTGTGAGTTCCAGTTGCACCGTATCTTCACTAACACTTTGAGTCTTTTTAATTTTAGTCATTCTGGTGGATATATAGTAGTATCTTCTTGTACTTAAATTTTCATTTCTCTGGTGACTCCTGAGGTTAAGCATCTTTCCAAATGTTTTTGTGGTAATTTGGATATTCATTTTGATGATATGCTTGCTCAAGTCTTTTATCCTTTTAAACTTGGGCTGTCAGGTGTGTATAGTGGCTAACACCTGTAATCCCAGCATTCTGGGAGGCCAAGGTGGGCAGATCGCTTGAGCCCAGGAGTTCAAGACCAGCCTGGGCAGCATGGCGAAACCCTATCTCTACAAAAAATCCAAAAAAAAAAAAAAGTCACGCATGGTGGTGCATGCCTGTGGTCCCAGCGACTCGGGAGGCTGAGGTGGGAGGATTGCTTGAGCCCAGCAGGGTGGAGGTTGAAGTGAGGCAAGATCACACCACTGCACTCCAGCCTGGGTGCCAGAGTGAGACTCCATCTCAAAATTTTTTTTTTTTATTTTTTTTTTTGAGACGGAGTCTCACTCTGTCACCAGGCTGGAGTGCAGTAGTGCAGTGGTGCGATCTCAGCTCACTGCAAACCCTGACTCCCTGGTTCAAGGATTCTCCTGCCTCAGCCTCCCAAGTAGCTGGAATTACAGGCACATGCCACCATGCCTGGCTAATTTTTGTATTTTTAGTAGAGACGGGCTTTCACCATGTTGGCCAGGATGGTCTCGATCTCCTGACTTCGTGATCTCCCCACCTTGGCCTCCCAAAGTGCTGGGATTACAGGCGTGAGCCTCTGCACCCAGCCAAAAATTTTTTTTGTAAATAAAATTGTGTTGTCTATTTCCTATTGGTTTGTAGAAGTTCTTTATATATTCTGGATATAAATCCTTTGTTGAACATATGTATTTTAAACATCTTTTCCCAGACTGCAGCTTGTCTTTTCCCTCTCTTAATGGTGTCTTTTGATGAAGAGTTCTTAATTTTAACGAAATCTGAGTTATAAGCTTTTCTCTTTATGCTTTTCTTTTCTTTTTTTTTTGAGACAAAGTTTCACTCTGTTGCCCAGACTGGAGAGCAGTGGCATGATCTCAGCTCACAGCAACCTCAGCCTCCCAGGTTCAAGAGATTCTCCTGTCTCAGCCTCCTGAATAGCTGGGACTACAGGTGCACGCCACCAAGCCTGGCTAATTTTTGTATTTTTAGAAGAGACAGGGTTTCACTATGTTGGCCAGGTTGGTCTCAAACTCCTGACCTCAGGTGACCCACCCACCTCGGCCTCCCAGAGTGCTAAGATTACAGGCCTGAGCCACCCCGCCTGGCCCCTTCATGCTTTTCATGACTTATTTAAGAAACCTGTGCCTAGCCTCATCTCATGCAGATATTCTTCTTTATTATCTTCTGAAAACTCCATTGATTTGCCTTGCACATTTAGGTTCTCAATCCATCTTGAATTATTTTTGTGTACAGTGTGAGGTAGGAGTGAGGTAGGATGTACTTTTAGGGTGAAGTCCTGTCAGCTGTGACCATAAACCAGGCACACAAAAAGAACAATCTCTGTTACCTCCAGAGGAAGGTGCAGCTTCCCTGACACCCAATCCTTTATCTGTATCCTCCAGAAGCCTCTGATTCCACCTTGCCCCTGAAGTCCAACAGAATTCCAAACCACATCCCTACTGTTTGAGAGAATTTTAGGACACAAACTCCCACCTTATATAAAGCTTCCACAACTTTCTATAAGTCCATTTTGACAACTGTACATGAGTCAAAATACTTCTAAAATGTAAAATGATTAAGTAGGAATGTGAATAGGGACAAGGTAAGACAGCATCTGGCTGTCAGATCTGCTGGGCACTGTGTGCCTCTATGGGCTGGGAATTAAGGAGGCCACAGAATATGAGCAGACATAGCCCCTACTGTCACCATGCTCACAGTCTGGAGAAGAGACCAATAAAAAACGGGAGCAGAGGTTGGGTGCAGTAGCTCACACCTGTAATTCCAGAACTTTGGGAGGCTAAGGTGGGCGGATCACGAGATCAGGAGATAGAGACCATCCTGGCTAACATGGTGAAAACCCACTCTATTAAAAATACAAAAAATTAGCCGGGCGTGGTGGTGTGCACCTGTAATCCCAGCTACTTGGGAGGCTGAGGCAGGAGAATCTCTTGAACTTGGGAGGTGGAGGTTGCAGTGAGCCAAGACTGTGCCACTGCACTCTAGCCTGGGCAACAGAGTGAGACTCCGTCTTTAAAAAAAAAAAAAAAAAGCAGAGAAAGTATGCAGGGAAAAGTGATCATGGGGAGCCTCCCTGCAATATTTGAGCCAAAACCTAGATATGAGAGGGAGCTGGCCTTAAGTGAAGGGGCAAAAGTGTTCTTGAAAGAAGGACCAGCAGACTCAGAGGCTGAGCAAGCAAAGGGATTGGGACGTAGCTGGAACATCCATGAGACCAGGAGGCATGACAAGGAGTGGAAAGGGCATGTTAGTTAAGGCAAAAAGAGATGTGGATTTTTTTCTAAGCAGAATCAGTTATCATTTCTTTTTCCTTTTTTTTAAGTTTTTTGTAGAGATAGGGTGTAGCTATGTTGCCCCATGTTGGGCATGGTCTCAAACTCCCAGTCTCCATTATCTTGAACATATACCACAAGGTCCTATATGAGGTTGATGCACCACAAAAGACTATGGGATTGAAGGGCGCTCAGTCAACTGGTCCACTTTGAAATCCTTCTCTCCCACCATGGTTTAAGCAGGCGACAAAACACAAAGGCTCCTCTTGGCCTTGACCACGCAGGCCTACACACACACACACACACACACACACACACACCTCACACCCTTGCCCCCTTCCATCTTTTCCTTTAGGTCTAAACACAAGCAGGCTGTCACTCCACCTGCCCCCTTGGTAGTACCTCCAGCTGAGGACTCTTAGTCCCGTTATGATCTTGTGTAAAATGGGGTCTAAACTGCAGGTTTCTGTATTTTTTAATTTTTATTATTATTATTTTTTGAGATGGAGTTTCACTCTGTCGCCCAGGCTGGAGTGCAGTGGCACGATATCAGCTCACTGCAATCTCTGCCTCCTGAGTTCAAGTGATTCTCCTGCCTCAGCCCCCCGAGTACCTGGGATTACAGGTGCGTGCCACCTCACTTGGCTAATTTTTATATTTTTAGTAGAGAGGGGTTTCACCATGTTAGCCAGGCTGGTCTTGAACTCGTGACCTCAAGTGACCCACCCGCCTTGGTCTCCTAAAATGCTGGGATTATAGGTATGAGCCACTGTACCCGTTCAGGTTTCTGCATTTCTGTTTATGATTTCTCAGCACTTATCCCAACTATAATTTTACTTGCATTCATGTGACTATTTGATTAGTATCTGTTTCCTGAGCATGTCTTGTCTGTTGACTCTGGTAGGGTAGAGTTTGAGCTGGTCTTAGCCACCAAGTCTTCCCTAGCACAGAGCACAGGGCCTGGCCCAGGGTAAGTCACACCCATACCCACACCCCCACACAAGCTTTTTTAAATGTAAAAGTTTAAATACCTACAAATGTAGAAAGAACATAATGTACCCTCTGTACCACACATCATACAACTTGAGTGGTCAACTCATTCCTAATATTATTTCTTCTACACTCAACCCAGTGAAGCAAACTCCAGCCATCGTATCACTTGATACATATTTGAGTGATACAGAGTAAGTGAATGAATGACTGCCTCCTACTATAACAGATAAACTGGGGGCTTAATTCTTGCTCTCACTGATTTTACTGTCCATACTAGACAGACAGGGAGAGTTGAGGAGGGGCCACCTAAATGAATTGGTCAGTTTTGCCACCAAGTTAGCAACTCCGATAAAATTTCAGATGAAACTAAAACTATTGTCTAAAGTGAATTTCCTTTTCCTCATATTGATTGGGCTTTAACCCTTCAGTCCTGTCCTTGCCATGGCCACATTCACCAAGAGCTGACTATAAAGGAAGGGAGCGTTACATATTTCCCACAATCTCTTTCAAATAAAAATCTTGAAAGAAAAGTTTCTTTCCATAAAATAAGATATGTGGCCTTTTACAAAGAAAAATAAGGAATGCCTTGGAAATTAGTATTACCACTTGCTCCCTCAAGGGCCAATCTACATTATACTTATTTTCTCTATTTTCACATTTATGAGAACTTGTTTCAAATCAGTCTGGCCTTTTTGAAATGCCATTACAGTTTTACATACATTGGACAAAACTGTGATAGACTGTGATGCTCTCGGTGTCCAGCACAAGGAGTGATACTCGTACCCATTGGGTTTGTTTGATGTCACCTGCCCTTCAAGGTCCCAAAAGTGTGCATAAAAATAACAATTTGAAATGCTGACATGCAATCATACTTAACTACTTTTATATTTTCTAAATTTTTTATAAGCACAAGGAAAAATTTTTAATCCTTTTCTTTAAGCCTAGTACAAGGGTGTCCAATTTTTTGGCTTCTCTGGGACACACTGGAAGAATTGTCTCGGGCCACACATAAAATACACTAACACTAACGATAGCTGACCAACCAAAAACAAAATGCAAAAAAACTCATAATGTTTTTTAAAAGTTTATGAAGGCCGGGCACGGTGGCTCACACCTGTAATCCCAGCACTTTGGGAGGCCGAGGTGGGCGGATCATGAGGTCAGGAGATCGAGACCATCCTGGCTAACACGGTGAAACCCCGTTTCTACTAACAATACGAAAAATTAGCCGGATGTGGTGGTGGAGGCCTGTAGTCCCAGCAACTCGGGAGGCTGAGGCAGGAGAATGGTGTGAACCCAGGAGGTGGAGCTTGCAGTGAGCCGAGACTGCGCCACTGCACTCCAGCCTGGACAAAAGAGCAAGACTCCGTCTCAAGAAAAAAAAAAAAAAGTTTATGAATTTGTGTTGGGCCACATGTTAGACAAGCTTGGCCTAAAGATAAGTCACATTTTGGAGTCTATTCTTCCCCATGTGTGTATGAGTTGGGGGTGGGGGGAGGGAGGGTGGTGAGCGGCATGATTACAAGTTCAGGCTCCTGAATCAGTGATAGGTTCCAATCTGGCTCTGCTATCTGCCACCCACATAGCCTCAGGCAAGTTGCTTCCCTCCATAAGCCCATTTCCTCTTCTGTAAAGCGGGACTGAAATGACTGCCTGATGGGGTGACAGCGAGACTTTAAAAACATGAAGTGGGGCCGGGCACAGTGGCTCACTCCTGTAATCACAGCACTTTGGGAGGCTGAGGTGGGGAGATCACCTGAGGTCGGGAGTTTGAGACCAGCCTGACCAACATGGAGAAACCCCATCTCTACCAAAAATACAAAAGTAGCCAGGCCCGTGGTGACACATGCCTGTAATCCCAGCTACTCGGGAGGCTGAGGCAGGAGAATCGCTTGAACCTGGGAAGCAGAGGTTGCGATGAGCCAAGATCATGCCATTGAACTCCAGTCTGGGCAACAAGAGCGAAACCCTATCTCAAAAATAAAAATAAAAAGATGAAGTGAGGGACCCAGCACTTCGGGAGGCTGAGGCAGGAGAATCACTTGAGCCTAGGAGTTCAAGTTCTGACTGGGCAACAGAACGAGACCCCATCTCTACAAAAAATTTAAAAATTAGCTGGGTGTGTGACATGCACCTACAGTCCCTGTGGGAGGATCTCTTGAGCCTGAGAGGTCAAGGCTACAGTGAGCCATGATTATGCCACAGCACTCCAGCCTGGGCAACAGAGCTGAGATTCTGTCTCAAAAAAAAAAAAGAACTTAGCCCAGGGCATGTATGTAGCAAGCACTTAAACGGTATAGCTGCTGCTACTCGGGTTTTCAAAAAAGAGCTGCAAAAAACTCTAGGTTCTGCAGGAGATCCCTCTCAAGAACCTGTCCAGGAAGCGGGTACACCTGTCCCCACCCCCACAGTAGGAGTCAGAATCAGGGACTGGACAGGATGGGGTTCCTGGAGGAAGCTCACAGCAGCAGCAGCCTCTGAGTCACAGCTCAGCCCCTCCCTGGCATATCCCTTTGTTTGCTGGGAGTTGAGCTGTGACTCACATGAGCTCTGGTCCTGGGCTGGGCACATGTGACCCAGGGTCCTGACTGCCCTGCCCACAGTCACTGAGAAAATTCTTTGTGCAGACTCACCTTTCCCTCATCTCCCCTGCTCTTCCTGCTCCTGCAGCATCAGATCTCAGCCTGCAGTATCAGACCTCACAGGGAGCCTCTGGTGTCTTGTGGGTAGTTTACCAGCCCCCACCACACACACACACACACACACACACACAGAGGCACACACCACCACTTTTGTGGAGTGTGCCTGTTTTTTCACCGTGCTACGTTTTGATGTAACTTCAATCTATAAAGAAAAAGTCCAGAAGAGTCACTGTAGTACACTCCAACTCCTCTTACACTTTTTTTTTATTGTGGTAAAATATAATATAAAACATACCACTTTAACCATTTTTAAGTGTACAGTTCAGTGGCATCTAGCACATTCACCATGTTGTACAACTCTCACCATTATCCATTTCCAGAACTTTATTGTCATTCTAAACAGAAACTGTGTATCCATTCAGCGGTAACTCCTCCTGCACCTGCCCCTCTCCCAGCCCCTGCTGTATTAATACTTCTCTTTCTAAACTTGCTATTCCAGGTACCCCCTGTAAGTGTCCTTCTGTGACTGGCTTTTCTCAGGTAGCATAATACTTTCATGGCTCAGTCATGTTGTATCGTGTGTCAAAAATTTCTTTTTTTTTTTTTTTTTTTGCAATGTGATCTGGCTCTGTCATCCAGGCTGGAGTACAGTGGCACGATCATAACTCACTGCAGCCTCCAACTCCTGGGCTCAAGAGGTCCTCCCATCTTGGCCTCCCAAAGTGTCAGGATTACAGGTGTGAGCCACCTCACTCAACCAGAAATTCCTTCCTTTTTAAGGTTAAATAATATTCCATTGTATGTACATATCACATTTTGTTTATCCACTCATCTATCAATAGACATTTGGGTTATTTCTACCTTTTGGCTATTGTGAATAACACTGCTGTGAACATGGGAATGCAAGTATCTGTTTGGGTCTCTGCTTTCATTTCTTTGGGTATATACCCGGATGTGGAATTGCTGGACTATATGGTACCTCTATGTTTAACCCCTGTTACACTTTTAGGATTCTGGCAGTCACCATAGCTAACTCAATGAGCACTCTCGTCTTACGTTACTCACCACTCTAAGAATTTTTATTAACTCATTTAGTCCTGAAAACAACTCCCTGAGGTGTGGTATAATTATTTGCATCCCCATTTTACAGACAAAGAACCTGAAGTGAGAGAGGTCCTCCTTCTCAGATGGCAGCGTCAGCATCTGAGCCCTCACAGGTTCAGATTTAAATTATTTCTCTGGTTGTGACAAAAACAAGGTGCTGCTCTGCCTACCAGCATTTTCTGCCCTGAATAATGCCTTTGGGAGGGTTTCCACATCTTTCCTTGCTCTAGACTAAGGATCAACTAAAAAAAAGAGAGTGAGGCAGGGATGCTCCACTGGATTGGATCTGTCTAGACTCACTGCTAGCAGTGAGAAATCCAACTCCATCTAAATGGGTGAGAAAGGGGATTTGTAGGAAGGTCCCTGGAGCAGCTTGAACAGTCATGTGACTAGATCCAAAGACAATGTGCCCAACCCTCCCCACGCGCTGTCACCGCTCCACACTCTGGGCCTGTCCTAACTGCTCTGACGCTGGGTGAGTGCCTTCAAGCACCTTCTCTGCCACTTCTGAGTGGGTTAGTATGACGGTGAGGAAGCCCACGGCCTGGCATGGCTGGCTTGTGTCTAGCTCCAAACCGGCTACCACAGCCAGGGGGAGGGGAACCATGATAGGCCCAGCCAGGACCACAGCCCCCACTCGGGCTCAGGCTGGGCTCAGGAGCATGGGGGGGCTCAGGAGCACGGGGGAGCCTTTCAGAGAAGAGGGAAGGAAGCAGAGCAAGTGCCCAGCACAGATGCTGTGTAATCTACAATAGCAAAAGATTGGAAGCTGCCCAGTAGTACTGAACAAAACAAGGTTAAATAAAGTTGCTCTAGCCACTCAGCAAAACACTATGTAGCTGTTTAACAAGCAGGAATATCTGGTGGGAACGACAGGACTCGCTCTTTCTCTGTCCACACACATGCACACACACACAACAAACATACACACACACATACATACACATATGTAATAATTCACAGGTAAGAAAAATATAGGCAAGAATTATATCATAATAGAAGAATCAAATGGCTTTTAATCTGTTTACCAAACTTTTCTTTACAGGTTCAACAAATTATTGTCCGTACCAGGCAAGGCGCTGGGGACGTGACAGGGAACACAATAGAAGAAAAATTCCTGCCCTCATGGAACTTACATTCTAGTGGGGGAGGCAGATGACAAGATAAATAAGCAAAATATACCTTATATTGGATAACGATAGTGTTAGGAGAAAAAGCAATGAAGGCAGAGGGGAAGTTGGGATGTAGTGGTAACAGTATTTAGATACAATGACCAGGGGAGGCTGGAGGAAATGAGGGACCAAGCTCTGTAGACACTGGGAGAGGTGCATTTGGGGCAGTGGGAATAGCAGGTGCAAAGGCCCTGAGGTGCCCACGCAGGGAACAACATGGAGGTGATGTGGCTGAGGTGAGGTTATGAGGGGGAAGGGCAAACTAAAAGAGGAGTCAGAGAGGAAGTGTGGCCAGATCACATGGGGCCTTGCAGCCACCCTAAGGGCTTTGGCTTTTGTTGCAATGAAATGAGAGCTATTTGAGGGCTCTGAGCAGAGAAGTAGCCAACCCTTTAGAAGGTTCCCTCTGACTCTGAGTTGAGAACAAGCTGAAAGGAGGTAAGGGCAGAGGCTTGGAGGCCACAGTCATTCAGGTGAGAGGGGAGAATGACCTGGAGGGTGGTAGGAGAAGGAGGGGAGCAGTGGCCACTCTCCAAGTATATTTTGAAAAAATACAGTGGAGTCTTTTGACAAGTGTGGAGAAGAGAGATACAAAAGTCAGATGATGCCCCAGCCTTTAGGCCTGAGCAACCAGGAGGTTGGGGTGCTCCTTAATAGAGATGTGGGAAGAGGATCAGGAGAGTGGGGCATCCTGGAAGCCAGGTGAGACAAGGCTTCGAGGAAGAGCAGGTGACCAACTCCATGAAACACTGCTGGTAGCCAGGAAGGATGGCAACAGAGAACAGGCCATTGGGATGAGCAACCAGGCACTCATTGGAGACCTCAGGAAGAGATGTCTGGGGAGAAGGGAGTGGAAGCCAAGCCTGCCTGAAATGAGGGGCTCAAAAGAGAATGGGATAGCAGCATTATTCACAATAGCCAAAAGATGGAAGCAACTCTGTATTCACAACAGATGAATGGTTGAACAAAATGTGGCAAATGCATAGAATTGAATAATATTCTGCCTTAACAAGGCAGGAAAGTCCATGCCAGCTGTGTTGGCTCATGCCTGTAATCCCAGCACTTTGGGAGGCCCAGGCAGGGGGACTGCCTGAGCTCAGGGGCTCAAGACCATCCTGGGCAATGTGGCAAAACCCTGTCTCTACTGAAAATATAAAAAATTAATCGGGCATAGTGGTGCATGCCTGTGGTCCCAGCTACCTGGGAAGCTGAGGTCAGAAGATTGCTTGAGCCTGGCAGGTAGAGGTTGCAGTGAGCTGAGATTGTGCCACTGCAGCAATCAGTGACAGAGTGAGGCCCCATCTCAAAAAACAAAACAGAAAACCAAAAACCAAGATAGAAATTCTTACTTTTTTTCTTTTTTGGAGACAGGGTTTCCTTCCGTTATCCAGGCTGGGGTGCAGCGGCAAGATCACGGGTCACCGCAGCCTCAACTTCCCTGGCTCAAGCGATCCTCCCACCTCAGCCCCCAAGTAGCTGAGATTACAGGTGCATGCCACCACGCCCAGCAAATTGTTGTATTTTTTTGTAGACAGGGTATCACCATGTTGCCAAGGCTGGTTTTGAACCCCTGGGCTCACTGCCTGCCTCCTCGGTGCTGGGATTACAGGCATGAACCACCATGCCCAGCCCAAAGGAAGGAAATTCTGATACATGTTACAACATGGGTGAACCTTGAGCACATTATGCTGAGTGAGATAAGCCAATCACAAAAGGACAAATATGGCATGATTCCACTTATATGAGGTATCTAGAGCAGTCAAATTCAGAGACAGAAAGTAGAATGCTGGTCGCCAGGGGCGGGGGGCAGGAGGGAATGGGGGTTACTGTTTAATGGATATAGCGTTTCAGTGTCACAAGATGAAGAACTCTGCAGATTGGCTGCACAACAATATCACTATACACAACACTACTGACCTGAAAACTTAAAAATAGTCAACACAGTAAATTTTACGTTATGTGTGTTTTATCACAATTTTTTGAGAGACAATGGAAGGCAAAAAATTAGTCAGCAAGTCCAGACAATTCTTTCAAAAAGTTTTGCTCCAAACTAAAGAGAAATGGGTGTATAACTGTAGGGAGAAATAGGGTGGAGAGAGGGTTCTATTGTTTTTAAGTTGGGAGAAATAACTGCGTGTTTATTTGCTGATAGGACTGATCCAGTAGGCCATGCTCTTAAATGTTGAAATTACTTGCAAAAGGCCGGGCACAGTGGCTCACGCCTGTAATCCCAGCACTTCGGGAGGCCGAGGTGGGCAGATCACTTGAGGTCAGGAGTTCGAGACCAGCCTGGCCAACATGGTGAAGCCCCATCTCTATGAAAAATACAAAAATTAGCCGGGTGTGATGGTGTGCACCTGTAGTCCCAGCTACTAGGAAGGATGAGGCAGGAGAATCACTTGAGCCTGGGAGGCAGAGGTTGCAGTGAGTCGAGATTGTGCCACTGCACTCCAGCCTGGGCAACAGAGTGAGACTCCATCTCAAAACAAAAACAAAAACAAAAATTACTTGCAAAAGAAAAACTGTATTTTAGGATGATGAATATTCTGGAACTAGTGGCAATATCTGCACTACCTTATGCATGTGCTAAAAAACAGATTGGGTACTTCAAAAGGGTCAATTTTGTGGTATGTTAATTATACCTCAATAAAAATAAAATAAAATAAAAGTGATAATAAATGTTTAATGTCTTCCGAATACCATGTTCTCATACAGGCTGAGTTCCCACCCAGGCAGCCCCAGATACCAATAGTTTCTGTGGCCAGTGACCCACCACAGCTACGTGGTAGCCTGCGGAACAGGAGAGGCAAGGTCAGCCTCATTATGGCTGAGTCACAAATGCTGCATTAGCACACACAACCCCCTACAGCTAGACCTACGGAGCATGCACCAATTTGCTGCAGATAGATGGCACCTTTTACTTAGTTAGGCCCATGAACTCTCAGGTCTTCAGTCTTAAAAGGAAATCTAAGAACTGGGCACGGTAGCTCACACCTGTAATCCCAGCTACTCAGGAGGCTGAGGCAGGAGGATCACTTAAGGCCAGGAGAGCAACATAGTGAGACTCTGTCTCAAAAAAAAGCAAAAACCCTAAAATGTAAGAAACAATCATTTCAATCAGAACAATCAAAAGAAACTCTGCACCCCCACTGCCAATCTGCCAACCCATCTGGTCCATCTGTAATTGCAAGACAACAAGGGAGGGACTTATTTTGCAGTCAATCAAAGGGGAGGGAGTTCTTTCCAAAATGTTCTCCTATCTATACCAACAGCACACTTCCACTTCCAACCATTGCCTTTTTCCTTTCTTTTTTTCCTTTTCTTTTTTTTCTGAAACGGAGTCTCACTCTGTCACCCAGGTACAGTGGCACGATCTTGGCTCACCATGACCTCCGCCTCCCAGGTTCAAGCGATTCGCCTGCCTCAGCCTCCCAAGTAGCTGGGATTGCAGGCACCCACCACCACGCCTGGCTAATTTTTTGTATTTTTAGCAGAGACGAGGTTTCACCATGTTGGTCAGGCTGGTCTCGAACTCCTGACCTCAAGTGATCTTTCCGCTTCGGCCTCCCAAAGTGCTGGGACTACAGGCATGAGCCACCACACCCAGCCTTTTGCCTTTTTTCTTTCTTCTGAACAACCTCAAACAGTATCTTACCCACTGTGATGATTAATTTTATATGTCAGCTTGGCTAGACCATGGTAACCAGCTATTTGGTCAAACATTCTAGACATTTCTGTGAAGTTATTTTTTTAGATGAGATTAACATTTAAATCAGTGGACTTAGAGTAAAGCAGATTATTCTCCATGATGTGGTGGGCTTTAGCCAATCAGCTATGAGCCTTAGCAGAAAAAGACTGACCTCCCAGAGCAGGAAGAATTCTGCCCAGACTGCCTTTGGGCTCACTGCAACTCTTCCCTGGGTCTCCCGCCTGCCAGCCTGCCTACCTTACCGATTTTGGACTCGCTCGGCCTCCACAATCACATGAGTCAATTCCTAAAAATCAACCTCTCAATAGATAGATGAGTGATTGATTGACATATATCCTGTTGGTTCTGTTTCTCTCCAAACCCTAATACACACCCAAAATAAGTGATTTTCCAATAGAAATTGTCTGTAAGGACCTGTACTTGCATGAAATTTCAAGTCACCAGAGAGATGAATAACAATTTTTTTTAAAAAAAACACAAAATATGGCAACCCAGAAAGAATAACATTTGTTGGCCAGGCACAGTGGCTCACGCCTGTAATCCCAGCACTTTGGGAAGCCAAGGCAGGAGGATCACGAGGTCACGAGATGGAGATCATCCTGGCTAACACAGTGAAATCCCATCTCTACTAAAAATACAGATACAAAATTAGCCAGGCGTGGTGGCGGGCACCTGTAGTCCCAACTACTCGGGAGGCTGAGGCGGGAGAATGGCGTGAACCAGGGAGGCAGAGCTTACAGTGAACCAAGATCGTGCCACTGCATTCCAGCCTGGGCAACAGCGAGACTCCATCTCAAAATAATAATAATAATAATAATAATAATAATATTTGTCTATATACTGATCAAAGCCATCATAGTAGATATATTTGTTTTCAAATGCAACTTTAGTGTGGGTGTGGTGGCTTACACCTGTAATCCCAGCACACTGGGAGGCTGAGGCCAGAGAATCACTTGAGCCCAGGAGTTTGAGACCAGCCTGGGTAATACAGTAAGATCTAGTCTCTACAAAAAATTTTAAAAATTAGCCAGTGTGAGGCCAGGTGCGGTGGCTCACGCCTGTAATCCCAACACTTTGGGAGGCCAAGGTGGGTGGATCACGAGGTCAGGAGATCGAGACCATCCTGGTTAACATGGTGAAACCCCATCTCTACTAAAAAAAAATACAAAAAAATTAGTCGGGCACAGTGGCAGGCTCCTGTGGTCCCAGTTACTCGGGAGGCCGAGGCAGGAGAATGGCGTGAACCTGGGAGGCAGAGCTTGCAGTGAGCTGAGATCCGGCCACTGCACTCCAGCCTGGGCAACAGAGCGAGACTCCGTCTCAAAACAAACAAACAAACAAACAAAATTAGCAGGTGTGGTGGCATGCACCTGTAGTCCCAGTTACTCTGGAGGCCAAGGCAAGAGGATCACTTGAGCCCAGAGGACACTAGACATGCATAGGGCAACTATTGTTTCACCCAATAATTCAGATATGTGCGTGCACGTGTTCGCGCGCGCACACACACACACACACACAACCGGGTCACCAGGTAGCAGTCTATTTTTTACAATAGGTCAGAGTCAAAAACAAGGGAGAAGCCACCATACTCCACCACACAATAAATGCTTAATAAAATTTGGTAGCATCATCATTCTTAGCTCACTCTAAAAGCTAATACTTTCATGTTCTTCATTAGCATTTATTATCACAATAAAATAGAGCTTCTGATACATTTATCAATGCTGCCACTCACTTACTGCAGTGCTGTTTAAGACTCACTGCACCTCCCTAAATAAACTTGCCAACTCTCTCTCCTCAAAAGGAGTCAGGCGGTCATTTAAATAATTTCTGACTCACAATGCTGGCCAAGGATTAGCGAGGCCCTGCCCAGCCCAGAACACATGAAATGTGAGTGATTTGTTAAGAAAACCATTTGAGTTTGCAAGACTGCACAGGGCTTTTATAAAACTAAAGCCATGCTGGAGAGAAACAGTCCTCCCCACCCCCTTGGGAGATGTGTCATAGAGAGAGGTCACACAAGGTCAGTCAAGCTGCACCTTCTGAGACTGGGCAGGAACTGAAGCGCCAAACCTCAAGTGTGGAACGTGCTTCCTTGTTTTGGGGTTAGGTTATATCATTGTGTTTTTCCCCTAACTTTCCATGTGCATAAACACGCACACACCCCCATCACTAAAGGATGGAAACAAAATCCCTATGAACTGCCGGTTCCAACAACTTAATTAAGTAAAGGGAATCTGCTAAGGCAAAAGATCTGATTTTTTTTTTTTTTTTTTTTTTTTTCTGAGACTGAGTCTCGCTCTATCACCCAGGCTGGAGTGCTGTGACACGATCTTGGCTGACTGTAACCTCTGTCTCCCGGGTTCAAGCAATTCTCTGCCTCAGCCTCTCTAGTAGCTGAGATTACAGGCACCCGCCACCATGCCCAGCTAATTTGTGTATTTTTAGTTGAGACGGGGTTTCACCGTCTTGGCCAGGTTGTTCTTGAACTCCTGACCTTGTGATCCACTAGCCTCAGCCTCCCAAAGTGCTGGGATTATAGGCATCAGCCACCATGCCTGGCCTAGATCTGAGATTCTGAAAATCTCAAAACATATTCTATTGCATATAACTTTCTCTCCTCCCAGAAACAAACTAAAAACTCAGTCCAAATTAATGCTTTTTAAAAAATTGCTTTCTTGAAACAACTGTAATAAATAACTCTAATCTCTGTATCTCAAACACACGCACACACAAGTATTGTTTTTTAAAATGAGAGCTCTTCCCCCCAGCTGAGTTGAGGTATGAATGGATTTGAAGTTTCAAATGTAGTTTCCCACATTGTTCTTTAAGTTTGGAAAACAAGACTCCAACTTGGAAAACAAGATTCCAAGTGATATAAATTTAAGTGCTGCATTCTTTATTTCTTTTTTCTTGAAAATAAAATCATGTATTTGTGCTGTGCCAAAGCATTACATCTGGAACACATAAGTACATGTTGGGGTGTAAACTAACCTTGTTTTTTTCTTTTGAGACGGTCTTGCTCTGTCGCCAAGCTGGAGTGCATTAGTGTGAGCACGGTTCATTGCAGCCTCAAACGACTGGGCTCAAGCTATCCTCCCACCTTAGCCTCCCAAGTATGTGGGACTACAGACGTGTGCCGCCACACCCAACTAATTTTTAAATTTTTTTATAGAAATAGAGCCTCGCTTTGCTGCCCAGGCTGGTCTCAAACTCCTGGCCTGAGGCAATGCTCCCACTTCAACCTCCCAACGTGCTGGGATTATAGGCGTGAGCCACTGCGCCTAGCCTAAACTAAACTTTTAATATGTGATATTACTCCCTTTTTATTTTTATTCCATTCTTCAAACTATGATGGGAGTGAATTGGCGGGGAGGGGCCAAGATTGTTTTAGCAGCAGAACTCTTTCCTCAAATGAAATAATACCCCTTTGCCCAACAGATAAAACAAGATAAAATGGAGCCTGGCTTCAATTCTCCTACCACCACCTGTTGCCTCCAGGGCTGTGGGGTCTCCCAGTTCCCACTACACTTCTCAAGGCATGAAGCAAGGGGTTATGGGAGTATCTTAGAGATCTCCAACCCATCCTTAGCATGAAGGAAAGCCAGATCTGTTATATCTGCGACCCGGTGCCAGATGCACTCCCATTTCACAAATTCAGGAGTTAAATGCCTTAAATTAGACACTATAGTATACTGTGTTACTTTCTTCAAAAAAGAAAAGAAACATTATGTTCCTGGAGTTTTGTCGGTGCAATTTGATGTCTGTGCAATTTGCCTACTCAGCAGACTCAATGACTAGGGAAGCTGAGTGAGCAGTGCCACCAGCAAAAAGGAATTCAAGTTCCACACTTAATATTGTTAAGATGGCAAAACTCCCCAAGTAATCTACAAAGTCAATGCAACCCCTATCAAAATCTCAGGTCCCTTTTTGCAGAAACTAACAAGCTGACCCTAAAATTCATAGGGAGATCCAGAATGGCCAAAATAATCTAGAAAAAGAAGGACAGGCTGGGCACAGTGGCTCACACCTATAATCCCAGCACTTTGGCAGGCCAAGGTGTGAGGATTACTTGAGCCTAGGAGTTTGAGACCAGCCTGGGTAACATAGCCAGACCCAGTCTCTACAAAAAATAAATAAATAAAAATTAAAAATTAGCTGGGTGTGGTTGCACACATCTGTAGTCCCAGCTACTTGGGAGGCTGAGGTGGGAGGATTGCTTGAGCCCAGGAGGTCAAGGCTACAGTGAGCGGTGATCGTACCACTGCACTTCAGCCTGGGTGACAGAGCAAGACTCTGTATCACAAAAAAGAAAAAAAGAAGAAAGAAAAAGAAGGACAAAGTTGGAGGACTCATACTTCCTGATTTCAAAACTTACTACAAAGCTATAGTAGTCAAGACAGTATAGACAGCAATACTGGCCTAACGATAGACATATAAATGAATGGACTAGAACTGAGAATGCAGAAATAAATGCTTACGTTTATAATAAATTGATTTTTGACAAGAGTATCAAAACAATTTAATGGGGAAGAAGAGTCTTTTCAACACATGATTCTGGGACAACAGGATTTCCATATGCAAAAAATGAAGCTAGGCCCCTACCTCACACTATATACAAACATCAATTCAAAACAGATCAAAGTTCTAAATCTAAGAGCTGAAACTATAAAACTCTTATAAGAATATATAGGCATATGGCCAGTTGCAGTGGCTCACGCCTGTAATCCCAGCACTTTGGGAGGCCAAGGCAGGCAGATCACGAGGTCAGGCATTCGAGACCAACCTGACTAACATAGTGAAAACCTGCCTCTACTAAAAATACAAAAATCTGCCGGGTGTGATGGTGCACACCTGTAGTCCCAGCGACTCAAGAGGCTGAGGCAGGAGAATCATTTGAAACTGGAAGGTAGAGGTTGCAGTGAACTGAGATCATGCCACTGTACTCCAGCCTGGGTAAAAGAGCAAAACTCCATCTCGAAAAAAAAAAAGAGTATATAGGCATAAGTCTTCATGACCTTGCATTAGGCAAAGGTTTCTTAGGTATGATACCAAAAGCATAGGCAACCCAAGAAAAACAGATAAATTGAACTTCACCAAAATTAAAACCTGGCACTTCAAAGAACACTATCAAGAAAGTGAAAAAATAACCCACAGAATGGGCAAAATGTATTTTAAAATCATAGCTGATAAGGAACCGAATTCAGAATACACAAAGAACACTTACAACTCAATAATAAAGAGACATATAATCCAATTTAAAAATGGATAAAAGACCAAATATACATTTCTCCAAAGAAGATACACAAATGGCCAATAAGCACATGAAAGAATGCACATCATTAGCCACCAGGGAAATGCAAATCAAAGTTACAATGAGATGCCACTTCATATCCACTTAGGATGGCAATAATCAAAAGATGGATAATAACAAGTGTTGATGAGGATGTGGAGAAACTGGAAATCTCATACACTGCTGATGGGATTGTAAAACGGTACAGCCACTCTGGAAACAGTTTGGCAGTTCCTCAAAATGTTAGAGTTACCATATACCCAGCAATTCCACTGCTAGATATATATTCAAGAGAAATAAAACCGTATGTCCACAGAAGTTTGTATATTCTTCCCTAGGAAAGAGCCAGGGCAGATAAAAGAGAAGAGAAATGCATATGGACAAAGAAAACACTCTTGGACATAATTAAATGGGAAAACATTAGTTGTTAGCACTGTCCAGGCCAAATAAAGAATTAAAAAAAAAAAAAAAAAAGGCCAGGTGCAGTGGCTCATGTCTCTAATCCCAGCACTTCAGGAGGACAAGGCGGGAGGATTGCTTGAGCTCAGGGGTTCAAGACCAGCCTGGGCAACATGGCAAAACCCTGTCTCTACTAAAAATACAAAAAAATTTGCCAGGTACGGTGGCACATGCCTATAGTCCCAGCTACTAGGAAGGGTGAGGCACGAGAATCACTTGAACCAGGGAGGCAGAGGATGCAGTGAGCTGAGATGCCACCCTGGGCAACAGAGCAAAACTCTGTCTTAAAAAAAAAAAAAAAAAAAAAAGAAAAAAAAAAAAAAAAAACAGGCCAGGCATGGTGGCTCACCCCTGTAATCCCAGCACTTTGGGAGGCCAAGGTCGGTGGATCACGAGGTCAGGAGTTCAAGACCAGCCTGGCCAAGTTGGTGAAACCCCATCTCGACTAAAAATACAAAAATTAGCCAGGTGCAGTGACAGGTGCCTATAATCCCACCTACTCAGGGGGCTGAAGCAGAAGAATCACTTGAACCCAGGTGGCAGAGGTTGCAGTGAGCCAAGGTCATGCCAGTGTACTCCAGCCTGGGTGACAGAGTGAGACTCTGTCTCTAAATAAATAAATAAATAAATACAGAGAAACAAAATCCGTAGGTAAGTAATACATACAAAATGAGCCCATTGTGTTGGTTTTCAAAGATACTCACAGGCACTCATGCTTGTGTGAGTAAACAAAAGCAAGAGAAATCTATGCCCAGCTGATCACAAACATTCTCTCTGGAAGCAAGCCTGGGATGGGGAAGGCAGAATTTTATTTTTTACATCTTTTTTTAATCTCAGCATATTATACCTGTAATTACTTTTAACTCTACAACTTCTGATATGTTTACATTTGTGTTCAATAAGAATATAATCAGGATTTCTTATTTATGTTTCTAGCCAAAAGGGAAGGAAAGAGAGAGAAAGCCACTGGAGTTGGGCAGCATGGGAAGTTGTGAAAGTGGACAAGCATGAAAGAGCTTCCAAGTAGTAGAAACAGCAGGAGCAAAGATGTGAACGTGGGAAAACCTCCACAGTATCTGGGTGACTGTGGAGTTTGGCTCTGTTTGAGCACCCAGGGATGACTGCTGGTGGGGTATGGCTGAAGGTGAATGGGAACAGTGCACTCAGCAACCAGGCTGCAAGAGTGCTGCATGCCCCTTAGGGATTGGCTCTGGCCAAGTGCCCTGGCCTCCTTTTCTGGAGCATTCTGGTTTTGACTTGGGCCCCATGTCCAGTTCTGCCCTGACTTGTGGGTCCACCTTGGAAAAGTCAGGAGGGACCTGGGAAATGAAGGCACTAGACTCTTCCAGACTCGTTCCATGGCCACCCAGAGGCCTTGGGTCATCTACCCAACATCCCAACAAACCCAACTGTGCACTGGCATCATGCCAGGGGCCAGATATTCTGCCAGGAGCAGCCTCTGCCCTCCCAGAGCTGACATTTCAGGGAGATGTGTGCCAAAGCAAGACCTGTAAGAGATAATTACAAACAGCCATCTCTCTTGACATCACTGCACCCCAAATAAATCTTCTGGGAAGACCCTCTTCACCTCTAGCTCTCCTGATACAGCAAGACAGTTGTGAACAAGTTATTTATAACTCTATACCTCAATTTCCTGGTATGGAAGATGGGGGTAATGAGAGGACCTGTGCCACAGGATGGTTGTGGAGACTGTATGAGGATATAGGTGCTGAGCCCAGTAGCACAGGGTACAGCAGTTCAAACCAACTGACATTTATTGAGGGCTGCTTTGTCAGGTCCCTCTCTACAGTATACTCCAACACACACATACACACACAGCTGTAACCAGTGAGAATTCTGCAACATCTGAGAGTCTGGCAGCTGTCTGTCTGGGTCTTTGCACATGCTATGCCCTCCCTTCCATCCCCCACCGGGGGTGACTTGTAGCCATCCCTTTCTGCATCTTGTCAGATATCACTTTTTCCAAGAAGCCTCTCTGTCACACCATTTCCCCAATATCACAGATGAAGAAAAAAAGACTCAGAAAGGTTAAGTTACTGGCACAAGGTCACACAATCCAGATCTCATACTCTTAGCCCCACGGGAACCTTACGCTGTATTAAATGACATCAATTGATCAATCAATGGAAAGAGTGGAACGCATGCATCTCCTGATCCCCGATCCCATACATTTTCATCTCTTTGTTGTTTCTATCAAAGCCTGCTAAGTAACTACTTTTCCTCTAGATGAGTACCACTAGGTGATGAGGTGAGGTAATCAAATGACACAAAACAGGAAGGAGTCCACCACCAGGGTAGGTGCAGTGGAGCAAGTGTTACAATGTGCAGGATTATAACTCCAGCAATGACCCCTAGGCTCATGCTCATTCCCCAGGTGGCAGTTTCAGAACACATTGCTCAGGTCTCACCCTGTAAAGGTAGGTACCAACCTTCTAGTAAGCCATCAGAACACACAATGCCAAGATCTTACTCCAGCCACCTGCCAGGACCTGGGGGGCAGGAGGCGAGTTCTCCCTACATTGTCTCATTTTCCCTCCCCTTCTGCAGTGAGATAGACCATGTCCGGTGCTCAAGAGTTGACTGGCCACACTGGAGAGTTTGACCACAACCTTGGGCTCCATATGCATGGAATGAGGTTGCCTGCAATTGTCCATGAGGCTGCTCCCTCATTTGTCTGGGTTTATGCTCCAGTGCTATCTCCTCAGAGACCTTCTCTGACCAAAGCCAGCTCTGCCTCCATCCCATCACTCTGGATCTCCTTTCCCAGCTTCATCTCCATTACACTGGCCACTTTCCCTCACATCTTATTACTGATCTAGTTGTCTGCTGTCCATCTCCACCACTGGGATGTAAACTCCACAAGGGAGGAATGCTATCAGTTTCCTTGACTGCTGTGTGGTCAGTACAAGGGCAATGCCTGGCACAGAGTAGCCCTCTCTCCCTAAATGTTTTTGAATAAATGAAAAAAACGAGCTAAGTGGCTAAGACAGGTGTAAATACGACCTCAATTAGGAACAGTCTTGCCAGTCCTCTTTTTTTTTTCTTTTTTTAAGAAAAAAAAAAATGGGCCCAGCACAGTGACTCATGCCTGTAATCCCAGCACTTTGGGAGGCCAAGGCAGGTGATCACTTGAGCCCAGGTGTTCGAGACCAACCTGGGCAACATGGTGAAATCCCATCTCTACAAAAACTACAAAAATTAGCTAGGCATGGTGGTGCATGCCCATAGCCCCAGTTACTCAGGAGGCTGAGGCGGAAGGATCACGTAAGCCTGAGAGGCAGATGTGGCAGTGAGCCAAGATCACACCACTGCATGCCAGCCTGGGCAAGAAAGCAAGACCCTATCTCTAAAAAAGAAAAAAGAAAAAGAAATGTGTACCCATTTTCATAACTGAATAAACAATTTTCATCAAAGTAAAGAAGAAAGCAAAACTTGTCACCAAACCTCTCCACAGCAGACCTCACTCCACCCATCATGCTAGTAATATCCCATGAAGAAACTGACTCAATAAATTAGAATTATATATTAAAAATCTCATTTTAACTTGAGTTTCAACTTGTGAAAGTGAAGTGATATGAATTAAAGAATATTTGTAGAAACCATTAAGAAAATGAGTCCAAGGATTAATTTTCTTTTAAATATAGCTAGGGTCGCATTAATAAATTGATTAAGGAATGATACAGAAAAATCCAGGAAAAGAACAAAAGAGAGAGAAAGCCCCTACCCACCCCCACCTCCAACCCAGTGCAGTTACAGGAGCCTGAACAATACAGAACTTGGCCTTGAAGGGTTACTAAACTATGGCAATGGCCTTTCTGCTTCATGCTTCTTTGCCTCAGACCCCCTCTGGTGACACATGACTGCGCAGCATACTAAGTTCTGGTCAGGAGCTCAGGGACCTTAGTTATGGCAGAGAACTTTAGAGACGGATATTGATGGATGCAGGATGGTCAGGACACTAAGCAGACCAGAAGGACTAGAACGGTAGCATGCAGGAGGCCACAGCTCGTCCTCATCAGAGTGGTACAGGGACTGCATCTGGTTCTCTGCCCCCTCTCCTTCAATGGTTCTCTGTCCCCTCTCCTCCAATGGAACAGGCTATTGCAGGAGGTGACAAGTTCCCTGTGCCTAGAGGATTCAAGCTTAGGTTAAACAGTAACTAGGAAGAGATGTTGCAGAGGTGATTTAATCTGGAGGTGAAAGTATGGTCACTTTCAACCCTGAGCTCCTGACCAGCAACGAGTTCCTTGGCATTTCACTACTCGCCAAACTCGCCTCACTTCAGTCAATGGGTGTTCATTCACTCAGGACAGTTATTGTGCACCAGCTATATGCCATGGGCCAGGAGTCAGTAGTGAACAGGACAATACATCTCTGCTCTCTTGAATCCTACGTTCTCCTGGGTGGATGCACACAATAAACCCATAAATCAATGCATGAATAAGATCATCCCAGGCAAGCTCTATGAATAAAATACAAGAAAGAGTGTGATAGAAACTAATGGGGGAGAGGCTGCTTTGGATAAAGTAGTCAGAAAAACCATCTGTACAGGGGAGACATCTGAGCAAAAGGGCAAGAAAGTGCCCAGCATGGAAGAAGTGATGGAAAAGCATGCTAGGTTGAGGGAACAGCAAGTGCAAAGGCCCTGAGAAGTCTTCTGAAAACTTGAACTCAAATGTTCATGAATTGCATCCCAGCCTAAAGGTCTCACCACAGGCCAACAGTCCCTAACCTCACAGCCTGCGTCTTTTTCCCCTAATTGACCAAGTCAAGGCTGACCTGTATTGCCTATTGAAAAGTGTGTTCTGGGAGGGGGAACAAGGGCAGCCCCCAATGTGCAGGGAATTGAGATGTAACAGGGGGCAAGAACCTTCACTTTCCTACCAGAAGTTCAGAATCCACTTACAGGCCTCATGGAGAATACAATGTAAGGGGAAACCTCTGGAAAAATAACTGTGCTTCAAGTGCCTCATGTACATTTCAGGACATTCCCTGGGGCTCCAGGTTCAGAGCTCTTATCTATGGAGTTCCAGAAGACAGAAACTAAATTTCCAAGAAGATACTAAATGGGTGCAGCCCAGGAAAACTCTACAGATGGAGGGGGCAATCTGCTAGAGATGAATGAATGCGGGAGAAGACGACAAGATCAGGTCCCTGGACCCTGAAATAGACTCCCACACTCACAGAGACTAGACAATGTCAGCCTGTCAGGGGACCCAAGGCCTAAAAGAATCAAGTGAAATCTACCCACCCTCCCCCCGCCAACAAGAGGCAAACATCCAATCGCACCCCAGAGCTTCCAGAGAAGATCCAAGACCCCACTTTCCAACAGTGTCCTTGACAAAGTTCATCTCTAATCCCACATTCTGAGATATACTTTGCACAAGGCTGGTTAGCCACAGGAGGTGTTACAGCAAAGCTCAAATTTCCCAGGGCGGAAGGGAACACCATGGCTACTGTGTAAACACCACCAGCTCCTTACCAGAAGAAGGGGAAGGAGCAACAGCCTGCAGACCCACCTCATTGAGAAGCTAGGGCTGTGCACGCGCTGTTAGATGTCAGTGATAATAATCACAAGAGCAGCTAACACAGAAGATTTATCCTGCCCCAGTCAGTATTTTAAGCACTTTATCCCTATACAAGTCTTTAAGGTTTGTACTATTATCATCCCCACCTTACAGATGAGAAAACTGAGGCATAGGTAAGTGAAGTAACTTGCCCAGGACTACACAGCTAAGACAAAGACCCAGTGAAGCTCTCCTCCTCCACACCCCAGGGAAGAAAGTGGTTATACCTGGGTAGTGCATGAAACGCTTAAAAATAAGTTTCTACCGGTACATTCAGGTCAACTACCGTCTGGCAATTCCCACGTCCTCGCCCAGTGCGGGAAGCAAGCCTGGGCCAGGCAGTAAATTCAGCAACCCGAGACCTCTAGGAACAAGGCGCTCTGTTTCCGCAACATTCAAGCGCGTGATGGGGCCGCTGATAGTGCAAGAGCAGCTCTCCACCACCGCAAAACCCAAGGGAACCCGTTTCCACTCGGCTCAGTCAGCCTCAGAAAACGCTCACCCGTCTCTGGCTGCGAGGCACCCACGCTGACCTTAACCCCTTGGCGTCCGCCACTCTGGCGTCCTATCTCTGGATCTTCTGGCCGCTCGGTTTAAAAGATGCAGCCGCCGGGACAAGGGCCTCAGGCAGGCTGGGACGGCGCCCGCCGCCCGGAGCGCCCTGAGTCCGGCTCCCCCGCTGCGAAGTGACCCGCGGCCCTGTGAGCCGCCACTAGCAGCGCGCGACGCGACGCTGACCTGCGAGTGCCCCGCCAGGCTGGAGAAGAAAGTTGGGCGAAAGGGGCGCGTCCCAGGACAGGTGGCGCCTCCCTCCCCGGAAGTGGCTCCGGGAATTTTCGCTCAAGGGGCTACCCGGGGACCAGAGTCAGGGTCCCCAGCAGGAGCGACGACTGGTCGAGGCTGGAGGTGGCACTGCCTACTTGCACTGCGCCCAGTGCGCCCCCGTGCGCTGGGCGTACCCTAGACCAGGGAGCCCTCAGGGCCCGCCGGGGGCACCGAGACCTGGCGGGGTAACTCGGAGGTGGGAGTTGGGGGGCGGTCCAGCTCGGGGACCGGGGCAAAGGAGGAACCAGCCCGGAAGAGGGTCTCACTCCGGGAGATCTAGCGGGGGGTGTCCCACCAAGGGGGGTGTCCAGCCGGGGAGGGTCTAGCCGGGGAGCGGGGTTCCCGGCTGCTGCCCGCACTCACCTCGGCCCCCGCGCTAGTTCGGCCTCTCCAGGCTGGAGAACTCACCGCGGGGGCGGCGGCGGCCCCCCGGGGGGGGGCGGGGCGGGGGGCGGGGAGGCCGGGCCGGCCACGTGGGCTGGAGGCGGGCCGGGGACCCCCGCGGGCGCCGGAGCCGGGCGACGCAGGACTAGGACGTGGCCACGCCCGGCCACAGCTCGACACCCCAGCTCCCCATGCACGGCCTAGGTCTACGGGAAGGCTAGAAAGAGGAGAGCGGAGACCCCAGGACATCCCTCCCCCGCCGCCACCTAAATCAGACTCAGGCTGAGAGAATTAACCAAGTCGGAGGAGGGGTAAACAGCCCTGCCTCTGGCTCCCGCTGTCCCGCCAGAGAACGCACCGCGGAAACCCCGAGGGTGGGTCGGTCGAGGGCCGAGTACCCTAGTGGGAGGGGACTCTCGTGCCGGGGTGGTAGGGGCTGCCCTAGCGGTCCAGGGCCACAGCCTGCACGCGGAGCTCCCACCTCCACGCTGGGCAGATCTTGGGCGTGTCAGATCTTGCCCAAGCCTCACTTTCCTCGATGGTGGAGGTGAGAATGAGGACGAGCCTCGAGCTGCGTGAACCCGGGCGCCCAGTAGGCTCTCAGGAATCGTCGGCTTGTAGGTGGACGCCGAGCCTGAAAGTGAGGGGCCTGGGTCGTGCATGCAGAAATAAACATGGGACTCTAAATAAAACGAGTTTCTGCAGGCATTCATTCATTCAACAGATGAACGCCTACGGTCCTCTTCACCTCTTAAAGTCAGAAATAAAGAATGCCCTAGACTGTCGTTACTGGGCTCCTAAGAAAGTGTAAACCCCGATGCTAAAAATGAAAAATTAATCAGTTGCCCCCATGTGCCGGCAGTGCATTTTAGGTGCTTGATCGAAATTAGCATTCACGACAGCCTTTAAGGTGGAGGGCCTGTGCGGGCCCGCTTCTCAAATGAAGAAATCGAAGCTTGGCGAGGTGAAGCCAGCCCCCAGAGCCAGAGGATCACAGTCTGGCCCCCTGTTTACAGAGGAAAGAGCATCAGCCCAAGGTACTAAGGCTCTTGCCCAGGTGCAGGAAAGGGGTGAGGGTTGAGAGCTCCCTGGGAGGCCACCTGTCGTGACAGCAGCAGCTGGGATGCAGGTCTTCCAGATTTACTTCACAGCAACCTCTGCCTTCTGTTGCCAGTGCTCAGCCCCGCAGTGCTGGGTGGCCTCTTCCTGGCCTGCAGCCCACCTTTTGGGCCAGAAACTGGGCATCTTGAGCAAACCAACTTCTATTCCACCAGCTGCAACTTCATTCCACTACAGCTTCTAGGGAGTTCCTTGACCCCAGACCCAATGCATTGTGACCCACCAGTTTCCTGTTCAGGGAACACACTCTCCCCAGTACTCCATTTCCAAGGACAGCTCCTGTGTCCAGACCCCTAGTCCTCAGCCTTTTCCCCAAGAACCTTTTGTCATTCTCCTTCCTCCCTAATGCAGAAGATCCCTACAACAACCAGCCATGTTTATCAAGTAATTACATTTATTAAGCAAAGGGCTTCTCTTGTCTCTGAAGTGCCTGCTCCCTCATCTGAGCTCAGCAGTGGCTTCAGATCCACCAGCCAACACCTGGTATTCTACTCAGGCAGGTTTGTCAGAGAAAACTTTTCTTTGCATTAGATTCAATTTAACAATTATTTGAGCATCTACTACATGCCACACACTGTGCTAGGCTCTGGGGACAGTAGTGACTGGATACCAAGACAGACAGTCCCTGACCTCATGGAGCTTATGAGCTGATGAGGGAGACAGTCAACTGACCCCTCACCAGGCAGCAAGAGAGCAGGATGTGGTGACAGACACCTGGAAGAAGCACTGGCCCAGGCAGAGCACAGGTCACACTGCTGGAAGTCCATGGACAGGGGAGGTAAGGGGAGAAAGAGGCTGCAGGAACCTTGATGGCCAAAGTGAGACGTTAGACCTTGTCCACCTAAAGGTTCAGACAGAGGCATGATGGGATGGATGTGAGCCACAGTTTGAAGACATCACACTGGCTGCTGAGTGAGAGATGATGCGGCAAGTGAGTCTCCTATACACAGTTAAAGGCAATGCGCCTTTTTATTATTACTAAAGGCAACTGCCTTGACTTCCTCTGTTTTATAATTCAGGGTTTCTGGAAAGCAGGACACATCTGCAAGTAGAATATTTAGATTAGCAACACAGCAATTTAACCCACAAGGTTTCTATGTGCAGCTCTCCCACCCTCTCCCATCCATGCCGTGCTTGGCCCTAATGTGGGCTTAGGGTTGGGGAGGACTTTGTTCCTAGACTCAGATTGAGAGTCTGTCAGGGGGAGAGATGATACACCCAAAGAGAGGATAGGCAGGAAATGTGGGTGTCTAGCCACAGAGTTTGGAAACTAGTGAAGACTCCAGAAGCCTCTGATGGTCAGTCATCTTTTCTCCTTGAAATGGTCAGTTTATTCATAAGGGCCCATTCTTAAGTTCAGTTCCCTCTCCCCGAACTACAAGACAGGATGAGAAGGCCATGTGCAGTGGCTCACACCTGTAATCCCAGCACTATGGGAGGCCAAGGTGGGAGGATCGCTTGAAACCAGGAGTTTAAGACCAGCCTGGGCAACAAAGTGAGATCCCTGTCTTTACCAAAAATTTAAAAATTAGCTCAGCATGGTGGTATGTTCCTATAGTCCCAGCTACTCGGGAGGCTGAGGCAGGAGGATTGCTTGAACCCAGTTTGGGGTTGCAGTAAGCCGTGTTCACACCACTGCACTCCAATCCGGGCTAACGGAGAGAAACCTGTCTCAAACAACAACAACAACAACAACAACAAAAAAAAAAAAAACAGGCTAGTGTGGGATCAGGGCAGTTACTTCACAAAATCATCAATTGGGGAAGCCAGGGTTTCTGCAAGAGACCCCCACCTGGATGGGCAGAGGATGAGCTATGACTGACGCCAGGCACAAAAGCAATGGAGACGGGCTGGGACAAGGGGTTGGGTAGCACCTTCAGGGAAAGCAGCCACAGGAGAAGACACAACCAGGGTCAAAGGTGGGACTCTGAGACCAGTGGCCCCAGCCACCTAGTAACCACTGGGTACCTTGAACACTTGCTGTCTGTTGTGTGTAACCTTACATTTAAAACCCCCTGCTTATGTAACACTAGTCATTGTAAAGCAATATAGAAAATACCAGAGGTACAAAGAATAAGAAAACCCACCCACAATCACACCATCCAGTGGTAACCACTGTTAATCTGTGTCCTTTATTTTTCATTTAACATATTGTGAATCCTTTCCTTTGTCATGAAATATTCTTCCACAACATGATTGCTAAAGGCCATTTGGTCCATTGTATGCATGTGCCCTCTTATAATCAATCCCGACTGGTACTTGGTTTATTCCTCATTTCTTGTTATGAAGATAATGCTTAGTAATGAATTTTTTGTTTGTTTGTTTTTTGAGACAGAACTTCACTCTGTCACACAGGCTGGAATGCAGTTGCACTGCAACCTTCACCTCCCAGGTTCAAGTGATTCTCTTGCCTCAGTGTCCTGAGTAGCTGGGATCACAGGCACCCACCACCATGCTCAGCTAATTTTTGTTTTTTTTTTTTTTTTTGTATTAGAAATGGGGTTTCGCCATGTTGGCTAGGCTGGTCTCAAATGCCTGACCTCAAGTAATCCACCCACCCTGGCATCCCAAAGCGGGGATTACAGGCGTGAGCCACCAGTTCTGGCCTGAAAATCTTTTTTTTTTGAAGGCAGGGTTGCCCAGGCTGCAGTGCAGTGGCACAGTCTCAGCTCAGTATAACCTCGACCTCCCAGGCTCAAGTGATCCTCTCACCTCAGCCTCCCAAGTAGCTGGGACTACAGGCGTGCGCCACCATATCTGGCTAATTTTTCTGTTTTTTTTTTTTTTTTTTTTGTAGAGACAAGTTCTTGCTATGTTGCCCAAGCTGGTTGTGAACTCCTAAACTCAAGCAATCCACCCGCCTCAGCCTCCCAAAGTGCTGGGATTATAGGCATGAGCCACCATATCCAGCCTCGAAAATCTTTGCACAACAAATGTAAATGTGCATTTTTAGTTACTTACTAAAGATAAAACACCAGAAGTGGAATTACTGGAAGAGACATTTAACTCTCTGCCTATTGCAACACACTATACAGATGTTCCCCCTCCCCCACTTTTTGGCATTTGAAAGGTGTGGAGTGTCCGGTTGTCGTCTTCACCCGGGGAATGGTGATGTGTCTGGGCATCAGTCTTTTTTTTTTTTGAGACGGAGTCTCACTGTATCACCCAGGCTGGAGTGCAATGGTACGATCTCAGCTCACTGCAATCTCTGCCTCCTGGGCTCAAGTGATTCTCCTGCCTCACCCTACTGAGTGGCTGGGATTACAGGCGCCTGCCACCACACCCGGCTGATTTTTGTATTTTCACTAGAGACAGGGTTTCACCATGTTGGTCAGGCTTATCTCGAACTCCTGACATCGTGATCCGCCCACCTCAGCCTGCCAAAGTGCTGGGATTACAGGCGTGGGCGTCAGTCTTATTGTTCACGCCTAAGCAATGCTCTTCAAGTGCTACTAAAAAGCTTCTTTGGAAGCAAGTCCTTTCTGCTTTCATAATCTGGGTTAGAAAACCTGAGGAGCAAGGCTGAGCTGGGGAGTGGAAAGGCAGAGAGAGGCTGTGGAGTGGGAAATACCTGAGTTCAAATACAACTTAAGCCCTGTCCTGAGGCAGGACATGAACTAAACTCCTAAGTCCCTTTGGGAGGGTGAGGGGAGCTCGAGCGCTACGCAATGCATGGCATAGTAGCAGGCATCCAATACACATTAGTGATTCTGATACCACTTGTTCCACTAACCAAACCTGCGTCTATAGCAAGCTGTTATCCAGTCTGGAGACAGGAACCACAGAGTGTAAAACCTTGAGATAACAGCCTAGTGGGGGAAATACATAAAACAGCCCAGTCGTTCTCCACTCTGGGATCACAGTAAATGGATGGGAGCCATGTTCTAATTTGCAAAGTGAGGCACAGATGCACTTTTCTCTTCTAGGGAACCTTTTAGCTGTCATCAAGATAGGCAATAATAGTGTTTTTTAAATTTACTAATTTAAATTAAATTTAAACCTTTTAAATTTACTAATAACTGTTATTTCTCAGCCAGGCACAGTGGCTCATGCCTGTAATCCTAGCGCTTTGAGAGGCCAAGGCGGGTAGATTGCTTGACCCCAGGAGTTCAAGACCAGCCTGGGCAACATGGTGAAATCCCATCTCTACAAAAAATACAAAAATCAGCTGGGCATGGTGGCGCACGCCTGTAGACCCAGTTACTCGGGAGGCTAAAGTGGGAGGATCGCTTGAGCCTGGGAGGTTGAGGCTGTAGTGAGTGGATTTGCAACCTGGGTGACACAGTGAGACCCTGTTAAATAAATAAGAAGAAAGAAAAGAAAAGGAAAAACACTATTATTGCCTATCTTGATGACAGCTAAAACAGATAGTAATGTTTTTGAGCACTTGTCATGTGCCAGGCACTTAGTGGGCTATCCCCTCCCCTCCCCTCCCCTGCTTTATCCTCACAAGAACCCCATGCGGCAGGTACATTTTTTCACCCCCATCTCACTGATGAGGAAACGGAGAACCAGGGAGATGAGGTGACCTGCCCCAGTGACTGCTTAATGATAGGGTGAGTACAAGCTGGTTAAAGCAGTAGAGCCTGAGTCCAGTCCAGATGGAAGGCCTCTGCAAGGGATACGGCCTCCCCTCATGAAGCAGCACTCTAGTGGGCAAGAGATTCCTGAAGACACATGTCAGGACCTAGACTGGAGGTGGACAGTGGTCAGGGAAGGTCTCTTTGCAAAGGAGGGATGGAGACTGAGAGAGGGTGATTCAGGTAGAAGAAAAGAAACAGCACATGCAAAGAACCCGGGGCAGGAACATAGGACTGAGGAATTTCAACAGTCTGGTATGGTCAGAAAAGAAGGGACACAGAGAGGAGAAGTCAGCAAGGCATCACATAAGAGCTTCGGTATTCACTTTCAGGGCCACTGGTGGTTTAAGCAAAAAGTGACATCTGATCAAGTACCCATCTCCCTCAAAGGCTATTCCCAGCTGCCCTGCGGAACTGAGACCTCCAGGAGGCAGGAATTCCATTTCAGTTAGCTATGCCATCAGCTACCCAGGCCAGGGCCAGAGAAGACATTCAGGGGAAATCCCATTTCATAACTTATACCTCCTAACCTGCCCCCATGACTCATCCCTATAGGAACAGGGGCTTTCCATGTGCCATGCTTTGTGCCCAGAATTTCACCCAGCTTCACATTCAAGCCTCACAACAGCCCCATTAGGTACTGAGTTATTAACTGCTTTTTTTGTCTTGTTTTGCTGTTTTGAGACAGAGTTTTGCTCTGTTGCCCAGGTTGGAGTGCAGTGATATGATCTTGGCTCACTGCAACCTCCACTTCCCAGGCTCAAGTGATCCTCCCACCTCAGCCTCCTGAGTAGCTGAGACTACAGGCGCATGCCACCATACCCAGCTGATTTTTGTATTTTTAGTAGAGACGGGGTTTCAACATGTTGGCCAGGCTGGTCTCGAACTCCTGACCTCAGGTGATCCGCCCACCTCTGCCTCCCAAAGTGCTAGGGTTACAGGTGTGAGCCACTGTGCCTGGCCCTATTATTAACTGTTTTCTAGATTTAGAAAGTAAGTCCTAAACAGGGCAAGCTGCCTGCCCAGGGAAACACAGAAAATGGCAAACTGAGATCTAAGTTCAAGATGCCTCAGACCAAAGCCTGCCTCAGCTTTAATCACAATGCTAATTATCATGATCTCATGAATAATAATACACAATTATACACAGGTGTGCAGGATACTGAAGCACATCTACCTCCAGAGATACAGAACCAAAGGTAGGACCTGACTGTATTTGCATTCAGCTGCCAGGCATGCTCTTGCCTTTCTTTTCTACAAGTTTCCTATGGCCCAGCCTTACCCAACCTGGTAGGAAAAGTCTATGGTTTGTTTTGAGGCTGATGTCTGCCCACTCCCCAGAATGTCTCTGACCAGCAAGAGTGGAAAAGACCAGGCAGAGCCATCTCATTCTGAAAGACTGTTATTTGATCTCTTCCCATCTCCCTCCACTAACTTCTAAAACTTGGGAAATTGCCCTGACCTTGCACTGATGGTTTGAGAAACAACCCCTGCCTTTGTTCACATTCAGAATGGAGAGTGGTCATCTGCCTAGCACAGAGACCTTACAGCAGCAAGTCCAGAAAAATGTATCTCTATTGGGATTAAATGGCAACCAGGAAAAAAGGAGTCTGGGGAATGGAACATTGGCAGATCTCAAGGTGCACAGTCAACTGTCACAGGCTATGTGTGGTCAGCTATTGGGAACCCCAGAGCTAACGTCTTAATTTTGCCAAATTAAGTTCCTCTTCAGCCCTCACCTCTGCAACAGCCAGGCATGGACCCACCCTCTTCTTTTAGGGGATAGAAATGATATAACTTATCACCTGACAAAATACTTGGCCTAAAGCTCCTTGTGGGCATGGAACTGTCTCCCACCCATCCCGATATGGCCCCCAAAGAGCCCAAGACCTGCTCTTCCATGGAATAATTAATAGCTACTATTCACCAAGTACCTGGCACTTGCTGAGCACAGCCTTGGGTACTTTATGTACTCCATCTCATTTAATCCTCACAATAGCCCTTTGTGGTGGCTATTAGTCCCATCTTACAGATGAAGAAACTGAGTTTCAGAACATTTAGATGACTTGCCCTCAACTCTATACATAGGAGGTCAGCAGGGCAGGGGTCCTGTGTGTACCATGTCCATCACTATGTCTATGTCCCAACACACACTTTGGAATTAACCCTGTTAAGGCAGTTGTATCATCTGTAGATGCAAAGGATGGTGCAAGGTCCCTTCCAGAAAGAGGCCAGGGAGCCAAGCTCACTGATCTTGCATTTCTTTTCCTTAATCCCAAAGGCCCCATTTGAATTTTCTCATTGCAAAAGTTTTTATGCCGTGTTTGTGTCCATCTCTCCCCTTCATTGCATCCTCTAACTTTTCTTATTCTTGGGCCTCTTATGATTTCATTCCTTGTGGACAGCAAGGACAGGATATGCTGAGGGAGGAGTGGGAAACACTTTTTTTGGGGGACCCCCTGTGCCCAGGACTGCAAAGAAAGATTTTATGTCTCCTCCCTCCTCCACCTGCTTAGCTTATCACCTGTAGTTCTTATTCAACTAAAGCAACGACATTTTTTTCCAATTAGAGCCTCCAAGATGAAACTGGTCCTTGCTCCTCTAATGCTGGTATTTCTAAAACAAAGCAAAGCCAGTGGTAGGGCCCCACAGATGTTGGGGACTGCAAGAACCCTAGGCTGCTGTAAAAACAGACAGCTTTCTAATATCATGGTAAAAATGAGGGCTTCTCATGCTGTCCCAAGAGAACACTAATAGAAAGTACTAGCTGCAACATTTCTTTTTCTTTTTTTTTTTAACTTTTTAATTTTAACTTAAAATTTTTTGAGACAGGATCTTGCTCTGTCACCCAGGCTGCAGTGAAGTGGTGTGATCATATAATTCACTGCAGCCTTAAACTCCTGGGCTCAAGTAATCCTTTCACCTCAGCCTCCTGAGGAGCTAGGACTACTAGCACACACCACCATGCCCAGCTAATTTTAAAATTTTTTTGTAAAGACGGAATCTTGTTATGTTGCCCAGGCTGGTCTTAGACTTCTGGCCTGAAGTGATTCTCCTGTCTTGACCTCCCAAAGCGCTGAGATTACAGGTGTAAGTCACCATGCCTGAAGTATTTGTATTTTTTGAAGCCTCAGCCTGCCGAGTAGGTGAGTCTATAGGTGCGCACCGCCAAGCCCAGCTGCAACTTTTGTTTTAATGAAAGAAAAGGAAAGAGAAATTCATGTATAACAGTATCTGCCTCATGGATTCATTTGCTTCAACTCTGAACCAGATTTACACTCAGTATTTGCAACGAGAAAGGAACCAAGTCACTCAAGTTTCTTCCTTCCGCTTAAACTATTACTGAGGGACAGAGCAGCCTATTGATCAGGAGTGGTGATGCTTCAGAGACTTCAACTCCAGTGCTGCCAATTCCTTGTTTGTGCCCTTGGCAAAGCTATACAATTTCTAGACCTCAGAATCTCAAAATTGAGGCTGCTGATAGTACCCTCTATAGGGGATCATGGTAAGAAAAAACATGAAGAGCACTAAGAGCAGGAACCAGCCCTGTCGACACTCAGAGGATGGCAATCATCACTTCCTCTCTGACATTCATTTTATGGGAAAGCTCTCTATTGCCTTTGCCCACACATTTTTCAGTCCATTCCCTACCTGGCTGGCTTGACCTTTAACAAGGGCATCCCTGAGCAGTCTAGGTAGGGTTTGCCTCAGCTCATATCCTGGCTCTGCCACTAGCCAACTGTGGGATCACAAGTCAGTTATAGCCTCTCTGAGCCTCAGTTTCCTCATGTGTAAAATGGGAACAGTAGAATTGGCCACCTCACAGAGCAGCTGTGAAGATGAACGAGATGATGTGTGTAAAGCACTTAACACTCCTGGAAATAAAAAGAATTGACAGAGTGTGGGGGGAAAGGAAATCAATGGGAGAAATGATAACGAGCCTCCTGGGTCACTCTAACCAGGAGAAATGAAGGATATGCGAAGGTCAGGAGGCAAGA
This sequence comes from Piliocolobus tephrosceles, assembly GCF_002776525.5. Lineage (NCBI taxonomy): Eukaryota > Metazoa > Chordata > Mammalia > Primates > Cercopithecidae > Piliocolobus > Piliocolobus tephrosceles. Next base: position 79,346,900 of record NC_045435.1, on the reverse strand, counting down.
ATGTGTGAGAATTTCCTCCTCTCAGAAACAATAATGCTTCCCTCAGAGCTGTTTTCTTTGGGGGGTTTTGTTTTTTACCACTCCTTGTTTTCCTTGGGCTCCCCAAACAGGGTAGGTTGTAGGCCCTGAGCACATTAACATCCCAGTGAAGTATGAGAAGGAACAAGTAAATAAGGAAGATCCAATTTTTAAAATCTATTATGGTCCCAAGACCCCAAATTTAGACTACATCCCGCTCAGGCAATGGCCAAAAGCTTGTATTCTATGTCCTTGCTATTTGTTAACCCTCACTGTCCTCCTGTGGACACTGTCATTTACTGAACATGGACTATGAGCCAGGAATGCACAGGTGGCACTTTACATTCACCGTGCAGTTTAATTCATCGCCTGTAAAGTAGGGCCTCTCTATGGACGAGAGGCTGAGGGGCAGAGTCTGACAGTCACTGGGGCACAGCAACAGTAGCAGAGGCCAGGCATGGTGGCTCACACCTGTAATCCCAGCACTTTTGGAGGCAGAGGCAGAAGGATTGCCTGAGTTCAGCAGTTCGAGAGCAGCCTGCGCAACGTGGGGAAACCCTACCTCTTAAAAAAATAAAAGAAAGAAAGAAAAAACAGTCAGCAGAGCTGGGACCTGACCCTGAAGGTGATAGACACCAAGAAGTTAACTCACAGAGCATGGGGGTCACAGGAGGGGAGAATGTCCATGGAAGACTGAGCAGGCATCTTTTTTTCTGAGTGACAAAAAACGTTTGTGTGCAGCCCCCAAATCTCAGTGCCTTTTTTCAAATTTCTGAAAAGAAAGTCCATTTGTTCTGAGAAGTCAAATTTCTTTCTGATATAAGTAACCCTGTTGCAGCAGGCAGGCCTGTTGCCACATGGGGTAATGGGTGACTGATTGCCTGTGGAGCCGAGCTGAAGGACTAGGGCAGCACAGTGCTGTTCTTTAAAGGGCAAGGAAGACTGGCCACCCTTGGCCTCCTCGTCCTGAGGCAGAGCCCTCCGAAAACCGGGCTGGGAACCTCAGCCAGTCAGGAAACAAGAAAGATGTGCTGAAAAATGAACCACTACAACCTTAAAACAAAACATTTTATTTAATGCAGAAATTCTAAGGTACAAAAACATTTTGTAAATGTCAGCTGTGATCTACTATCACCTATTTACAGAGTTATGTACAAATCAAATAAGTCTAACATTTTCAATGTCAAAAATACAGCACGCTGTTAAGAGTTCTGTCAGTGCTCATTATCCCACTAGATCCCACAAACGACAAACTCAAAGATGAAACAAAGGCAACGCCATCAATAAGCACCATATTCCACAGGCTTTCTCCCCTCGGATGTAGTAACAGGGAGTTTCCACAGGGAAAAATTATCTTTTAAAAAACTAACAGTAAAAATAGGAGTTACTTACTATCTAGATGAACACATTTGGTTTTCACAAAAGCTTTTGCTGTGGTCTGGATTCACCATGCTTTTTTCTTGAGAGAAACATACCAAACTTTTTGTTGTTGTTGTTGAGACAGAGTTTTGCTCTTGCTGCCCAGGCTGGAGTGCAATGGCGCGATCTCAGCTCACCGCAACCTCTGCCTCCCGGATGTGAGCGATTCTCCTGCCTCAGCCTCCTGAGTAGCTGGGATTACAGGCACGCACAACCACGCCTGACTAATTTTGTATTTTTAGTAGAGACGGGGTTTCACCATGTTGGTCAGGCTGGTCTTGAACTCTGGACCTCAGGTGATCAGCCCACTTTGGCCTCCCAAAGCGCTGGGATTACAGGCGCGAGCCACCGTGCCCCACCTGATATGAAACTTTTGAAACAACAGATGAGCACATTAGTGTAATCCAATGGCAAGTTTTTGTCTAACAATTAGAGCAGCTAATTTTGTCTACATCATGTACAAATAGAAGATTGCCTCTGAATCTTCCCGAAATTTTATAGGATATAAATATCAGATATGCAGTCATAACTGTTTGCTTTCGTGAGACTTCTGATTGTGCAAAACGCAGTGCTTGGTCAATTGAGAGCAGAACAGAAACAAAGATTCTGGAGGTGTCTGTGGTCTGAGCTGAATTTTAAAGAATGAAAGGGCAAGAGGGAAGATAACTGGCCAAACTTCCCCAGACATCTTCACTGGGGGACTCAAATGTCTTTGCAAATTAGCCTTCAAACAGCAATGGGAAGGTGGTGCTTAGCAACTACTGCTGTTACCTCACCAGTGGTTAAACGGAAGTCTGCACCATTTAATATTGTGAGTCGCGAAATAAAGGTGATGTCTACAGAGATGCGTAAAAATAGGATCTAAAATTGGGAGGGAGGGGTAGCTGCCACTCAGAAGGTAAGAGCTGGTCTCAACATAGTATACATTAGAAATAAGCACCAAGTGTTTGATCTCAGGAGGAAAACAAACACAAGTTATGATAGATGACTATCATCAGGGGAAAAAATGTAGTAGTCAAATAATTCTCCATGAATATAGGCAACATATCATTTTGTAAAAGTACCATTATATTTTTAAGTGGTAAGAGGAGCTGGGTGTGCAAGAATTTCCCCCATAATCCCCACCCTGAGCCTGGTCTTCACAAGGCACCAATGTGAGTAAGACACCAACATTCTGTTTGGGCAACTAAACTAAGTGTGAAGCTGAGAAACATTATAGCAGTGAAAATTATTAGGCCCCTGGAAAACAAGAGCCATGAAGAATGGTTTAAGTGGGTGGAATTATTTATCACTGAAATAAAAACACCAGGGGGATGACTTCACTGTGGTTTTCGAATACATGGAAGGTGACCAGCTGTTCTTTCTCCACTACATGCTGAACAAAAGGAAGCCGGCTTGAATTTCTATAAGACATACAAAGAACTATCTGATCAGCAGGGTAGGTTACAGAATCTCCTTCTTGTAAAATAAAGACTACCATCTACAGCCGTATGTCTGGAATAATTCAGGCACAGCCCTGTCTGACACCAGGGGAAGAACATGCTAGATAATCTAAACTTTCTCCTAGTCCCTAAACCCTGAAACTAGAATCAAAGCCACTGGCTTGCAGTCAGATTTCCTTTTGTCTATTTTCACCCTGATCCTGGAAAGGAGGTGATATGGCAAGGATGACCCAACACTCCATTTGGACTCCTAACTGGTATCTCAATATCAGGAAAAGCTTTTCTCTGTATACTGTTTCACACCTCCAAAACAGAGTCAATTCACAGATCACTCAAAATGGAAGATAATGCAAATACCTGGCTCTAATGGATGCTAGGAGGTTCCTTGCCTTACTCTCTAAAATTGCCTGCTTTCCTAATCATGTCTTGGCCTATGCTCAAAACCGCACACCATCGAAAAAAAATTATTATGCCAAGAGCTAAAACTATAAACAAAGCCCTTTAGGTTGTGAAGTTTAAATGAAATTGTTCCCAGCATTTTTTAAATTGAGAGAGCATAAATCTGATTTTGAAATTAACAACTGGCTTGCCTTTCTTTTAAGACACCATGAAATGTAAAGATGCAATCAAGACATGTCCAATGCATTCAAAATCACATCAAATTTCTTTGCAGGAGAGGCTGGAGAAAGAAGCAATCTAACTACTGGCTGCATTTAGCAAGAGCATTTTCTGGTGGCACCATCTGTAATTACCATGAATGCCTTTCCTTCAAATCTTATAAAGCAGAGGTTAACAAACTGGTATTCAGTGGACCAAATCAGGTCCATCCATGCTGGGTCTAAATTCACTTGAATTTTAACTTAGTTGTCAATATTTTTTAAAATCAGAATTGTTCATATAAAAATCCAGACTGTCAGCTTTTCTTGAAAAATGGGAATATCAGGAAATACTTCATGGCCACAGTCGACTGGAAAATTGCCCCCTGTGGCTGGAACAGGGTTGCTTCAGTTTGCCACAGTCCCCACCATTCCCTGTTGCTCTCTGACACAGACAAAGTATATTAATTACCATTTATCACCACACTGCTGTTTTCCTTATACCTCACATGCTACACTGGTGACCACTGAAGGTATAAGATCTGCTAAATAAGAGCAGTAGTCGTCTTCACCAACAGAAAATAAAAGACTAGTAACCTTCACATTGGCATTGTCCACTTCTCTTTAATAAAGACAGAAAGAATATTTTCTCTGTTCTTCAGGGAGTCAAATTAGTGTTGAAGTTGGGGGGCCAGAGAGTTTTCTTTCTTTTGGGAGGAGGGTGTGTCATTTTTCCTCCAGGAATAAAATTGGTCTTCTTTCCCTTTATTTCTTTTAAAAGATGCTCAACTCTGAAGAAATGGCTCTGAAAATCATGTAACCCCACATTTTTTGAAAGATAGTCTCCTGTTTATTTGCACTTAAGTCAGGAGACCTGAGACTAACAGTTGGTATTTTAAAAAAGATACTTGTGGCTATGAAGTTATAAGACTGAACGCTGACAAACAAATATGAACTTAAATATCCATGACTTACTACACACTGATTCCAATGATGTCACCACTGCTAAAGACATTTTATTGAACTTCTGATCTGAGACTGTCTTCAGTTATTCCTAACATGTCAATCAAAAACTCTGTCTTCTAACTTTATGGCCTGATCTCATTTTTGGCTCAAGATACTATTATCTGGCTGGGTCACCATCTGAATACCTGGGCCTGGACTGGAATGACTTCTGATTCTTTCTGGAGATTAATTGCCTCAAAGGCCCAAGACAGGCCTCTGGAAGAGCTTCTGCACCCTGTATGGCTGGGCTGAGTCTGTTGAGGTGTTCTCTGTTGAGGTGGTCTCTGCTGCTTGTAACAGAGGTAGTCTCTGAGAAGGCACATCTTTACCTGAGCTTTAACCTCCTTGATCACTCTCCTGGCAAAGCTGACGACATCAGATGCTAAGTCCTTTCTATAGCGCATTGGTAAGTTAAGATGAACAACTAGCACTCTACCTTCAGCTACCTGCAGGCTTCTTGGTTTTCCTGGAACCCTGGACTTACCCCTGATCTCTTTTCTAAAGGACATTGTCTAACCTATCCACAAAAGCCTTTTACTCTCAGGATCAAGGCCTCTCATGGAGATCATCCCTTTTTCCATTTCTTGTTTCCACAATATCTAAAAGCCTGTGACTTGGCAGAACGTTTTTCTGAATTTCATCTTATATCCACCGTCTGGGACAATTTCTGAGTCAAAAAATGCAGCTTTGCTTAAAACAGATGTTTTGCCTTAATCTGCAGGGCAACGATTCCCATTTCTAGCATAATGGGTAGAGTAGAAAAAGTGAAACTAATGAAACAAAACTAGGAAGTTGGACTTCTCAATTTATTCTGAGGCAATCACACTGTCGTTTCATTACTTGTTATATTAAGAGTTTGATTTTGTTGATCAGAAACATTAGTATTTCAACATAAGTATCAAAACCCTAAATCCAAACTAAAACATCCCCTGATTTTTTGACTAGCACTCTCTTTTTCCCTTCCATTTCTATAAGGAGTGAGTTCACGTGGCTAGCTCTCTGCCCACACACCCTTGGAGCCCAGTTAATGCTTCTCCTCCCAATCCTCCATTCTCTCCCTGGGGCCACTTTCCCAGAGATGCCTTATTTCATGAGCAAAGCTGAATATCCTAAAAGCGACTCCTAATGGTTCCTCTGGGACAGGAAACATCTCTTGACCTCAATAAGAAATCTCTCATAATGTTCCAAGTGAATTTTCATGTTAGCCAGTTTGGACTAACCAATCTCCTTCACAGAATGTATGCCTAGGATGAAATGGCGGGGCAGTCATGTGTGGGTAGGAGCTCTGCACTCATTCCAGATTCCATAGAAGAGTCATTCCAACATGAAATGACTCTTCTCTGAGTTGCCTGTTTTTATGGGGAGACAGTCTTGCAGCTCACTGTCTCTCCCTCGGAGCAGCTGCAGGAAACTTGATGCCAGAGAACAGACTAGCACGTTCTTCTCCCAAAAAGCTGCCAACTGCCTTTACAGAGCAGTGAGTATGACATTTGCATCAGAAATATACACAAACCTTTTCTTTCCAGCAGGAGTGCAAGTCCCCCTTTCCCCACCTGCCATGCATGTGCTTAGAAGGGAAAGTCCTGCCCCATCCCACCTCCCACTCTGCCTCAGGATGTTTCTCAACATACCCCTTCATGTTGGTCTTATCTGACGAAGGAGTTAAAACCACAGTCCCTGGGCTGAATGTTGAGAAAACAGGGTGCCGAAATCTAACAGCACCCATGTGAAAGGTAGTGAGAGAGGTCCACACCTGCTCAAAGGCACGGGGAGAAGGGTTTCCACAGGGAAGACCAAGACAGCATTCATTACACACATGCTAATCATCAGATGAGATGTGAACAATTGTTTTTTCTTTAGAAACAGAACTCTGTAGAAAGTCATTCATAAAAATGGAACATTTACTTTTGTGACTATCCCCTCCATTCTACCTTCTTTAAAAGAGGTTTGTCATTAGTCAAAACCAGTTCAGCAGATTAACTGGCCATCACCTCCACACACTGCTGTATTTCAGTGAATTCTGATCCCTAATATTCAGGACACAGCTTTAGACCAGAAGGCCAACCAAAGCACGAACTGCAACTTTCAATAATACAGACCAGCTGGGTAGCAGTCTCTTAAGAATAAACTTCCAGACACCAACATCTGAGACACAGCACAGTAAATGTAACCCATGGAAATAGCAGGCAGATCTGGCCCCCGCATGATGTCTACTCAGACCAAGAGGAGGCTGTGTGTGCTGAGATCCTGGGGCCTTCTGCACATTGACCAACCTATCTCAGATGGAATGGTCAAGACGGTCAGCCTGGCCCTGTGAGCTTCACTTCAATCAGCCATGCTACCCAGTAACACAGAGACTCATTTCATAAAAAGTGACCGTATATTCAGTCACTTTCTTAACTTTTGACTCAAAGCTTATATTTAACACCCATGGCAATGTAAATTCTATATCAAAAATAAATGAGAACATTATTTGCAATACAACATGGATTCCAGATAGACTGGCACTTGATTTCTGTGGCTATGATGTTAAAAGTGCCTTTTTTCACAAAGCATTTCAAATCAAGGTAGCCAATAGCAAACAGGCAAAGTTTGTGGAGCTCAGTGAAGTCTGAATGACCAGTGAAGGTATCTTCCTTTTTTTCCTTTACGTATTTCTTCCCTACCTCCCACAATAGGCTCTGATCCAAGGACTAACCAAATTTGGCAAGCTGTTGTCAGACCTTATGGACATGCCTTTCAGAGCTCCATATCATTTTAGAAAATTGGAGAGTTTGCCAAGATATCTGGTGAAGGGTTGGGGCAAGGGACAACAAGTACTGGCCAGCATTTCACTCCAAATATCCTTGTATGAGACCTCAGCTCCAAGTGGGCCATGCAACCAGGGAGATGAGCTGGGGAATCAGAGGGAGGCAGCAGCTAAAGTGGCAATGCTTAGACTCTTTCATTTTGTTACAAAGGGGCGACCGCGTGGAGTTCATCAGTGTAGCTGCGGCAACCAAGATCTGCTTTGCACACTCCAGAAGAGAGGAGCTTGGAAGGAAGGGCAGGAGGTTCCTCTTCACCTAAAGAGAGAAGAGAGTACAGAGTCACACTGTCATCGCATTTCGCTGGGCTGGGCGGGTGCTCATGCTAGAATATGGCTGGATCTGGGTTTGGACTATGGCTCTGTATAAATAAGGTAAGAATCCCAACCAGCTCAAGATGGGGCTAGTCCTCCTAACAGGTTCTAGTTCCCTTAGTTGAGGAAGGAAGAGATATTTCATAAAAGTAAAGGGTTTGGGCTGAGCACAGTGGCTCACGCCTGTAATCCCAGCACTTTGGAAGGCCAAGGTTGAGGGATCACTTGAGGTCAGGAGTTTGAGACCAGCCTAGCCAACATGGTGAAACCCCATCTCTACTAAAGATACAAAAAATTAGCTGGGCATGGTAGTGTATCTGAAATTCCAGCTACTTGGGAGGCTGGGCAGAAGAATTGCTTGAACCCAGGAGGCAGAGGTTGCAGTGAGCTGAGATCAAGCCATTGCAGCCTGGGCAACAGGGTGAGACCCCGTCTCAAAAAAAAAAAAAAAAAAGTCAAGGGTTTGTATGCATGACCCCAACTAGTTACAGACATAGTAAGGCACAGCCTGAGATGGCATCTAGCTGATGCTCCCTGGGGAAGTAGGCCTTCCTAGAGAGCCCTCATACCTGGGGCCCTGTGCTGAGCTAAGATAGAAATAATACTGTACCCATGAATCCCAGACTCGATGAATGTAGCTTTAAAGACAACAGGGGGCGGTGAACACTACAGGTCTAAAAAAGACAAGCGTCCACAAACTGTTATCCAAGACCCTCGGGGCCCAATGTGTTTTCATGTCTGATGTTTTTGAAGTTTAGAAAAGTGATACAGTGCATATACTGTATGTGGCACAACACCCCTTGCAGGGTCTGGGCAGCTCACCATAATTTAGCATTAGTATTTCTGCAACTCAAACATGTGAGTATTCCCATCACCTGGTATAAATCAAGACTACCAAACGAGCTGTGTTCTCATCAGGTTTCATTGCCCAGTAAGTTGGCACCAAAACTGGAAAAACGCTTTGACTATTTCAGAAGCATGGCCAAAGGCTGCGTCCTGTTAGAACCTGGCGCCAAAGTCACCTTACCCAGGCCTGAAGAGGAAGACACGCTCTCCGTCAGGGAAGATGTTTCTGTCTGGTCCGTCGACAGTCCTTCCATCAGTGGCAGAGACAGCTCAGATGAGGGCACAGACGAGTCATAGATGCCCGAGTCCCGCGGCATGTCCGAGGGGCTGCCGGCTTTCACCGTGTGCAGCAGGGGCTGCAGAGCGGCGCTACCGTCAAGGGCAGGCCGGGCCTCCGCGTCTTGGTCCAGGCCCCCGTGCTGACTCTCGTGCTGGAAGTCGGCTGGTCCAGTTGCCCCAAGAACGGCCGCCTCTACTAGGCAGAAATCGCTCTCGGGCCCTGGTTTGCACATGACATCATTTAAAACCAAGCCCGAGTCAAATTTCTCCAAGACTGGCTCCCGGTAGTGCAGTGGAGGAGGATGGAAGGGAACGAACTGCTTTTCGAACCAGTCGGGCTCCTCGTCGATAAACTGGTGCATATTGCAAATGGCGACGTACAGGGACCTGCCTGACTTGCTCCGGAAGTAGTTCCTTCTGCTGCCCTGTCGCGCATGCTGCCCTGGCTCCTGGAGGCCGTGGTCTCGGGAGTGCAGGTGGGAACAGAGCTGGGGAAGATTGTCCATGAGTTTATACTTGGTACTCAGGTCTAGGACACCGGGGACGTCTCCCTCGCAGGAATAATCAAAGTAGACGGCGATGAACTTGCTGAGCGCCGCGGACGAACTCTGCTTGGCCTGGCGGAGCTTTTCGGCAATGGCTGACACCGCCACCAGGAAGAGTTCTCCTTTCCCCGAGCCTCGGCCACCTCCTTTGTGTTTGTAGTTCTTCTTGTCCACAAAGTACTTCATACCTTTGGAACAAACCACAATGATGAACTGGGACTCGTGGATCTTCTGGATGACCCATTCTCTCTGCCCTTCTCTACAGAGGCTGAAGTCTTCCCACAGGTCCAGAGCCACCTGGAAAGAGAACAAGGCACCGTGTCACCCATACAGAAGGCTCGGGAAGAGGCTCGGAAGTGAGTTACAGGAAGGGAAATGTCAGAAGGAGGCCATCTAATATGCCCCTTAACCCTTATTAGCACAGCTATGTACAGGCTCCAGGTTACACCATACCAAGGAATAGCTAAAGTTCCATGGGTGATGGTCATATGCTAGTCCCTCTGCAAAAACTTGCCATCCATCCATTTTCGTATCACACGGGGTCATTACCACTCCTGCCCTACAAGTGAGGGGACAGAAGCACAGCGCTTTTGGCACCTTGCTCAAGTCACACCCTACATAGGACATCCTCAAGGAAGCAACAGGTGGTAGAGAGCACAGGACAGAGAAACTGAGGTTGGTTGATCTGGTGAGTGAGGTACCTGGATTAGAGGGGCAGATCCTGGAGAGAAGGCTGGCAGGCTCTGAGAGGAAGATGTGGATGAATGGCTCCAAAGTGAACTGGGAGATGGGGCTCAGGCCTGGATGCCAGTCACCCACAATTATAGGTGACTCACATCCAGACAGTGACTGACAAAGGGACCTATCTCGACACTCTCATAGCCTCAGGCGTGCGCACGCTGTTTATTAGTTTGTCCATGGCTGGAGAGGAGGCTAGTGAACTGCATTAACATGGTCATTCTGAGTAACTCACTCAGGACTGACTAGCACACCTTCCTCCATGACTTCACACAGGTCTACAAAGCTACATCTCTACAAGGCTGGTAATTGGCAAGGCTTTACCCCCAAGGGGGTCTGGTAGGGAGATTGTGGGGGTGGCTGACAAAAGAGAGAAAATCAGACATGTATGGCCCCTCAGAGGACTTCACCTTCTCAGACCACTTTCACCTAATTCTGCGAAAACATCTCTTGGCGATTGTGTTGGTGTCTTTCCTTCTGTAGTTCAGATATTAATTCCCAATGGCTATGACCAAATACAGCAGCCACACTATCTTACAGGGAAGGGCATTCTGAAACGACTTTGTTCTCCTCTTCTGCTCTAAGATGTTACCAATGGGGAAAAAACCCCCAACATCCATCCACTTGCTGAAAATAACCCTGAATTGTCTTATACTTTCCTTAATTCTTGATAACATTACACATGCTAAAAGCTCAGTGGGAGTATACACCAAGCATTTTTTAAATGTTCCTATCTTTGACCCAGCAATTCCATTTCCAGGCATCTTTCTTGGGAAATCATCCCAAATGGGACAATATTGAACCACTGAGATGTTTAATATTTGTACTGAGTTATGGCACATCAGTATGGAGGGTCATGTAGCTATTTAAAATTGCAGTTTATATATAACTACTAATAGTGTAAAAAATTATTAAGAGACTGCAAAAAAATCATTTCAATCAGCCCCAAAGGCAAAACTGTATGCGTGAGTTCACCTATATGGAAAAAGACTGGAAGGAAATAAACCACACATGAAATGTGAGTTCTTCTTTCTCAGATTTTCTTTAATCAGATTGGGATACCAGACAATGTTTTATCTATCATTGTTTTCTAGTTCCAAGTTTTCTACAGTAACTATTACACTAATAACTGGAAGAGCGTTTTCCCCAGAGGCTAAATACTTGTGAAGTAGAGCAAACTTGGTTGCCTGTGGTATCTGAAAACTGTGCCATTGGCTAGAGTGCAGTTATTTTCAGCACGTGTTGATCCACCAACCTTACCGCTTTCATGCAGAAAGTAGGCTAGCGTAGTATGTTATGCTGACACTAGGGGGCAGCCTCACCACATGGAGAGATTCTGAAAAACATGCCAATGGGCAGTTTCAAAGCAAAAACAACTTCCAATCACACAATTATTTTACAGTTCTTGCATTTGGAAGAAACAGGGTATGCCTTCCATGAGAGTTTCAGACTTCACTCTAAAAATGTACGTTCTGACATTATAGAAAAGCATATTAATAACATATTAATAACTCAAGAGAACAGCTAAGAAACCAGAGCAGATCATTTCAGTACTTGACACAGTATTGCTTTCTGGGAGTGCTCCCTTCCTACCTCCCTGTTCTCTCTGGCCAGTGCCCTCTCCTGCATCACCAGTTTCTCCTCGTCTATGATTCCACCAGTCAATGGTCAAACAGCTTCACAGAGCCATTTGTTTATCACTTCTCCCTGGACCTCAAGATTCCCTCTAATGGCAGCCTCATCCTTCATTCCCCTTCTCAGCAGAACTCCAAACAACTGTGTGAACTCACTGCTTTACTTGCCACTCTCTCCTTGATCCTCCAAGTGGGGCTTCTGTCCTGAACATGCTCACCAGGATGAGTGACACCCTTCAACTCCAATTGCATGTTTCCATGGAAGCTACTGGTCTTCTTAATGCTTACAAAACTTCCTGCCAGGTGAGTGCCACTCAAAGCTCTAGAGCAGAAGTTTGTCAGAATTAGAACTAAGTATTATGAAATATTTAGTGCTGGTGATGGGTAAGACAGACTCAAGAAAGAATGCAAGACTATCCCCAGTTTGAAAGCTGTGGCACTACTCAAGGGCAGGTGTCACCACAGGAGGCCCAGAGGAGAGGAGAAGGCAGTGGGAAGAGTACGGGGCAAGTGTCCTGGCCAGGGTAGGAGAAGGAACTTTAGATTCCGCACCTCACAGCCACAGAAGTCCTGGAGGAAGTAGGCGAAACACTGGACGACATTCATGTGATTCTGGCCATCTTTACTGGAATAGCAGAGAAAGACCTTTGGCCGCGGCCGGAGCCTCTCTCTTGGGAGTGCTGCAGTGTATGTGGAAGACTCAGAGCTCTCTTCATCTAAATGTGAATATATGTTTTCTAAATTGGAAAAGAAGATAGGGTTGATACCTGCAAGCAGTGCTTTGTTCTGTTCCCTAAGAATTGAAACCCAGTGCTATCTTCAAGAAAGAACAATTGACACATCTACCTAGAGCAGTCCCAGTCCCCAACTCCATCGGCCCCCTCGGGTCATCACTTGGAATGGGACAGCTGATTTCCGCAGTGGAGCAACGAATGGTCAAAAATTGTTCTTCACCTGAAGCTGACCTTGGATAAACTAAGAAAGCTGTAGGGGTCATCCTGGTTAGCAGAGCGCCACCCTAGTTAGCAGAGTGCCCAGAACTGGCTCTTGCAGCCAAGTGCACCTATTAGACCAATTAAGCATGGGCAGAGCTGATGTTTTCTTAAAAGAGTTTTTATTGAGGTATAATTTACAAAAGTAAAGTTCCTAAATCTTAAGTGTACATCTCAGTAAATTTTTATGGAAGTATACAACTGTGTAACCCTCACCTCGACCAAGCTATGGATCATTTACAACACCTCAGAAGGTTGTCTCATGGTGACATTTGTAAATGAGCAAGCCCTACCTATATCCTTACTTTCACTTCAGGCTTCCTTTATGTCCCTGAATTTACTATCCTATGGTTGAAAATGGAATTATGGGCCAGAGGCAGTGGCTCATGCCTGTAATCCCAGCACTTTGGGAGGCTGAGGCAGGAGGAATGCTTGAGCTTAGGAGTTAGACCAACCTAGGCAACATAGTGAGACTCCATGACTACAAAAAAAAAAAAGTTTTTTTAATTAGCCAGGCATGGTGGTGCATGCCTGTAGTCCCCAGCTACCTCAGGGGGCTGAAGTGGGAGGATGGCTTAAGCCTGGGAAGTCGAGCCTGCAGTGAGCTATGACGGTGTCACTGCACTCTAGCCTGGGCAACAGAGCGAGACCCTGTCTCAAGAAATAGATATATAATGATACCTGTTTTTTTAGTGGCTCCTGAGGTTAAAAGCCAAATATTTTAATTCCGGGAATTGAATAGGAGCTATGAGGCTTCCCAGGAGCCATCCTGGAGGACCCAGGTACTCCCAGTCTCCCTTTCTGTTGGCAGCAACTCCTGGTCTGCCCCTTGTTGTGGGGAGACACAGCACACAAAGAGATACCTTGTTGCTTCTTGCGGCACATCACAGTGAAGAGCGTCGCGAATGCTGATATGACCACCAGTGGCACTGTGATAGCCACGGCTCTGATGGGCCCAGCCCACGGGGAGTGCACTGGGGAATTTCAAAGGGAAAGTTTTTAAACTTAAGCAGTGTAAAGGTTCAAAGAGAAACAACTTTCTTTCTTTTTAAACATAAGCCGCATAACAGGTTCTAGGACCATGCAACCACCTTTCTCTAGTGTGGTTTGGTGATTATAAAAGGATTCAAAGGTTCATTTTTAAAGAGTTGCAAAGAACAATTCAACAGTTAAGAGTCAGGCTGGGACATAAAATACCTTTGAGTGAGAATTTTGCCTAAGGAAACCTCCCCTCCTACCACTTTTCTTCAGAGGACAATTGACTATTTATCTAGCTATACACACCAAACTGGCTTTAATCTCCCAGGTATCCACATTAGAGTGGAAGGAAAGTCAGATTTGATGGAACATCATTTAAGAGAGAGGAGCTGAATTTTGTTTTGTTTCTGTAAATCATGAAGTACAGAGAATATCAAATAGCTTGGTCTATAATAGTCTAGGGCCAAAATTTCAAACGAGAAAACACCTACCTGGCTTTAAGGCATAATGCATCACTTTTCTTGTTGTGTTAGTGTCATCCACCAGCTGCAAAACAGAGGATGCTGCATTATTTTTTTTTAAGTGGTATATACCAGGTAAGTGGAAAAAAAATGGTAATTTCATTCATTTTTTCCATCATTGGGCAGTGCGGGAAGGGGTAGGAAGCAAGTAGTGGAGAATGGCTGAGTTTTGGAAAAGAGAGCTTCTGGAGCCTGTAATCATCTGCCAGGCTGAGACTAGGCATCATGTGTACTCAGGTTCATCTCTGCTTTACCAACTCGAAACTCTAAGCTTCATCATGTTTTCTTTTATTAATCAAAAGGCTGTGTATTGATTGAAGAAGTCAACTGGTGAGTCCCGCATTCTAATAATGTTCAATTAAGCTGGCATCCTTCCACTGATTTTACTGGGCCTCCATTAATGCTTTAAGAAGGTGTGTCAGTCTAAAACCACACACTGATTCCAAGGAATGCAAGAACTAGGTGTTTCTACCAAAATGTTAAGACATGTTGTTTGTCTTTGAATGGTGGCACTATGGACAAATTGTTAATTTCCTTTTCTGTTTTTCTCATACTCTTATTATTTGTAGTACCAATTTGATACAGGAAAGGTAATCTTAAAAAGGAAATGAAACATTACTTTTTTTTTTTTTTTGAAACAGAGTTTCGCTCTTTCGCCCAGGCTGGAGTGCAGTGGCGCGATCTGAGCTCACTGCAACCTCCACCTTCTAGTTTCAAGTGATTCTCCTGCCTCAGCCTCCCAAGTAGCTGGGATTACAGGCGCCCACCACCACGCCCAGCTAATTTTTGTATTTTTACAAGAGATGGGGTTTCACTGAGACATTACATTTACATGTTCTTTGAAGTGGTGTTTAGAATTCATTTATACTTACATAGAAGAATAGCAACAGAAACTTAAGAGAAGTGTAGGCAAAAGTAATGGGCGTAACTTATTTTGCTATTTTCATACTAAAAAAAACCTTTTTTTTTTTTTTTTTTTTTTTTGAGACGGAGTCTCGCTCTGTCACCCAGGCTGGAGTGCAGTGGCCAGATCTCAGCTCACTGCAAGCTTCGCCTCCCAGGTTTACGCCATTCTCCTGCCTCAGCCTCTCGAGTAGCTGAGACTACAGGTGCCCGCCACCTCGCCTGGCTAGTTTTTTTGTATTTTTTAGTAGAGACGGGGTTTCACTGGGTTAGCCAGGATGGTCTCGATCTCCTGACCTCATGATCCGCCCATCTTGGCCTCCCAAAGTGCTGGGATTACAGGCTTGAGCCACCGCACCTGGCCTAAAAAAACCTTTAAGCTAAAATCTTGAAAATATATCTTTGTAGTATTAAGGAATACTAGAGATTTTAAACCATGGTTATATATGGACCATATGATTACATAAAAATATTTATTTGAAATATTTAATGAAGAGATCAAAGATCAATTATATATAAAGTTTTTTTAAAAGCATGTTAAGAACCACATAAAAATATAACTGTGCACACCTTCAATGGCTTGAAATTTTAGTGTTGTAAACAGTTGAAATTCTATATGAACTGGGTTCATTCTATAGCATTAACAGGGCTTTCTTGTGTTATGCATACCTCGATTATATAATCCCCAGGAGAAACATTTTGAAGGAGGCAGCTGGTCGTCTCTGTATTTTGCTCCTGCAACAGACCAAAGAACACTTTAAAAACTCACTTTTTGGACAAAGGTCATCAGGACACCTCTTCTAGCCCAGAGCTGAAGGAGACTTGCCATCAGTCTCAACCACAGTTTTCAGAAAATGTGATTAGATCAAAAAGTAACTGTGTTTATCTGCCACATGTTATCTGAACTTCCCTTTGATAAAAGGCCCAGGACAGCCCAGGACCCTTGCCATAGACTATGCTTAGCTGGTGGCACCCTGAGCAGGAATATTTGATTTGAAGACAAAGAAACTAGTTTGAACAACCTTTACTTAACAAAAGGGTGAGGAAAGAAATTACTAGTTTGTGTTTATACATATTTTATTTGCCATAATTTTAACATGGGCAGGAGGTCAAAGACCTCGATAGAGATGAGAGCCAGCAAGGAGAGCAAACTATAACAGAACCTGACATATACAGGAGCATGTCTAAGGAGGTACTGGGCTTTGCCACCACGACCAGAAATTTTCTTGGTATCCACAGTGGGCGATCAGACAGTCCTGTGAACATCCGAAACGGTTTCCACTCTTCTGACCACTCCCAGTTTAAGGGGTGGGTTACTCAGTTTCTATTTAACCTTGGCCTATTTGTAAAATCAGTAGCCACTGTGTTATCAGTGGCTTGGCTCCTAGATCTGGTTTTTCCATTTACTAGGTATGTGGCCTTGAGCAAGCCAGGTGATTTCCCTGAGCCTCAGCTTTCCCATCTGTAAAATGGGGATGACAGTAGCCTCTGTTTCATAGAGTGGTATGGATTCAAGCAGCATAAAGCTCAGGGCCTGCCACACAGAGAGCACATGATGAATGCTTAAAACATAAAAGGACAGGCCAGGCGTGGTGGCTCAGGCCTGTAATCTTAGCACTTTTGAGGCCAAGGTGGGTAGATCACTTGAGGTCAGGAGTCTAAGACCAGCCTGAGCAACATGGTGAAACCCCGTCTCTACTAAAAATAAAAAAATTAGCTGGGCATGGTGGCATGCGCCTATAATCCCAGCTACTCCAGAGGATGAGGCAGGAGAATCATTTGAACCCAGGAGGCAGAGGTTGCAGTGAGCCGAGATCACACCACTGCACTCCAGCCTGGGCGACAGAACAAGACTTCATCTCAAAAACAAACAAACAAACAAAACAAAAACAAACAAACAAATATATATATATATATATACACACATACACACACACATATATATGGACAAATGAGAAATACTTCTTGTTTATTCCTTGGCAATCCTGTTACCAGGCTGTATCACCACCAGGACAGCTGGGTTACAGATAACTAGGGAGTGAAGGATAGTGGCAAGGTGGCCCTGAGACATGCCCAGTGATTACATTCCCAAGTATCTACCAACCACTGAGAGCCAACAAAGCCTAATGCTCACATTGAGCAACCCAAATTCCAGTGGCCCGGGGGTCGCTTTGAAACTCGCAGTGTTACTTTATGTACACCCGGCAGCTCACCTGCTTACAGGTCTTTCGCTTGAAAGGTCCTTCATGCTTGAGCTTGTAGTGAAGATAGAAGAAACGGAAGCCGAAGTTGTGCGGTGCGTGGTCGAAGGACACCTGCATGTCCGAGCCATGCTGGCTAATGTTCAGGTTCCGAGGCTTCCAGACTGGGAGGAGGTAGGACCCAGAGTGAGCAACCAGAGGCTACCCCAACACCATTATAATGGCAACACTTTGAGACTTGATAGATAAGAACACTGTTACTTACAGGGTTTACAAGCCAGGTTGTCCGGCTGTAACAACAGGTCACAGGCTATTAAGAGAATAAAGATACATGTTTTTAGTTTTAGGACAGTTTGACATTTTCCTCTCCCAACAACCCAATGAAATATAAAGATACTGTGCTAGATGATGCTAGAAAAGGTATAAAATATATCAATTCAATGAGGATTTTCACTACTGTGCAGTTGTATCTTACGAACATTTAAATGGTACAATATAAACATATTAATGCAGTTCACTTTATGCCACATAAATGTTAACAGTGTAAAGTCATCCAGATTTTAAAAGCTTGTCGGGCATTACATAATTTCAAGGATGGTGGCCAAGGGCAGCAGAGCTATGTTGATGCTACAGTCACATGGAGGCTCTGTTTCAGCTGTAAACAGAAATGATGCCGGCCCCTACCCCATTGTGGAGATGTTTAGACACAAGAGAACCTTGGAATGGTCTTGGTAACTGCTGCAGGATTAGTTTAACCTTCACTAGTATTCTAATTTAAGATGCTTTTGATGGTTTCTTGAAATGGCATGCAGGCATATAAACCTGAAATGTCAGCACTGAAAACCAGGTACCAAAGCCAATAGCTTTGAAACAGAATCTAAATGCAATAAAAACACACTGAGAGAGGCCAAACAGCTAGTCCACTATGCCATGCTGCTTGCTAACGCAGGGAGAGTCTCCATATAATGCCAATAAAACCGAAGGCAGCATCAAAAACCACAGTGCACTGAAATGGTGACAAATGTTTGCATTCCAGGAACACACCCCCTGCACCCACCTTACCCCCAAATAGACACATTGATTCTATGCCAATGGGAAAAATTCATCTTAAATTATACTAATTTTGATTTAGGTGAGGCTTTCATAAACACATTCTTTGAATCTTCTATCTGGTTATTATGTGCAAGTCATCCAGAGATTATGTGACATACACATGGTCTTTGCCCTATGGAATTTCATTTTAAGAATTATGAGACCAATTGTTAAAATAATTTTGCTGCATAGAAAACAATCATAATAAGAATTCTGCAGAGGGAAACACTGATGTAGGCTGGAGTTGTGAACAGAAACATCACAATGGATGAGGGCTGCAACCAGACCTCACAGGAGGGGATGTTGGACAGGACTGACCATCCAAGGCTTGAATGACAAAGACTGATCAGGAAGGCAAGAAGGAGCTGCTGCCTGTTGCAGGGTGACCAGTCACCAAAGTTTGAAAGCAGCATCTCAGGAAGATTAAAGAGATAACCTGTACAGAACAAAAGGTGAGCAGACCCAGCACAGTGGGTGGTTGAGTTCAGAGCATGGATTCCAGAGTCAGACTTCTGGGGTTCAAATCCAACTCCCGGCAAGCCCTTCACCTTCTCTGTGTGGGATTCGACATCTAGTAAGTGGGGATGGTACGATTAAATTCTTTGTAGGGTTGTCACAGAGGGTATTTGGAGTTAACATTTGGAATGCATTTAGAACTGGGCCTAGCACATAGACATTAAATAAACAGAACTTTCTAGAAAATAGTTTTCTTAATCTAGTCCTGAAAATGACAGGCCTCCCTCCTGATAACAGGTAAAAAATGGAATCATTTCATGCTCTACCCTTAACCACAAAATCAACTTACACTTTTTATTTCTGGGTTTTTGTTTGTTTGTTTGTTTGTTTGTTTGAGATGGAGTCTTGCTCTGTGGCCCAGGCTGGAGTGCAGTGGCATGATCTCAGCTCACTGCAACCTCTGCCTCCCCGGTTCAAGTGATTCTCCTGCCTCAGCCTCCTGAGTAGCTGGGATTATAGGCACATGCCACCACACCCGGCTAATTTTGGTATTTTTAGTAGAGATGGGGACCATGTTGACCAGGTTGGTCTCGAACTCCTGACTTAGTGATGTCCCTCGGCCTCCCAAATGCAGGGATTGCTGGTGTGAGTCACTGTGCCAGGCCAGCTGTCTTTTTAAACTAGAAATGGGGTCTTGCTATGTTGCTCAGGCTGGCCTCAAACTCCTAGGCTCAAGCAATCCTCCTGCCTCAGGATTATAGGCATGAACCACTGAGCCAGGCCTATTTTTTTTCTTTAATCCAATCGTTTTGATACATGTCTGTCTTTTTTTTTTTTTTTTAAGACGGAGTTTTGCTCTTTCGCCCAGGCTGGAGTGCAGTGGCTTGATCTCAGCTCCATGCAACCTCCACCTCCCAGGTTCAAACAATTCTCCTGTCTCAGCCTCCCGAGTAGCCGGGACTACAGGTGCACACCATGATGCCCAGCTAATTTTTGTATTTTTAGTAGAGACGGGATTTCACCATATTTTTCAGGCTAGTCTCGAACTACTGACCTCAGGTGATTCACCCACCTCCGCCTTCTA
The DNA here is from genome assembly GCF_002776525.5 of Piliocolobus tephrosceles. NCBI lineage: Eukaryota > Metazoa > Chordata > Mammalia > Primates > Cercopithecidae > Piliocolobus > Piliocolobus tephrosceles. The sequence goes on along the minus strand of NC_045435.1, from coordinate 79,327,030 downwards.
AAGTGTTGGGATTACAGGCATGAGCCACTGCGCCTGGCCGGCTGTCTCTTTTAACCAGAAATGGGGTCTTGCTATATTGCCCAGGCTGGCCTCAAACTCGTGGGCTCAAGCAATGCTCCTGCCTCAGCCTCCCAAATAGCCGAGAGCATAGGTAATGCAGACTATCTTAGTGATGGTCACAGCATCCTCAAAAATATCAACTGTCAGGTCTGTTCTACAACAAGCCAGGAGTGGGTATATCTGGTTAGATGAACAGTGTCTGTACCTAACCTTAATTCTAAAAAGTTCTTTTCTGGATGCTTTTCTCCCTGCCATGCTTGCTTCATACTAGTATTTGGCATGTTTTTTGTTTGTTTGTTTGTTTGTTTCTCCCTGAGACAGAATCTTGCTCTGTCACTCAGGCTGGAGTGCACTGGCCCAATCTTGGCTCACTGAAACCTCTGCCTCCCGGGTTCAAGCAATGTTCCTGCCTCAGCCTCCCAAGTAGCTAGGATTACAGGTGCCCACCACCATACCTGGCTAATTTTTGTATTTTTAGTAGAGACAGGGTTTCACCATGTTGGCCAGGCTGGTCTCGAACTCCTGACCTTGTGATTCGCCTGCCTCGGCCTCCCAAAGTGCTGGGATTACAGGTGTGAGCCACCGCACCCGGCCCTTGGCATGTTCTTGAACACATTTCTGTAGAAAAATCATCAAAAGCAGGAGAAAAGCCTTCTCATGGGAACCAGGCAGGAAAGGCTATACTCACCTCGGGTTCTGAAGAAGAAAGGGTGGTAATTGCTTTCGTTTTTAATGGAAGGAAAAGGGACAACCTTTACGAAATAATCCGTTTCAAATTTCATATTCAGGAAAGGTTGAGATTCCATTCCCTAAAAGGGAACAAAAACAAGTGACATCATGGAGAAATTACCCACCCCTCCACCAACATAAGGTCTTCGCTCCTACCCCAACTGCCACCCAGACACAACTCCAGATCTGCAGGACACGTTCCAGGGAGGCAGGAAGTCAGGTCTAGTTTCTGGACCAACTTGAGGTTTGGATTGCTTAACCATGAAGATGGACAATGCAGTCTGTTTTTTGGCAAAGAACCCATGGCTTGTTAATACTGAACCTCAGAGTTGGGGGGCAGGGTGAGCCCACATACACTCTTTGGAGCACAAAGACACCTTCCAGGATAGCTGCTCCAGCAGTAACCCGAGAGGCGTGTTTACACAGGGAGGTGCTGAAGTTTCCCTGGGAGCCTGGAGCAGGCTCAAGGTGCTGCTGTACCATTCTTGCCCACCTTGGCGGGTGGGGTGGACCCCATAGCCCCTCCTTCTCCAATTTCAGACTTTGAATACACTATTCAGGACCCTGGAACAATGGCATGTCTTCAGGAGCACATTCCCCAGCATGACTTACAGTTCTTTTGAAGCTACTGTTGAGCTGCTTCGGATCCTTTAGAATCAGTTGTTGGCACTGTCTTCCCTCTGACTTCAGCTCCTCCAGTATTACCCGAAATCCTTTCAGGAATTCGATGCCTAAGCAAAGCAGAATGCTTGTATTAATAGTAAACCTCATTACTTCTGAATATACTCTTCTTCCTCCAAGATTACCATCTTCTCTACCTACACACCAGAGTTAAAGGAATTCTAACTCTGGCCAGGGTATCTGAGTCTATAGAATGGAAAAAACATACCCCCTGCATTCCTCTGGTAAAGACCAGGTGATTTTCTCTATCCCACCATTACTAATTAATCCCTAATCCAGCCAGCTATTTCATAAATACCCATTGCCTCTCTGGCATTAGGGTTCAAATATTTAGACTCCAGTTACAATTGGTCATAAAAAGTCTGAAGTGGAATATATGATTTCTAGGTCATTACAAAGAATACATTCGACTGATGATAATTCCCAGTGTTGACTAGGGAATCCCTCCAAACCATGTTTCCACTTTAAGTTTTAGCTCTATATTTTTTGGCACATCTCACTGAGCAACATACAAAATTCCCAACAAATTGTGTCTGCACCCAAGGGGTTCTGAGGCTTGAGATTAAATAGCTTAGGGGAATGCCTGTGTGATTTACAAAGCGGTTCTTGCTCTAATCATGCCTGAAAGGCAGACACCCAAGGGTTGCCCAGTGTGTGCTCTTCATACAGCCTCCGAGGCCCCGAGACACCCACAGCGCCGCTGAAAGGCACCAGCCCAGCCTCCTGCCACCTGAGCTCCCCCCACTGCACGTCCGACTAGATGCTTTCAAAAGGATTAAGCTCTGATGGCCACAAGCGCCAGCACCAGGGCTGTGTATCCCACGGAGACTGAAGTGGTCCGACTGCAGCTGGAGAGCCCCAAAGCCTGCCGCAATGGCGAGATACCGATTTCACATTCTTTCTGAACATTTTCAACCCTTCCCCTCCCAGGACAAAAGTAATTACACAGGATGCAATTAACCAGGTGGGAAATTTATTGATGATAAAGGTCAGGAAAATCTTTTTCTCTTTCAACTAAGTTCTCCAATCCTATAATTATTTGATGAAGAATACATATTTCTTGATGAGTAGGGCAGAGGAGCAGGAGCAACAATTAGAGCTTCACATTTTAGGGTTTCAGAGCATTACTGTGCACAGGTATGGACTCTGCCATGTTGTATCTCAATTACAAAGCTTCCTGTGGGGGTGAAAGCCAGCTGAGCAACCACCAGAGATTCAGACAAGGTGATGACAAGGTCATTAGACCAACGACTATTTTAGATCTCACAGGACTTGCCTTTTGAGATCCAAAAAAACTTTGTAAAACAAATCCTCAGTATTAATACTAAGATTTAATTTACACAACATTACCAGAATGACTATTTAACAAAATCCAGGTGATTAATACTATTAACAGCCATATATCTCACAATTACATAAAAATTCATCAGCTGGGGCCAGGCGCAGTGGCTCATGCCTGTAATCCCAGCACTTTGGGAGGCCAAGGCGGGCGGATCACGAGGTCAGGAGATCGAGACCACGGTGAAACCCTGTCTCTACTAAAAATACAAAAAAAAATTAGCCAGGCACGGTGGCGGGCACCTGTAGTCCCAGCTACTCGGGAGGCTGAGGTGGGAGAATGGCATGAACCCAGAAAGCAGAGCTTGCAGTGAGCCGAGATCGCGCCACAGCACTCCAACCTGGGCGACAGAGCAAGACTCCATCTCAAAAAAAAAAAAAAAAATTCATCAGTTAGGGTGGCAAGGGGTGGTTCTTGTTCTTATTTTTAAAAGATTGGCCTAAAAACCACTATGCCAAGGTTCCGAGGCTGAGGGAAGAGGCAGTAAACGTAATTCCTTTATTACTGTGACACATTACAGTACTATTAACACCTTGTAGTTATGTAATGATTAGCAATTTTATAGAGGAGCTTCCCATGAAAGAACTTATTTGCTCTCTCTTCCATCATTTAAACTCATCAAATCCTCCCAACAACCATAGGAGGAAGGTGTTATTATCCCCATCTTACAGATGAGGAAACAGATTTATAGTAGCTAACTGGCTTGCCCAGGGTCACATAGGAATAAAATGGCAGAGGTGAGATTTGAACCCAGGAAGTGTCTGGCTCTCAGCCAGTACTCTTAACTCACATGCTTTTCTACCTTCCAAGAAGTGTCCTTAATAGAACCTAACAGAAACTCTCCAGCCATCCCCACCCATAAATCAGCGTCCAGGAAAAGCACAGTCCCCCCACTGCCCCCACTGGTCCATGTCAGTTTTCCTGCCACCAACTCACATCTCTTACTTTCATTCTAACGAGGGGGCCTGCAATTCATCAGGCCAACTCCTTAACCATTTAAGCCTTACATGGAATGACTACTTCCTTTTTATCTACAGAAAATGTTTTTAATCTTTAAATGTTAAGATAATATTATTTTTGGAAACCCCAGTGGGTTAAAACCCAGAAGTACTGATGTGGAGAAGTGGTTCGGCCCATGGGTCTGCTTAATCCTTCCTCTCCTGCAATCTGGTTCTTCTGAGATTTATCCTGTTCAGATTAAGAAATTCAGACTTTATTTTACTTCTTCCTTGGCCATGTTTTCACAAACTTGTAATATCAGGTAGCAGTGTCAAAGCGGCAGTCCCGAGATCTAGGTTCTGATCATGGTAATAGCAGCCACTATTCTTTGAGAACTCTCTCTGAAAATGAAAACTCTCTCTAAAGAGTTTCTGTTAGGTTCTATCAAGGACACTTCTTGGAAGGTAGAAAAGCATGTGAGTTAAGAGCACTGGCTGAGAGCCAGACACTTCCTGGGTTCAAATCTCACCTCTGCCATTTTATTCCTATGTGACCCTGGGCAAGCCAGTTAGCTACCATGTGTGTCTCTAACCATGAGGCAGTTCTCATGTCCCCTCTACAGATGGGGAAGCTGGGGCTCAGTGAGGTTCAACGCCTCATGTGAAAGATAAATTCTGGAGGTTCAAACCCAGGCCCGTCTGAACAAATGGTCCCCTTCCTACGTCTCATAGAATGGGCTAACCCATTCTTTCCTATGTATCTTCAGTTCATTCAAGAGGACAAGCAGATTTAGCCCCAACCCGAATCTAGCCATATAATACCGGTTTGCTTTCTTCTTTTGTTATTTATTTATTTATTTATTTTTGAGACAGAGTTTCACTCTTGTTGTCCAGGCTGGAGCGCAATGGTGCAATCTTGGCCTACCGCAACCTCTGCCTTGTGGGTTCAAGCAATTCTCCTGCCTCAGCTCCCCAGGTAGCTAGCATTACAGGCATGTGACACCACACCCAGCTGATTTTGTATTTTTAGAGGAGACGGGGTTTCACCATGTTGGTCAGGCTGGTCTCAAACTCCTGACCTCAGGTGATCCATCTGCCTCAGCTTCCCTAAGTGCTGGAATTACAGGCATGAGCCACCACACCCAACCTGTTTTGTTTTATAAAGAGACAAGGTCTCTTTCTGTAGCTCAGGCTGGAGCGCAGTGGCACGACAATCATAGCTAACTGTAGCATCAAAACCTGGGCTCAAGTGGTCCTCTTGCCTCAGCCTTCCAAGTAGCTAAGACTACACACTTGTGCCACCATGCCTGGATAATTTTTTAATCTTCCGGTTAGAAATGGGGGGGGGGGGTCTCACTTTGTTGCCCAGGCTAGTCTCGAACTCCTGGCCTCAAATGATCCTACCGTCTCGGCCTCCCAAAGTGATGAGATTACAGGTGTAAGTCACCATGCTTGGCCTGCTTTTTTTTGTTCTTTTCCATTTTGTTTTTTTGTCTCACACAGTTTAAATAAAAATTCAAGTTGGGCATGGTGGCTCACACCTGTAATCCCAGCACTTTGGGAGGCTGGGGTGGGCGGATCATGAGGTCAGGAGTTTGAGACCAGCCTGGCCAACATGGTAAAACCCCATCTCTACTAAAAATACAAAAATTAGCTGGGTGTGGTGGCAGGCACCTATAATCCCAGCTACTTGGGTGGCTGAGGCAGGAGAATTGCTTGAAACCGGGAGGCGGAAGTTGCAGTGAACCGAGATCGCGCCATTGAACTCCAGCCTGGGTGAAAGAGCGAAATTCTGTCTCTGAAAAAAAAAGAAATTCAATTTGTTGCCAACATTTAAAAATTCATTGATTTCATTGTTTTTCATGAACACTGGGATTTTCCTGAAAAATCACAATATGTGCCAATGCTGAGCTGGCATATCTCTGTGTCCACAGAAACTGCTAATGCTGGATGGCCATTATGTCCCTGGATGGGCCATGGGTTTTCTTGGCACTGTTGCCCTCCTACCCCTGACTAGGGCTGAGACAGAGGCCAAGACGTCAGTGCCATTTATTACTCACACAATATTACTTTTCAAGCCCATGTGAACAACAATAACAGTAGAAGAAACAAAAGACCATAGGGCACAGTCTCAAGCCATGTGTACGCCCAGCAAATATACGCAATAAAGTACAAAGTGTATCTGTGCCCAATCCAACGTAAGCCTCGCTCACATCAAGACCTGCCTGGTTCCTGGAGACCATCACGTGGGACCTTTGCACTGGGCCCTATCCACCCAGGTTACCACCATACACTCGATTTTTGACCACTCACCAAGGGCCCCTGGGGACCAAAGAATGGTGACTGCCACTTGGTCATGGCAAGCATACTGGCTGATGGTGATATTCTGGGCGTCAGCAATCACATGCTTCCCCACTGGATTCAAGTAGGTGGTACAATCTAGAGAGTGGGGAGAATGAGAACAGTTATATTTAAAATTTCATTTTTATTTTCAGGTTCATCTTATCAAAATAAACAGGGCATGTCTGAAGGTGGCCAAATCCATTCTGTTAAAGATGTGTGCCTCAAAAGCCCAAATAAGACATCAGAGGTTGACTACTGCTTGGAGAACTGTAAGATGCTACAGAGGGATGATTTGTAGCACCACCACCACCACCACCACCACCCACTCATCCCATGTTAAATTCCAGGGCTGTGTTGGGAGGATCTTATACAGTATGGAGTCTGTGTGTGTATCTGGCATTAACGCTTTTTAAACCTAAATCAGTAATTATTTACATCAATTCAACCAATTTTCAGCATTAAAGAGTGATATGAAACAAAACAATCGCTAAATAACTTGGGCATTGTTTGTTTTTAGAAAAAACCTAGAGGGCCAGATGATTGGGGGAAAGGAACTAACACTCAGATGTGAATTCATATGGGAGTGATTCTCAGCAAGACTGTTAACTCAGTTAGCACAGGGTACTAACTCAGTGACGAAGTGATAAGGATGTTAACCAGCATTGGTCAAAGGTAAAATTTTTGTTCTTAGACACCATGTGTCATCAAAGACACCAGCAACCCCCAGAAAATCCAAGGAGCCCCACATTGCTCAAAAAGCAGAAACCACACCCATCTCTGATTTTGGCTGAGGAGTTTACTCACTGCCACCTGTCAACGTAGCCATAGCAGCTGTACCACCTGGTCTTGCTAAATACACCTTCAAAATCTGCAAGTTTCCTAAAAAACTGCCAAAAGCTTCCGGCCAGACTCAGGCTGTGACTTCAAAGAATGGCCATGAGCTGTTCTGGCCACTCTTGCAGGGAGAACCATTCACCATCCCCAGCACACACCACTCGTAATTCTTATGCTGCTTCATCCCCATTTCTTTCTCAATGATCAAACTTGAACACCCTCTCTTGTATCTCCTGCAAAAGATCATCAGTTCCATCAAACATCCAAATCTGTCCATTACCCCTCTGAAGCCAGGGTGTTTCTCTTTGGGGTAAAGCATTCCAGGGGACTTTGTAAGAAGCTCTGTGAGTCTCCCTTTTTCTCCCTGTAGATGTTACTGCACATTTCCCATTTTTATGACTAAAAATGTTCATTGCAGACATTTTCAAACCACAAAAGACTGTAAGAAAAATATAAAAGGCATTCATAACCTCTTACCACAGAGGTGCAATGAACATTCTAATGAATACCCTTCCAAGCCTTGTTTTAACATGCACATATTCCTCCTTTTAAATGTATTAAAGCATAGCATACATACACAAAAACGCACCCCTACACTTGTAAAACTCCATCCTTCATGCTGCCTGTATTCTGCTTTATTGCCTGACTACATTAGGCACACTCCCTTCCTCCACTCAACTCCGTCAGCTTCAAAAACAGTCATATTTACATTTGTTTTTTTCTTTTTTGAGATGCAGTTTCACTCTTGTTGCCCAGGCTAGAGTGCAATGGCGCAATCTCGGCTCATGGCAACCTCTGCCTCCTGGGTTCAAGCGATTCTCCTGCCTCAGCCTCCCGAGTAGCTGGGATTACAGGTATGTGCCACCACACCCAGCTAATTTTTGTATTTTTAGTAGAGACGGGGTTTCTCCATGTTGGTCAGGCCGGTCTCGAACTGCCGACCTCAGGTGATCCGCCCACCTCGGCCTCCCAAAGTGCTGAGATTACAGGCGTGAGCCACTACGCCTGGCCTATATTTACATTTCAATATTACTTCTTTCAAAGGATGTTAATAATACCAAATTCTACTTCTAGTAAAAATTCACTCTCAAAGCAATCAACATATGTTCTCTGGGTAAAGAAGAGATTTTAGAATAGGAAAAAATTTATAACATCTGGTTTAACACCCTCACTATACAAATGAGGAGCTATGAGAGATCAGCTCTTACCACTTCTATCACAGCACACAGCTTATTGCCACCAACATAAGTTCTGAATCAGAGGTGTTCAGCCTGCAAAAACCCTGGCTGAGACCAGCTTCCCAAAATATTAAAAAAAAAAAAAAGGCAAGTTCCTGTCATACTTGTAAAGTTCAAATATTTTGATTTATTGTGGTCCATAATGAAAGAGAATCAAACGGCTCTGAAAAGATGCATGAACAAGAGCAAATAATAGTAGTTGTCATTGCTTTCTTTGTTCATTCCTAATGTCAAAACTAATACTGTTTGGGTTTCTGTAAATATAGTTATGCAATATAAAGTCAAAGAATTTTTTTTTTTTTTTTGAGACATGGTCTTGCTCTGTCACCCAGGCTGGAGTACAGTGGCACAATCTCAGCTCACTGCAACCTCCACCTCCTAGGTTTGAGCAATTCTCCTGTCTCAGCCTCCTAAGTAGCTGGGACTACAGGTACATGCCACCATGCCAGGCTCATTTTTGTATTTTTAGTAGAGACAGAGTTTCACCTTATTGGTTAAGTTGGTTTCGAACTCCTGACCTCAGGTGATCCACCCGCTTTGGCCTCCCAAAGTGCTGGGATTACAGGCATGAGCCACTGCGCCCAGCCAATATAAAGTCTAAGAATAAGAAAATTTAATGTAACCTACTTGGGCATACCAAGAATGTAAAGAAAAAAACATGGAATTCAAGGCCAAAGGAGGCAGAGAGACTTGTAAAATTTAATTTTGACTTAACGGCAAGACATTTTCTTCCTGTATAACATTAAATGACAAAGGAATAGAAAAATATGGTTTTTAGTAATTTTGTTGAAAACCCAGTAATTGGTTCTTAGTTATTTCAAACAAGTTATTTCAGTTGACTAGTAACCAGTCAACTGAGCAGTAACAGGAACTTCCTTGTGGAAGACAGAAATATCTTTTTCAATGGAAAATATGGAATAGGTTTTTCTACACAGCCTGGATCCAATTATTAGCAAGTCCAAAATTTTGGATTCTGATTACAAAAACTTCATGCCCAAATGACATTTTCCCAAAATGCAACGGAGCTTCATACGTCTCAGGAGTCAATACAAGCTGTGAATTGAATTTTAATTAAATGTTGAAGAATTAAAAAGAAAGTAATGACTAAGAAACAGGTATAGGTATGTGGGCCAAATATTTGGTATTATGAAGAAAACAGCAAGATACTTTAAAGTTTTACATGGAGAGATCCTCCTTCACAAATGTCATATTAAATTAGAGATACAAATGCTTATTTGCAGCTGACAGGAAAATTCTGAACGCTTGAATGTAATACAAGATCTGCTAGGACCAAAAGCACATATTAGAAATTCACTTTGTAACTCAAAGAAAGATCCCTTACACCTCTTTACTTAGCTGAATCAAGTATCATGGATGTGCAAATCTTTCATTAGCATCTACCCAGCATTTACCCAGAACATATATATACCACCAATGTGAGCTGCCTGAATTGCACATGTAAGTCCTCACTGGTTAGCCTAAAATAGCCATGCCAGCAACTGTGGGTGTGAATCTGACACACATATTTGTATCTTAAAATTGTTGGACTGTAACCACAATGTTTACAATCCTGCTTTAGCAGTGATTATTCTAGAGGCCTCAATGCAACCTAAGCCCTTTACTTACATTGATTCATAACCCTGTCCAAGAGATGAATCAGATGCCAGAAGTTACTAAATATAAGTCAAGTTCCTTCTTGTCATTTTTACTTAAATTATGGCTCATAAAGCTAAAAGGATCACAATTCTATACAACTATCTTCTTATGAATGAAAGGAGTTGCTTAGAAAAAGCACCCCCCATGCCCTCAGAAAACAATTCAGCCAGAGGCCAGGCATGGTGGCTCACCCCTGTAATCCCAGCACTTTGGAAGGCCGAGGCGGGCAGATCACAAGGTCAAGAGATCAAGACCATCCTGGCCAACATGGTGAAACCTTGTCTCTACTGAAAATACAAAAATTAGCCGGGCGTGGTGGCATGCACCTGTAGTCCCAGCTACTCGAGAGGCTGAGGCAGAAGAATTGCTTGAATCCATGAGGCCGAGGTTGCAGTGAGCTGAGATTGCGCCACTGCACTCCGGCCTAGCAAGACTCCGTCTCAAAAAAAAAAAAAAGAAAAAAGAAAAGAAAACAATTCAGCCAGAGTCACCCTTTCTTGAGAGAAAGGGCAAAAAATGGTGCTTGCATTCCAACTCCAGTTGGACTGATTTCTATATTAACAGATATCAATTAATGAATATACATTGCAGTCAGATCCCAAGTTGAGTAGTTATAAGCATTACCTCATTTAAAACTCAAAATGGTGCTAGAAGAAGGAAACTAAGTTTTATTTTAAAAAAGAAAACTGAAGCCTGGAGAAGTCCAATCACCAGCCACAGCTCATAAAACTGGTAGGTAGGGCAAGGCACAGTGGCTCATACCTGTAATCCCAGCACTTTGGGAGGCAGAGGTGGGCAGATCACTTGAGGCCAGGAGTTCAAGACCAGCCTGGCTAACATGGCAAAACCCAGTCTCTAGTAAAAATACAAAAACTAACTGGGTGTGTGGCTGGGCACGGTGGCTCACGCCTATAATCCCAGCACTTTGGGAGGCTGAGGCGGGCAGATTACAAGGTCAGGAGATCGAGACCATCCTGGCTAACATGGTGAAACCCCATCTCTACTAAAAATACAAAAAATTAGCCAAGCGTGGTAGCGGGCACCTGTAGTCCCAGCTACTCGGGAGGCTGAGGCAGGAGAATGGCGTGAACCTTGGAGGCGGAGCTTGCAGTGAGTGGAGATCGTGCCACTGAACTCCAGCCTGGGTAACAGAGCAAGACTCTGTCTCAAAAAAAAAAAAAAAATTAACTGGGTATGGTGGCATGCACCTGTAATCCCAGCTGCTCAGGAGGCTGAGGCATAAGAATCGCTTGAACCTGGGAGGTCGAGGTTGCAGTGAGCAGAGATCATGCCACTACACTCCAGCCTGGGTGACAGAGTGAGACTCTATCCCCCCCCCCAAAAAAAGAAAAGATAAAAGAACTGATAGATGGGAAACTGGGGTTGGAGCCCAGGCCTGGTCAGCGATGGCCAACCAACTGCAGACTGTAGACCCCTGGCCAATCTGGGACCCAGATTCACACAGATTCACCTTGTGTGAATTTCACACAGATTCATTCTGTGTGAAATTTTAAAAATAACTGCCATTATTAAAAAATGTTTATATAAAAAGCACGAATTTCCCACTATTCTTGGAAATCAATTTGCTACATTCAGTGGGAATTCCCCATGGCCACAATATTTGGAATTAAGGAGTCAAGACTCCCCTCAGACTAGACATGAGCTATCCAGTTTGCCATACTCTCCACCATTCCCTAGCACCCTGCACTGGGGCAACTTTGTTATGTGTTTGCTGGGCCATACTGGCAGTTATGTCCTTAACAACACATACAGATAAACCCCAAGGAACACAGGGAAAGTCTCCTTACACAACTTTTCTGAACACTATGGAAGACACTTGACCTGGTCAAGCTCCCAAATACTTGAGTGGCTTAATTGAGACTGAGCTGCTTTAGCTGTTGACAAACCTGAACAGGTTCAGAAAATTCCTCAACCCCAAGACTGCAGCATCCTTGATTAAGCATGGCTATGTAATCTTTAGATGACTCAAAGGGCTCCATTCTTTGGCAATAAAGGCAGTTACTTACTGTCATATTTGAAGGTGATGTTGTACAGCCCACTGTTTCTGCTGGCCGGCCCCACTCCCTGTGGGAAAACAAGAGAACACGATGCAGAGTGAAGCCAATTTGCTCTTCCAACACAAATCCCCATGGAGTCCAAATGCAGGCAGCACTGCTGAGACCCAGGTCATGCCAGTCCCCGGACATCGTCCACCACTCTTTCTGCCCACTTCATGGCCCCCCACAGCTGTCAAACTCCGGCCAGCCCAGGAGATTCCTAACTGCCAGGCCATAGAGATCATGAGCACCCACTTCTGTAAAACAATAGGGGCAGGCTGTTCTGTGTTTAGGGGTTAAATAATAATTCATTAACAGTAAAATTGGGAGAGAGACCAAGAGCTGCCAGCTGGAGCCCTTCCAGTTAGATCCACTTTGAGCGCTGATTGGTCATAAAATTCGCCTACTCCAGACGCCCTCATCCGCAAGCTCTATTAAGCCACAACAGATAGGCAATTCCTCAAGTCTAAGGAAACTGGTTTCTCATTTCAAGACTGGGAATGAGTGTGGGACTAAGTTGTTACTTTTAATGAGAAAATTCTTCACTGCATCCATACCTATGCTTGGAATACATAGTGTGGGTCATAAAAAAAAGAAAAAGAAAAGAAAAGAAAAAAAGACTTTAAAAGGCCTAACTCTTACTCTTGGTGATGTGGCCATTAGCCATCTGCACTCTTAATACCAGGGCTAACAACTGTGCCAGACTTCCCACTTTAATTATAGCATCCACAGAGTGAGCCCTAGAATCCTCCTGTTGACCCCACCTTTTCCACCACTTACCCATCATGAGAAAGAGCAGCTACAGGTCTACCAACTCCAATTTACCTGTTTCTGTAATACTCTGCAAATGTGCCGTTCAGCATTAATCACAGAATTCTCCAAAATAGGTTAATTCTGAAATGCTAAATGATGGGAAAATATTCCAGTCACACAGCTAAAGTTTCCACTTAACAAGAAGGATGTTGGAGGGAACCATATGCTGGCAGCCTGGCATTTAATGGGCAATTGTGACACCGAAACAAAATGTGGAGAACACTTCTGATGGAGCCCAGGGTTTTTGGCCACAACCACATGACATCCATATGCCACAGGCATGTTCACGCTGCTTATCCTGAAGCCAGGCACACCCACTGAAAGTGTATCCCTGAATTCAGATATACATGGGCCTTGGGAAAGCACAACTGGGCAGAGAGGGGCACATGGACACACCCACCCAACCCCTACTTTAAGGTGAGGAATAAGTAACAGAAAACCTAAATCCACATGGCACACCAGCTCACAATCTACTGAAGCTCCCCTTCTTCATAGTTCACTTTCCTTCTCCAGCTTTCCTCCTCCTGCCTCTCTCCCCACATATACAAGATTGCAGAATTCCTCACCTGAACTAAAACACTTTGGAAAGTGTTGTGAACTTATTAAAATTCTAAGAGTGTCTATAACTGCTTAGGGACAAGACCACAGTTTGTACAGCTAAAGGCTGCTCAACCTGCAGATGGCAGACTCCAGAGTAATACAACCAGGTAGGAGATCAGGAACAAGACAATCCAATCCCCCAAGACCAAAGCCCAAGATCCCCAAATCACACTCTTCCGTGCTCTTATAAGCCCCCAAGACATAAACTCAATCCCCATCTATTAGGAGCCAGACGTTATGCTAGCTACGCTGGCAAACAAAACAGCCACTGTCCCCGCCCTCGTGAAATGAATTAACATGGAGTTCGTTATTTCAAAGAAGAGTAACTGGGTAGGTAGATTATATCCTAGGCATGCAGATAAATTTCACATCACACCATGGCCCTCTAAGAATGCCGTTTAGATGGTAAAACAAGGTATATATAGCAAGGGTGAAAGAGCCCGGCGTTAGGTAAGTACAGTGTATGAAATACCACAAGACAGCCCTTGAGTAAGGATGAATGAAGGATGGGTAAGACAACAGGTTCCAGAAGCTTAACAGGGGGAAGGATAACTGGGCTAGAATGAAGAGGAAAGCAGAGTAGCATCATGGGAGGAAAAGAAAACTGTAATCTAGAAGCCAAGATTAGTACCTCAATCCTCCCATCCTCCACTGGATGCCTGATGGCAAACCACTCTACTCTAGGGGTTCCCAACCCCCGGGCCCTGGACTGGTCCTGGTCCATGGCCTGTTAGGAACTGGGCAGTGCAGCAGGAGGTGGGCGGCGGGCGAGCATTACCACCTGAGCTCTGACTCCTGTCAGATCAGCAGTGGCACTGGATTCTCATAGGAGCACAAACCCTACTGTGAATTGTGCATGCGAGGGTTCTAGGCTCCTTATGAGAATCTAATGCCTGATGATCTGAGATGGAACAGTTTGATCCCGAAACCATCCCCTACTGACCCCCCAGTGCATGGAAAAATTGTCTTCCACAAAACTAGTCCCTGGTGCTAAAAAAAGGTGGGGACCGCTGCTCTACACCACTGAGTCTGGGTCTCCTCAACTGTCTTTTTTTTTTTTTTTTTTTTTTTAAGAATTTACATGGCTTTCCTCTAGGAGGTGGTTTTGAGGAAGATCAAATGAAGCCAGGTACAGGAGGGTCTTCTAAAAGGAAACACATTCCATCTAACACCATGCTCCCTGGTGCATAGGGATCCTAGCGACCAATCACCTTACTTCTCAGACGTAGCTTTTTTTGTTGTTCCAGTTCCCTTATATGTCTTTTGTTTGTTTCCTCTATATTCCTATTGCAACACATTATTCACAAGTATTTACTGGGCAATGGCCAATGCATTGTGGAAAAGAGCCCAAGACAGTGAGGTGTGCTATGCCATGCATTCAAGAACCCAAATCCCTCCAAATAAAGTCTCTGTGATGTGTGTGGAGCTGTTCAGAGGGGGGCCCAGTGAGGCTGGCCTGGAAGGAAGGTGAAGCTTACCTGTGGCATCCATTCACTCTCTGCTGAGCATTCCACCTTGGCCTAAGACTCACAGGGCTGGGCACTCAGCTATGAACCAGACCCAGGTCTTGACCTCAAGGGGCTCTGGCCACGTGCATAACTGCCCTCGCTCCCCTGCTTTGAGCCCTTCACTGGCTCCCTGCCCCTCCAGATCATTCCTGACTTGACACCTGCCTACCTTCCCAGTCTCTCCCTCTTACACCTTATAAACCCTTTGGGCACTGCAGTTCTGCTAGGAAAATGTCCTCAGGCATGCCTGCATTCTCAGAATCCCCTCCTCTTCTCTTTCTATCACCCAGATCCCCTCCCTTGATGGGCTGCTTGCCATATCACACTGTGTTCCTGACACATCGGTCTGCCTGCTACTCACTTGAGGGGAACATGGTAATTCATTCCCACAATTGGAGTAGCATGGCACTTTTAGGGATGTAGATGCAAAATGGCAGTTCCAATTCCACAGAAAATCAGAGATCATAAGACCCGGTGGCCATCCAAGCCTGGTCATGGAGTTCAGAAGCAGGAGAAAACATCCCAGGTATCAGTTCTTACATGCATTTTAAAGACCTTTTGGCAGGGCACAGTGGCTCACACCTGTAATCCCAGCACTTTGGGAGGCCAAGGTAGGTGGATCACCTGAAGTCAGGAGCTCGAGACCAGCCTGGCCAACATGGTGAAACCCCGTCTCTACTAAAAATACAAAAAATTAAGTAGGTGTGGTGGCAGGTGCCTGTAATCCCAGCTACTTGGGAGGCTGAGACAGGAGAATTGTTTGAATCCGGGAGGCGGAGGTTGCAGTGAGCCAAGATCGTGCCATTGCACTCCATCCTGGGTGACAAGAACAAAACTCCAACTTAAAAAAACAAACAAAACAACAACAACAAAAAACCTTTCACTCCTGGAATTCCTCAAGTGCACAGCTTCTCAGCACATGCATTACAGATGCTCTATCAGGCTGTCCTCAACACCCAAATAATGCTTCAGCTACTCTAGAGCCCTCAGAAACCACCTTAGCAATGGTATCCCAGGCTAGCCCATGGTGCACTCCTATTTTCTTTACACCTCATGATAGATAGAATGATAGCCCCTTAAACATGTCCATATTCTAGTCCCCAGAACCTGTGACTATGCTATTTTACAGAGCAAAAGAGACTATGGACATGTAAAGTTCAAGTATCCGAGATGGGGAGAGTATTCTCAGTTCTCCAAGTGGGCCCAATAACCACAGGGTCTTTATAAGAGGGAGACAGAAGGCTCAGAATCAGAGAAAGACATGTGACAATGGAATGAGGAGAGAGAGAAAGAGAGATCAATTTGAAGTACTGGTTCTGAGGTCAGAGGAAGGAGGAGCTAAGGAGCCACAGAATACAGGCCACCTCTGGAGACTGAAAAAGGCAAGGAATGGATCCTCCCCTACAGCCTCCAGAAGGAGCCAGCGCAGCCAACACTTTGATTTTGGCCACATTAAGATCCATTTTGGAATTCTGACATCCAGAACTGTAAGACAATAAGGTATGTCATTTTAAGCCACTAAGGTTTTGGTAATTTAATATAGCAGCAACTGAAAGCTAATATACACTCATATAATTTCAGCTGCAATATGGATAAAATAGATCTCTATGTCACACACACATGGCACGTGCTGTCATTCCTCCACCCTGCCCCCCAGCACCTGGAGCTGATCCCTGTCCTTGTGTTCTCCCCATCCCAAGCTTCAGGCAGGCATACAACATGGACCCATCAGAGCTGCTGCTTGAGATTCTGCTGTCCTAGATGCGGGCTTCTGTGGGCTGACATGGGGCTAACCCCCAGAAGCAGAGAAGTGGTTAAGACAATGGGTTTTGGAGTTACGCAGATGTGTGTTTAAACCACCACCTTTCCAGCTGTGTTACTCTGGGTAAATTTCTGAACCTCCCTGAGCTATAAAGTGTTTGAATAGGCTGGGTGCAGTGGCTTACACTTGTAATCCCAGCACTTTGGGAGGCCAAGGCGGGCGCATCACCTGAGGTCAGGAGTTCCAGACTAGCCTGGCCAACATGATAAAATCCCGTCTCTACTAAAAATACAAAAATTAGCCAGGCGTGGTGGTGGGTATCTATAATCCCAGCTACTTGGGAGGCTGAGGCAGGAGAATTGCTTGAATCCGGGAGGTGGAGGTTGCAGTGAGCCAAGATTGCATGCACCATCTCACTCCAGCCTGGGCAAAAAGAGTGAGGCTCCATCTCAAAAGAAAAGAAAAAGTGTTTGAATAAAACTTTGTGGAAAGCACTGTGTGAGATGACATATATCAAGTGCTCAGCATAGCATCTGACACACAATAAACTCAGAAATGTTTTATATCATCCTTCCCAAGAAGGTCACTGCCTTAATAAGCAGGTGAGAGTTGTACTGCAGGATAAGTTACAAAGAGATACATGAGGAAGACTGGAGAAACGTCACAGGTGGTGTATTTCCTAGGTATGATCTGTCTTCTGCATCCAGAACCTTGTAGGATTGTGGAAGATAAGACAGACAGGTCAGGGCAAGGTATTGGTAGGCACTGATCATCAGACTAAAATGCATTCAACAGATGGTCACGGAGGCCCAGTAAGTCCAGTTCTGTTAAGGCCATAGGTTGGATTGGAAGAGGAGAGGCTGAAGAAAGAGCCCAGGAGGACAGCCCTCAAAACCCCTGCCTATAGTCCTGGACCTGACACATAGTCCTTGATAAGTATAAGTTTTCTGCCTGAATAAATGAATGTATTATTAAGCCAAGTAATATACCCTAAGAACCTAGCTTGCTGTTACACTGATTTATGGGCTCAGAATGAGGGCCCACACTAAGAGAAAATAGATAAGGCAACTTACAAGGCTGTTGACCAGCTTTGCAAACTGTTCTTCAGGAAACAATCCCAAGCTTATAGTTACTATACTGTTTTTGCTATTTAATGAGCTAATGATTAAAAATACTTGTTTGTTGCCTGTTACTTAAAAACTATAAATGCCAATGCCGTGGCCTCGGGGTGCCACATTCTTAGTTAATTAAGCACCCCCATTTGCTGCACTAACGGGTAGCTTTTAATTTGTTCCAAAGGGAGCTAAGCAGCAAGCCCTGGCTGCCTGGAGCACTGCTATGAAATTCCTTTGGTTAGGCCAGGTGCAGTGGCTCACGCCTGCAATCCCAGCACTTTGGGAGGCCAAGGCAGGAGGATCACCTAAGGTTGGGAGTTCGAGACCAGCCTGACCAACATGGAGAAACCCCGTCTCTACTAAAAATATAAAAAATTAGCCAGGCATGGTGGCACATGCCTGTAATCCCAGCTACTCATGAGGCTGAGGCAGGAGAATCACTTGAACCTGGGAGGCGGAGGTTGCAGTGAGCCAAGATCACGCCATTGCATTCCAGCCTGGGCGACAGAGGGAGAATCTGTCTCAAAAAAAAAAAAAAAGAAAAAAGAAAGAAAGAAAGAAATTCCTTTGGTTGGTGCTCTATGGTCAGTAGGGACGGAAGCAGCAAATGGGAACATAATGGAGAAAACATCTTTAACTCAGGAAGAGAGGGGAGGATAACCTTTAAGGGCTCTAAAAGAATAAAATTCAAAAGCTAAAATCCCACACCACGCTCCAGCCATATGGCAAAGAAGCAAAGGCCTGGACACAGAGAGGCCAGCAGCGGAGCAGGATCCACAGGCAGCAGCCAGGGGCAGCCATGAAGGTGATCAGACAGCCAACTTCCTGACGGGCCTTCGGGCATTCTAAGCCATTTGAAGACACTAACTTCCCAAAGCAACATTTCCAATTCACCTCCAGCACAGCTTAACTGCCATTTTGGAAAAATGCATTTCAAGAAGAACTGTGCTAAATATAGCGCCCCTCTTCCAGTGGAAGGCAGGCCAAACTTTCAAATCAAGTAAGGAACGTTCAGAAAGCCAGTAATGTTTTAGTGAACAGAGTCAGAGTGAAAATTTAAATAAGAGCATTCGCACAAAGAACTGAGACTTTTTTTTTTTTTTTTTTTTTTGAGACGGAGTCTTGCTTTGTTGCCTAGGCTGGAGTGCAGTGGTGCGATCTCGGCTCACTGCAACCTCCACCTCCCAGGTTCAAGTGATCCCATCCCCTCAGCCTCCCGAGTAGCTGGGATTACAGGTGCCCACCACCATGCCCAGCTAATTTTTGTATCTGTAGTACAGACGGGTTTTGCCATGTTGGCCAGGCTGGTCTCAAACTCCTGACCTAAGGTGATCCACTTGCCTTGGCCTCCCAAAGTGCTGATATTACAGGCATGAGCCACTGTGCCCGGCCAGAAGATGGTTTTTTAAAGGTACACCTAGTAACTACTTAAAACTAAGGCCAACTCATATATATATATATATATATTTTTTTTTTTTTTTTTTTTTTTGAGATAGTCTTGCTTTGTCACCCAGGCTGGAATGCAATAGTGTGATCTTGGCTCACTGCAGTGTCCACCTCCTGGGTTCAAGAGATTCTTTTGCCTCAGCTTCCCAAGTAGCCGGGATTACAGGTGCCCACCACCATGTCTGGCTAATTTTTGTTATTTTTAGGAGAGACGGGTGTTTCCCCCTATTGGTAAGCCTGGTCTTGAACTCCTGATCTCAAGAGATCCGCCCACCTTGACCTCCCAAAGTGCTGGGATTACAGGCGTGAGCCACCAGGCCCGGCCATACTTTCTGTTTTTCTATAACATATTCTCTATCTTGGGCTTCCAGTGTGTAACATAGCAGACAGTGCTGTGAGGCTTAAAATGTACAACGGGACTAACATCTTTGTCTCTGACCAATGGATATGAGAAAGGTGAGACGAAGCAGAATATGGGGCCATTTGACTCCATGCCAGTTCAGATGGTTTCATAAACAAAGACAGACCCTACTTACTTCAGATCAAACCTTTAACAACAACAAAAAGTCGGCAAAGGCAGAGAAGCCCCAGGTGATGTAAGCTGAAGAGAATGCTGGTGAACCCTAAACACAGGGAAAATAAATCAAAAGCCAGCCTGGATCTATTCAAGATATTCCCTCCACATTCCCAGGAGCTGTTCTCTCTCTCTCTCAAATTGAGATGCAACCAACTTCAGAAATGAAGGATGCCAGCAGTCTGATTTGGAGGTGAGGTCTTAGATGCGTAGCAAGGAACACACAAGCTCTGGGGGAGTGCTGCTGGGTTCCCACCAGCAATTACCACATTGGCCCAAAAAGACCCGGAGATCTTAAGCTAATTAAAGAGATTTGCTTGCGGGGGTAGGAAATCACTACTCCAGAGCATGGCCTGTGCACCAGACCAAAGCCGTAATCATGATTCATCTCTGACATGTTGCTAATCAGCACACACATGTTCCTAATTTCACGCTCTCCAAAGGAAAGCTGAAGGGACAATTGTTTCTGAGCTCTAACATGAGGCCGACCCATGCCAAGTGACCATGTGTCCTGCTTATCAAACTGAGAGCTCTAGTTTTCATCCAAATTTCTTTTCACTGTCCCACCCCTCCACTCACTCTGCCCCCCGAAATCCATTCACTAAAGATGCAGATGTGTTAGGACATTGGCATGAGTTGTTTCTCTGACAGCAACTTCCCTAAATGACGGTGGCCCGAATGGAACTGCATATATTTTTAAATGTCCTTCCCCCCGCCTGACTTTATGATTTTCTTATTGCTTTGCCACTGGAACCAGCCATGCAGCTAAAGCCCAGAGATATCAACACAGACGCATACACACGCAACGCACACAAGCAAACTTTCTCCCTGGGTTTAAAAACAAGGCAAAACAAAGTTGTGCAGTCTCCTTAGTTTTCACAAAGCAAAAACTCAAGTACTTTTTCCAATTAGTCCGTTAAGGATCTGGGCCGTGTGTTCTCCCATGGCTGATACCCACAAATAGACAGGATTGTTCCATTTTTCCAACTCCAAAAACGTTAGAGACAAGCTATAAAACATGCCTCTGGACGGAGAGCCAGACCTTTCCCTCTGCTTCGCGCACCACTCCCATCCACTCAAATGAGAACCGCATGTTAGAGAACTGGCATCTTTAAGGTAATAGTCAACCCATCTGTAGTTTAAAAAGCATACACAGACTCAGATTAACTGTGTCTGTGTATGCTTTTTCCATAAATACTGGGTACAAAGAGGAAGCAAACAACCAACCACCTAAATACCCACCCAGCAAATCGGCTACTGACTCACTCTCACTTAGCTGTGAAAGAACAGTTACAAAGGCTTCACTCCAGAAGCCCAAAAAGTCTCTTCCTATGAGGGCAAAATAGTGATTAGACAATAGAGGAAAACTTAAAGCTATAAACATGATTGTTATGCCTAAACTGAGAGGAAATGTTCAGATCAAAACACAACTACTAATGAAAAGCCTTAGGACCACACAGAGAGGTGCACCGAATTGTGCCGACTTCAAATACCACTGTTTCCGAGGCCGGGGGACTGAGTCTCCAAATACTATGTCACATCTGGAATTCTGCTTTTACAGCACAAATGCCTGTAGAAATGGGGGATTGTGACATTGCCATGGGGACCCAGCCTCCTCCACCCCAACAGGTCCCCGGCAAGCCCCACACACATGCTTCCTTCAAGGTGGATTTCGCGTATTTGGAAATTATGGAAGGCCGTCCTTTTAGGTTTCAGTGTTAATGGAAACATTACAGGACATGCTAGAAAGCAAGGCAACCCCTTCTGTCAGCCGATTAAGTCTGTCCACATGGTGGTCTCAGACAGAAAAACCTCCTTAAAATAACAGTGGGAAGCAGTAAGTCAGCATTAGGCCCTTTTTCAAAATTTGTGGCTTTCCCCAACTTTCTCTAGGAAGGAGACAGGCTTCAAGCATCCTTTTAAACTCTCCTGTTCTCTAGCTGCAAAAATCCAAGTGAGTCAACCTATGCTCAAAACTGCCAGCCATTGGTAGCCCACCTCAGGCTCCAGGTAGCCTTGCCCTTGCTGAACTGAACCTCTCATGCCACCCTGCAGGGCTACTGGCCAATGCAGGGTGTATTTGCTTTTAATTACTGATGACCCTGTTTTTGTTAAGAGGAAAAGGTTACTAGAATCTTTGGAGAATCCTGTGAAAAATAATCCTTTCCCAATTTCCCCCGGAGACTTTTCATACACAATTTTGGGAGGCTCCCAGAGCTCATGAAGGCCACCCAAGGGCCTCTGAGGGGTTCACAGGCCCCCAGGTCCAAAGCCACATTTAGACGCAAAAAATCCCGAGACCCCACTTAGAAATCATCTTGGCTTTGCCAGTTCCCTGGGATGCAGACCCTCCAACTGACCTCTCCAGGTGTGGATTCAGATAACAACATATGAAATATCCACACATATACCATAATCACCCTTGGGTGACCCTAGCTGCTGCTGTCCCCCAGGAGTGAATATTCTCCCATTCATTCTGACTAGAATATTCCAAGCTAAAGCCAGAATGACTCTTCTAATAAGTATCTGCGTCTCTCTGCAAGGTCTGGCCTTTCCCAGAAACTTTCCAGGGGAGAGGGAAGAAATCAGCTCAGAGGTGAAGCCACAGTCACCAAGCTTTGACGGGCAGATGGGAGGAGAGGGTAAGGCCTCCTGTTTCACGGCCCTGCCCGGCCCAGGGGTGACACTCACGGTGTGACCTCCTGATCAAACCATTTCCATCTAGTCTCTTAGACAGCAGGTCCTGAAACATCCCCCTGAGATGCAGCCAGGGTTTCTGAGTGCCTTTGAGTGTGTGTGTTGTCAGTATGTGTGCCCAGTCACACAGCAACAACAACAACAACAAAGCACCAGGAAGTCAGCAGTGCCAGCTCCAGGTGTTAACACTTAGCGCATCCTGCCCAACCCCCTCCAGCTTGAGGCCGGCTGCCTGGGAGCCGGACACAGCAATTAGACCCTTCCCGGGCCAGGCGCCTTTGTCCCCTTGCTAACATCATTAGTGTCTGACTTCCTGTGCACAACGGGGCCTCCCGGGGGGCAATCGCCGGCTGACCGGGGCAAGGCATTAGACTTCCTTTGTCAAAGACCCTCAAATGTTAACAAGCATGTGAACAAGCTTCTCCTCCCCCACCCCTCCCACCTCAGCTGCTCCTCCAGCCCACCACTCTCAACTGGCTTGGTTCTCCCCAAGCTGTGGCAATCCGAGTTGCTTGGGAGAAATATCAAGTCTCAATGCTGGGCAAGCAGCACTGCCTTTCTGCAGAAAGAGCCTCCAAACCTGATTTCCTAGAACCTTTCATTATAAACATGCAACTCACACTCGCTGAGTGCCCACTGGTTACAATGGCTGTGTAACCACTGTCTTGCCTTAAGTAGGGTGAAACAAAGAAAGGTGAAAGTCCCAGGCTGTGCCACACCCAGCCCAGTGCCCATCAACCACAGCCGTACTCTGTTCCTGTGTTCATGGACTGAAGTGCAAAGTTGGCCTCAAGATGCAAGGACTTTGAAGGTTTGAGTGGTATCCTGAGGCCTTCAGAAAAACACTGGTGAGATCTGAAAACGGGGTGAGTGTGAGTTGCTATATAGCTGCAATCCTACCATCATCCCTCTCTTGGCAATACTATCACCATTTACCCCTCATTACCAAGAGTTGTAGCTTTTTATCTGGGGGAGAACTGCGGTGCATGTGTGCACACACACTGGCACACGGTATTTTCGGGAGGCTTCTGGACCCCTGAAGCCCCCAGACCTCTCACCTGCCTTACAGTCCAGCTCCACTCAATAGCTTGATAGCTTAAAGCCATGTCTGTTGAATAATAGAGAGTGGTTTTACTTTGGTGATTAAAAACAAAATTCAGGCCAGCCACAGTGGCTCAAACGTGTAATCCCAGCATTTTGGGAGGCAGAGGCCAGCGGATTGCTCGAGCCCAGGAGTTTAAGATCAGCCTGGGCAAAATGGTGAAACCCATTTCTACAAAAAGTACAAAAATATTAGCCAGGCGTGGTGGTACATACCTGTAGTCCCACACACCTGTAGTCCCAGCTACTCGGGAGGCTGAGGCAGGGGGATCGCTTGAGCCAAGGAGGTTGAGACTGTAGTGATCCGAAATCACACCACCACACTCCAGACTGGGTGACAGAGCAAGACACTGTCTCAAAAACAAAACGAAGGCCGGGCGCAGTGGCTCACATTTGTAATCCCAGCACTTTGGGAGGCCGAAGCCGGGGATCACAAGGTGAGGAGTTCAAGACCAGCCTGGCCAACATGGCTAAAAATACAAAAAATAATTTAGCCAGGCGTGGTGGCATCTGCCTGTAATCCCAGCTACTCGGGAGGCTGAGGCAGGAGAACTGTTGGAACCTAGGAGGTGGAGGTTGCAGTGAGCCGAGATCGCACCACTGCACTCCAGCCTGGGTGACAGAGTAAGACTCCATCTCAAAAACAACAACAACAAAAACAAACAAACAAAAAGTTCTAATGGGGGAGGGAAGCGGTTGATGTAAAATCTCCATTTAAAATAGAATTCTTGGATTAATGCCATCCAACTGTAATCCTTTATAGGCAGTATTTGTTACAACTCAGTAACTGAACACTTTGTCCAAGATGTTGGGACTCATGAACTTTACAAAGTAGAAACATGAAAGGCAACCACTTATGCTGTTGAGCACATAAACCCATCCAGAGAGCGCTATCTATCACTTTTCAGATCACAGGTGACAACAGTCATGTGTGCAGCCAAGTCAGTTGCACTGAATCAAGATAAAAAGTGAACTAGTGTGAACTAGTGAACTAGTGTGAAAAGTGAACTAGTGAACTCATCACTGAGTGTGGAGGAAAATACTCATAATACCCACTGGATGAAGAAAACAGCTGATTTTCCCACTCCTACTCAACTGCCTTTGCAGAGTATGGTATTTGTGGTCAACACAAAAAACTGAGTTAGGTTTTGGATATATTTTACAATATCTGCGCATGAGCCACTATGAAGGATAATCCAAAATTCCAGCTTTCCAAAATGAATAATCTATGTCTCTGACTCCTACTTCAGCCACAGCAAAACTCGTTCAGCTTCAAAATTAAGATGTTGGTATAAAGCAAAGGACACCATCACTTACATGATGCCAAGTCCCCCACAAGTTTATTTTGATGAATGTTACAAGTTTCAAAGGGTAAAAAATTTCACTGTCAGTTCTGACTTTTACCTTTTGCCAAACTAATTTTAAAATAGCAGGCAATTGGAAGGATATATTCAAACACTAATGATCCCTATAACTTTACATCTCCCTACTATTTGGATGGGAGCCAGCAGTCTGTTCTTAAACTATAAGCAATAAATCTAGAAGACTCTCTTTCCTAATTTCCCAAAGACACCACATGGAATTTCCATTAAAGCACACACACATGCAAACACACATACACACCATGACATACCAATTAAATCATTGTGTGACATTTAGGCCAGGAAATAATTATGTTTGCCAAGGAGTATTCAGCTTTGTTTTAATTTCCTTGAACCGCTAAAATGTCATTCTGAGAAGGCAAAGAATGATGTAAAAATGAAGTATTGATGTCTTGGTCAATTTTAGATTTTGATAAATTTTTTTTGTGGGTGAAGAAGGCAGTGGGGTGTTCCCAGGAATTAAGGTCTCCCTGCGCTCCCTCTCCAAGGATTTCTGGCAAGGAGTGGGATAGAGAGGTCAGTTATAAAGCAAATCCATTGTGAGGCAGACACAGCAAATGGAACAGCAGGTAGGAGCATATTTCCACTCCTGATGAAGTGGGCCTGGTGGTGAGTTCCCATTCCTCTCCTATAGGGCTGAGGCAAGCAAACGGCACACACAACCTTGTCCCTTCACCTGTCAACAGGAAGAAATCAATGTGTCTTGCCCCTTCATTAAGGCTTCCCATGTAGAAATGTTTACCAAATCAAAGTAATATGGTGAATTAAATTAGAAACCTATAATATTTTGTCATGAAGTTAGCATGAAACAGAAGCTAACCAGAAAAGATTAAAAGCAGCGATTAATTTTTTTTTTAAAAAGCAAGGTCCAAAGGTTCTGGCTAAGAATCGGGGAGCTCATTGCTCTCACTGCTGCGGCCACAGCCATGAGTATGCTCAGGTTTCAGAAGAGGCTCGCCTCTAGTGTCCTCTGCTGTGGCAAGAAGAAGGTCTGGTTGGACCCCAGTAAGACCAATGAAATCGCCAATGCCAACTCCCATCAGCAGATCCAGAAGCTGATCAAAGATGGGTTGATCATCTGCAAACCTGTGACTGTCCATTCCCAGGCTTGATGCCGGGAAAACACCTTGGCCCGCTGGAAGGGCATGCACGTGGGCATAGGTAAGCGAAAGGGTGCAGCCAATGCCCAAATGCCAGGGAAGGTAACTTGGATGAGGAGAATACGGATTCTGCACCAGTTGCTGAGAAGATACTGTGAATCTAAAAAGATTGATCACCACACATATCACAGACTGTACCTGAAGGTGAAGGGGAACGTGTTCAAAAACAAGTGGATTCTCAGGGAACACATCCATGGCTGAAGGCAGACAAGGCCCACAAGAAGCTCCTATATTACTATAATTTATCCTGTATGTTTCTTTAAAATTACATAAATGTAGGGGATTTTATGATTAGATGACTGCTCTCCAGTGAATAACAGAACTGTGTAAAATTAAAAGGGAAACTGGCAAATCCAGGAAGCAGATGACAATGTCTTCCTCTCTCCAGCAAAATAATCACATTACAGCCATGTGGAAACCTAAGACCTCCAACTCTTTCCAGAGAGTCAGGGCAGCTTGATTTTACAGACCAAGCTAAGGAGATAAAAACCACTTGCTGGTAAAAAACGGTAAATTCCATTTTGTGATTAGAATCACAACACATATGTAGCCCAGGTGTTGAAGAAGAAAGAATGAGCTCTGCCTCAAAAACAGCCTGGTCAGGCACGGTGGCTCCCACCTGTAATCCCAGCATTTTGGGAGGCCAAGGCAGGAGGAATGCTTGAAACCAGGAATTCAAGACCAGCCTGGACTCCATCTCATAGACCCCGTCTCTATGAAAAATACGAACAATTAGCTGGGTGTGGTGGCACACGCCTGTAGTCCCAGCTACTGAGGAGGATCTCTTGAGCCCAGGAGTTTGAGGATGCAGTGACTGCACCACTGCACTCCAGCCTGGGCAACAGAGCAAAGCTCTGTCTACCCCTCCCCCGCCCCCATCCTGCCCCCCAAAAAAAACAAAAAAAAAAAACTTAGCTGATTTAAAGCAATATTTAACTATACCCTGACATTCTCTCCTCCTTATTTATTCATGAAAAACCTCTGCAAATGCCCCAGGATTTATCAACCAGATGTCTCAAGAGCTCAAAATATGCTTTTGCACTTGGGAAAGCCATTTTGAGAGAGAATAAGGCTAAACCAGACCCCTGCCTCTAGGTGTTTACAATTAGTTTTGGAAAACAAAGCTAAAAGACACAAAACTACAGTAGATAAGGTTACGCTGCCTAGAATGAATGGGCTAAGTTATGCCACTGAGCTCTATGTGTAATAAGATTTCAGAGAAGGGGTAGTTGAACAGAGGAAGGCTAGCCAGAGAAGCGTCTTCAGAGGAGGCATGTTAAGCTTTGGGATTGGGGAGGGGAAGGAAGATTCTTTCAAGCAAATGCAGACCCAGAAGCTTGTGCTACCAACTGTACAACCCAGTGCCCAACACATGGTAAGCATTCTAGAAATGGTTGCTGTTTCTCAGGGATGACATAGAGCCTTTCTGGTCATCAGAATAAACACTTCCCACATCCCTGGAAGTGACCAACATGCCCTCATTGCTTCTGTGTTAGACACCCCCAAATGGCCTGAAAAGATGGGCACCATAGGGCTGAAATGGCCAAGTGGGTTCAGCTTTGCATGTGGTACATCTTGGAGACAGGCAAGATCCAAATACAGTGGTCCTTAGAGATGTGAGCACAAGCCTAGATTTGGCAGACAGAAGCACAGGGAAAAGGTCTCTGATACAGGCCAAGGTGGCAATGGGGTAGGTAGGGAGATAAGGAAGAAGAAAGAGGCAATGAAACAGCAGCTTCAAAGGACCCAAGAATTGAACAGATGGGATGAGTCAAACCCCACGGCCTGGAGAGCAGAACTGACACAAAACAGAAGAAGACTGGAGCTGGGGTCTCAAAACACATATCCATTTTAAGATGGAAATTGATTCCCTGACCCTAATACAGATGGAAGGTATTTAAGAAGGAGGAAAGTGAGTCCTGGTCACCAGCCACTTCCAGTTTTCACTTCTCTTCCCTCCATGACAAAAACACTTTTGGTGTTAGGTTAGTGCCACAGAGGCCTAAGTTGGAAGTCTCTAACCTTCCCCGGTTGCTCTTACACACCTTAACTTTCCTGTCTGTACTCAGAATAAACCAGTGTCATGCTTCCAGACAGCGCTCACTAAATACTAAAGAGATAAGAAGACTCAACGCAAAGGCCCTTTGTTAGCTTTTATCAAATCTTCATCAACTTCCCTACAGATCAAGAACACTAAAAACAATCTTTAAAAATGTGACATTGGCACAAAAGGACAAAAAGGACAATACTGTATGACTACACTTATATGAGGTATTTAGAGCAGTCAAATTCATAGGGACATGAATAGAGATAGCCAGGGGCTGTGGGGAGAGGAAAATGGGGAGTTATTGTTTAATGGGTATGGAATTTCCATTTAGGAAGGTGAAAAAGTTCTACAGGTGGATGGTGGTGATGGTTGCAAAACATTGTGAATTTACTTAAAAATCTTCCAACTGTACACTTAAAATTGTTAAAATGGTAAATTTTATGTTATGTATATTCCAACACAATAAAGAAAAAAGTAAAAACAACACAAACAAATAAACAAAAAAATAAATTGAAGGAAACTGAACCAGGAAAGGAATGATAACAACAAAACAGTGTTAGGGCCACATATGCAGGAAGAACTAGAGACTAGAGGGTGGAAGACTGGAGTGAGGCAGACCAGATAGTCAGCAACTGCAGCAGTCCATATGTAACATGACAGGGACGGCAATGTACTGATGAGGATCAAAGGACAGGTCTGAGAGGCATTTTTAAGGAAAAAATAGCAGGACTTGGTGACAAATGTAATACAGAGGTGATGATGAAATATTCAAAGATGACTTTCAGGCTGTTATTTGGGGAAGTTGGAAGATAGTGATTTTAAGGCAATAACGAGAACACTGGGGGCCAGGCGTGGCGGCTCACACCTGTAATCCCAGCACTTTGGGAGGCCGAGGCAGGCGGATCACCTGAGGTTGGGAGTTTGAGACCAGCCTGAACAACATGAAGAAACCCCGTCTGTACTTAAAAAATACAAAAAATTAGCTGGGCATGGTGGTGCATGCCTGTAATCACAGCTACTCAGGAGGCTGAGGCAGGAGAATAACTTGAACCCAGGAGGCAGAGGTTGCAGTAAGCCAAGATCGTGCCATTGCACTACAGCCTGGGCAACAGGAGCAAAACTCCATCTCAAAAAAAAAAAAAAAAAAAAGAGAACTTTTTTTCCCTCTGGGGAAAGAGGGTCTTTTTTTAAAAAGTAGGCTGCAGAAAAACAGTGAAAATGAGGTGCCTACTATCTTTTTACAATATCATATATTTTTGGGGGAGGGGAGAAATCAAGGATTAAAAAGCAGGAAGTCATGTATGAAGGTATGCCACAGAACCTTAAGGACAGATAGGCTAATTCATAAGAGGTATACAAAATTAACAGAAAGTGTAAAAAATAACAAAAAGCCAGGAATTAGGCTTTGTGAGACTACCCATAGTTAGGGCACATATGGAGGAAAAAGAAGATTGAAAAAGTGAGGTTGGCAAGGTAGGAAAATGAAATATACTTAAAATAAAGAATATTAAACAGGCTACAGTAAAAGAATGTCAAGAAGGATGTTTTCAACATGAAAACCATCTTTTTAAATGCTTTTTAAACTTTTTCCTTTGTTTAAATTTTTTATTTTGAATTTTTGTGTAATTTTGAACGAATGTGAATTTGAACGTGAATATTATATATACACATTAGTGTATATTATTCATGGGGTACATGCAATGAAAACTTCCTTTTTTTTTTTTTTTTTTGAGATGGGGTCTTGCTCTGTCTCCTGGGCTGGAATGCAGTGGCATGATCTCAGCTCACTGCAGCCTCCGCCTCCCAGTTCCAGTGATTCTCCTGCCTCAGCCTCCCAGGTAGCTGGGAGTACAGGCATGTGCCACCACGCCCAGTTAACTTTTGTATTTTTAGTAGAGACAGGGTTTCACCATGTTGGCCAGGCTGGCCTCGAACTCCTGACCTCAGGTGATCCCCCTACCTCAGCCTCCTTCCAAAAGTGCTAGGATTACAGGTGTGAGCCACCTCCCCTGGCCAAAAACCTTTTTGATTATACAAATCTCTGAGCAAATAATTATATTGCTAGATCATTTAAAACAGTTCCTCCGGCCGGGCGCAGTGGCTCAAGCCTGTAATCCCAGCACTTTGGGAGGCCGAGACAGGCGGATCACGAGGTCAGGAGATCGAGACCATCCTGGCTAACACGGTGAAACCCCGTCTCTAATAAAAATACAAAAACTAGCTGGGCGAGGTGGCGGGTGCCTGTAGTCTCAGCTACTCGGGAGGCTGAGGCAGGAGAATGGCGTAAACCCGGGAGGCGGAGCTTGCAGTGAGCTGAGATCCGGCCACTGCACTCTAGTCCGGGCGACAGAGCGAGACTCCGCCTCAAAAAAAAAAACAACAAAAAAAAAACAGTTCCTCCATATTAATTCCTGAGTTTTCTGCTGTCATTCAAACTCAACTCCTGGTTTTACAGGAAAAATAGAAAACATATTATTAGGACCACTTAAATCTAATGTTTTCATATGTTTGAAACTTAAACAAAAACAAAAACAAACCTGCCACTGGCACTGGAAAAAGGTACTGAAAAGACTGCTAGTTCACTGTCAGGCTTCTGCGTACAGATACCGAGTCGGGCACCCTGGAGGCAAGGCTGTGCTCAGAGCTCACAATTCTGCCAGAGAGCCCTCTAATCTCCCACATTATGGAGAAGAACACAGAGAACCCATGTCATGATGTTCCCCAAGATCTGCTCAGCACTTCACAATTTGAACCACTGTTAAAATATACCTTTTTTGCTGTTTTTGAAACAATGCTACATGGAAAATGTAGACTACCAACACTGAACTATGAGCTCCAAATCAGGTCTTTTTTTTTTTTTTTGAGATGGAGTCTTGCTCTGTCACCACGGCTGGAGTGCGGTGGCGCAATCTCGGCTCACTGCAAGCTCCACCTCTCAGGTTCACGCCATTCTCCTGCCTCAGCCTCCCAAGTAGCTGGGACTACAGGTGCCCACCACCATGCCCGGCTAATTTTTTCTATTTTTAGTAGAGACGGAGTTTCACCATGTTAGCCAGGATGGTCTTGATCTCCTGACCTTGTGATCCACGCACCTCGGCCTCCCAAAGTGCTGGGATTACAGGCATGAGCCACTGCACCCTAAATCAGGTCATTTTTTTAAACCAGATACTCCTAACCAACTAGTCTAAGAGCTAGCATTTAGAATAACTGGCAATTTCCCAGAACTCAAAGAGAAATAAAAGTTCAAAAGATTGGCTAGAACAATATCAGTAGGACTCAAAATTATCGAATTAAGATTTCAATTCAGGCAAACCATTTTTGTTCAAAGCTCACAAAAATGGTGAATGTTTGCATGAGGACACTAATACAAGCATTAATTTTCAGACCATCCTGTTTTGGACATCATTCAGCATTTGCTGCCATTTGACAGATGTACATCCATAGCCCCGAAAGGCTTAGTGGGTCAGTTTTGGCATCATGGCTAACAACTTTCTTTCTCAAAAGTAGGGTGGAAAAGCTGAGGTGTGGTTCATCTCTGAAATGTGATTGATCTCTGAGATGAGGTCTCCTATGGGAATATTACACCTCTAGAGTTTATTTCCAGACACCCACAACAGGTCTAGGGAAAGTAATATTTTAGGAAACAGTAACTATTACACTGGTTCAATGCTTATCACTAATGAACATTTATTATGCAGTAGCAGAACTGTGACTGACCTTCATAACTTTTATTTTTAAATTGGAGACAAGGTCTCACTCTGTTGCCCAGGCTGGAGTACAGTGGTACAATCATGGCTTACTGCAGCCTTGAACTCCTGGGCTCAAACAATTCTCTGCCTCAGCCTTCTAAGGAGCTGGGAGAACTACAGGCGTGTACCACCATGCCTGGCTAATTTTTAAAATTTCACTCTTTGTAGAGATGGGGCCTTGCTATGTTGCCCTGGTTAGTCTGAAACTCCTGGGCTCAAGCAATCCTCCTGCCTCAGACTCCCAATGTGTTGGGATTACAGACGTGAGCCACAGCACCTAGCCAACCCTCGTAACTTAACCACACTACACTGATGTTTTCCTGACAACATAACTTTTGAGGTCATAAAAAAGAACTTCTATAACCACTGGTCTGAACAGAACCATGTCATCTTACAAGTTCCCCAAAATAGCAAATGCCTCTGTATTTCATCTTTAAAAGCTTGACACTCAGGACTTATTTTTCAGGGAATATGTAGCTATGTTTTGCAATGTTAGCAGTTTTCATTTCTGAGGGATGGAATAAACATTAAAATACTCTTTGTTCTCTAATGTATTTTTTGAATTAAAAATACTATATACAATTGAACATAATCCTGAGCAGAACAACTAGTGATTATTAAACATTAATTATTTGTCACTTCAGATTAGAAATTTTTGAAGGTCAATTTTTTGTACATTATCTGTATATACAAACTGCTAAATGTTATTATTTAATATTTGTTATAATAAACATTTCTGGGAGAAAAGAAAAAGCTTGACACTCTAAGTTTCTTTTGCAATTCTCCCCATACTAGAACATCATGCCAACATCCTAATAAGATTGGTAGTAATGAAAGATCAACCTCATTTACTTGGCAACAATAGGCTTACAGAAGAATCACGTAAGAGAAAAACAAACACTATCTGATAAGGAAAAGATGGATTCTGTCTTCCACCGCAGCCCTTGGGCTCTCAGATCTGGAACACTGTTATCTGACTGTATCTGCACGGTTTTCACCATGAGGGTACTGCATGGTAGAGGAAGCAGAACAGAGGAACAAGGACCAAGAACAGCCCCTGCCCCATAGCCTGAATGCTCTAATAGCCACAGGAAAAAAAAAATTCAAACAGGGACACATGGAGCCTTCCTAACTCTCCCTTTCCCACTGACACCAAAAATAACCAACCATAAACTTTTAGCACCTCTCAAAGACTTCAAGAGAGGCATAAAGGGCAATGCTTTGGCCCAGCTAAAGATTTTCAAACCAGTGCAATTCCTTTCTTTACTGTTTTATTAAAATATGCAAGCACAGTACTTATAAACAAAGGAATCATTTCAGTTTTTGCTTGGAAAAATGGGAGCCAATACATTCCTTCTGGGAATTCAGGGTAAAAGTTTTACAAAAACAGTGTCCAGATGTGCTTAAAAACTCACTCTGTTCTTTCTTTTGGGGAGAAGTGGAGGGAGAAACAAAGGGTAGGAGAGACATCTTATTAAAAATTGAAACAGTTATTGGTTTTTCTTGGCTGCACCCACTAACCTGCTCTCCACTGACAACGCGGGAGCACCTGAGGCAGAAGTGCGTGACATCCCTCCCCCTCCAACCGCCCAGTCTGACCTCCTCCACTCTGGCCTCTTGGCAGGGAGATAGGGCCTGGCTGACCGCGGTGCTGGTGTTGCCAACCTGAGCATCAGGAACTTCTCTAACTTCCAGAACATCCTTGGTGACAAATGGTTCCACCAGGTGGTGATGAAAAGTTGTGTGTGTGTGTGTGTGGGGTTGGGGGGGGCGGGGGAGAAGAGACTTTGAAGGCCAAAAGTTCTCAACTGAGAATCAAGCATTTCTTTATGAAAACAACCACCCTGGGGATAAACCTTCATTTAAAAAAAAAAAAACAAAAAAACTTTAAACTGGAATGTTTTGTCAACATCACATCCCAGTTTTAACCTGGAAGCTTTGCTGAGATTTGAAGCTTCCTCAACCCAATGACTTCATTCCCAGAGTCCTTTTTAACCACAGAGAGATTTAAATAGTCTGTTATAAAGTTTCCCTTCATTTTCAGAGGGGCTGATGCTGGCACCGAGTATTGAAGGTAAATGAGTGTTTCAAACGGAGCATAAATAGACAGAGAATCAGGCATATATTATGAATAAAAAGATAATCCTAATAATAGTTTACATTATCACAAACCAAAGTTTATATGAGTAGCTAAGCCCCCTTTCAAAGTAGAGAGCAGCTGCTGGTACGGCAGAGGAAAATGGTATGTCAAAAATTTGACCTACCTTAAAGTGTGTTTAACTCCGCTGTCAGCCACTGCTTCCTTCTGCCACCTTACACCAGGATGGAGGCAGGGGCAGTATCCTTTTTGAAGTGTTTTGTTTGCACAGGTACAAAACTGTCTCAGTGCTGGAGGGACCTATCTCCACTCTACCTTGACAATCTCCACAAAGGCTACGTCATTCTCATCAGTGATGAAGTAAAAACAGGGACTCCCTCAGAGGAGCCAGTCCTGAAGGTGCCCTGCTACTGCCTCCCTAGAGTGCGAGGAACATCTCCAGGGTCTACAGCCTCAGTCCTTGAAGGCTGCCAGTACCACTATCAGAAGTAGGCAGGAGGCTGGGAAGCTGTGCTTACACACAAATCTGCTAAGTCACAAATTCCCCAGGCTTCATATGCACCCAAAAATGCTGGCCCCACATAAACCACTTTAACCCAAAGCCCTCACTGTGAGTGAGAGGAATATCTGCACTCAATAGGGTAATCCTGCCCTTCTTCATAGAACTCCCAGGATGTGCAGAGTCCAGGCCAGGCCCTAGGAAGACGAGTGCCATGTGCCTAGGACAGTGACATTCAGGTGGAAGAGACACACCTGGGTTTTCTGAGTGAAGACTAGGCGAGAGGGTCACCTTCTGGAAGTAGCCAGCTTCATGTTTCCAAATTAGAACACAGTGTTACAACTCGAGTCAATTATCTGGAGTTAAATATTTCTGTACCTACAGGGGCAAGAGGCACATCAGAATCATGGAAACAGTCCACGCCACTGGTCTCCTTTTTCAATTTCCACAGATATTAGGCCCATTTCAAGATGTTCTCACCAGGAGCCAAAAGCTTTATGCAAAGGTGGCTGAAGCTTCAATCAGCCCAGGGCAGAATGAGGGCAAACAGCCCCTAGTAACGAGTGGACTCCATGGAAGAGAGCCCCTCTTCTTCCCTTCCTTTCCTCCTGTCCTCATAGCAGCAGTGTGGCCCCTGCCACCTAAGGATATGAACATTCATGCAATGAGTGACCAGCATTGGGGAGAACCTCAAAGGCTCCTGCAAGCATAAAGGATTGACCAGCGGGTCCAGCTTTCTGCTGGCAGAGGACCATGAGGTATAAGCCACAGAAGAGGAACTGCCAAATCATGGGGTTTAGATAAAGACTCTTAGAAGGTGTTCACAAGCAAGCTTTATTTGAGGTGAGGATATTCAGAGGTATGATCTGCACATACCATGCACATCTCAGTCCTTTCTGCAGAGGATTATGACACCCTTTGCTCTGCCACTGCTGCAGGCAGAGGCGCTGGTTTCAACCACAGTCCCTTCCCAAAACAACTTGTCATCACTCCTGTCTAAGCTCAGTGTGCTTCCAGAAGGTGTGACCCCTGGAGATAAGGCATTTCATCAAGTCAGCCTTGTTGATGCCCTCATGCTCTAGGGCCTGTTATCACACACGGTTGCCCTTTTGGTCTCTGAATGAGTGACCTCTTCCCTAGCTGCTCACCATCTCTTCCTCCTCTGGCTTGTGTCACAGACCTTGTGGAGGTGTCCATCTTCCTGACAGCCTATCAGGCATTCTTGGCTCCTCTCCTGCCCACAACAGGATGCCAGTGCAAGCCATAACCTTATTTCTTAAAGTTTATGTCTGCTTTTATCTTCTCTGTCTCCCTGGTCCCTTTAAGTCCACCCACCCATGTATTCTTAAGTCCAGGATCTTCACTCTGGTGTATTAAGGGTAGTCCCAGACTCACCCTTGTGGAGGGGAAGTAATTGCTTTTACATTTCCCAAAATGTTCTTATCATATCCAGGGATCTTCCCAGAGGACTTGCTAAAGCAATGCCACTTCAACCAGGGCAGGTGGACAATCACTCAGGATAAGTGTTCCTGGACTGAGAGGGAAACCCACAGAACAGCAATGCCTGCGTGAGGGGCAAGGACCTGTGGGTGGGGCGGGGCTCAGCCAGGGTCCTTCTCCCCACTGTCTTCAAACAGAGCTGCTGCACTCTTATCTGCTTTATGTTGGGGTTCCCAGGAAGGAGTCATTTTTAAAAACAGGTAAGGAAGGTGTAGGTGTGTGTATGTGTGTATCACTATTCTGAAGAAGACAGCTTGGTGTAAATGGGAGTAAAGAGGGTAAAAAATCAACGACTCAGTTCTGCAATTACCCATATGCAGATCAACTGTCAAACAAACAATTTCTGTATCTGTGGCTGCCTTTCTTCCGCCCTCACCAACACCTAGCACAGTACCCAAATCCTCTCCAACCCAGACAGTGGCTGACAGAAAGGCCTCTGGGACTGTCGACACCCCAGTGTGATTCAAAGCTCCCAGGGAGTCCGAGGCTGTCCCCTTGTTTATGGATTCAGTGATTGATTGGGCCCTAAAAGCTCCTGGCCCAGAAGACTAAATGGGTTGTAATCAATCATTAAAAATAGTGTTGATGTTAAAAATTGGGAGATGCACCGGGTCTTTGGCCATGTGAATGAGCTAGGTGAGCACACATGAAATATGAAGGATGGAGGCAGGTGGAGACGTGGGCACCCTCCATGTATGCAAGCAACACAGGCTCATCAAAAGTGACCTGCAGAGCCGACAGGCCACATTTTGCAAAAATAAAGCTGTGTCTCAATTTAAAAAATAAAAACTATATGTAGGACAAATGCTTTTCTTGTATTAGAGAAAGGTCTGCAACAATGGCCATCAGTTGGGTGTTATTTCCCAAGTGAGATGAAAAACAGACACCCAGGTGCAAGGGGCAAGAGTCTAGGTGGCAAAAGAGGTGAGCAAATCAATAAGGACACGGAGTGGGTAGGACAGGACAATTACACCTTCCAAATTAAAGGTTCAAATCACCTCAATCAAAATAATAGTTAAAATCTTAATAATTCTAGTCTAACTGTCCCATTTTACAGGTAGTAAGGAAACTGACAGTCATATGGGTTACCTGCCCTGTCCATAGTCACAAGCAGTCAGCCTGAGATGCTCTCATCACACACATCGCAGTGACCTCAATGTGACAGCCTAACCAGGGTGGTTTCTAGCCCAAGATCAGGATTTTTTAAAAACTCCAATAAAACACAGTTAATATATATTTTCTTTATGGGTAATGTGTGATCAATCCAAAAGCTCTGGGGAAAGTACACGTGCACACACACATACTCTCTCATGCAAGTGTGCACACACACACATACGCACGCACACACGCGCACACACACACACATACACATAAAGGTACAAAGGTTTGCTGACCAAATTGGCAGTACAAATAGAATTTCCATGATAATATTCAGATTCAATTATTTTCATAATATGCTGGTAAGTCAGGAAGACTCACTAATCAATAATTCTTAGACTTACTAATCAATAATTATTTTAAATTCTTATTCACTTAAAACATCTTCCCTAACACTCTACTAAGCAACATTTTGCCCACACCAACTTTAATATTACTAGACTTAAAGGCACTAAAACATACTCAGAAGGTAAATCACCAGATGAAAGATTTAGTCCTTCTCTAATAAATCCAAAATCAAACAAGTATAAGCCATCACCAAAGTAACAAAGGCAAAGAAAAATTATAAATGGGGCTGGATGTGATGGCTCATGCCTATAATCCCAGCACTTTGGAAGGCCAAGGCAGGCAGATCACCTGCGGTTTGGAGTTCGAGACCAGCCTGATCAACATGGAGAAACCCCATCTCTACTAAAAATACAAAATTAGCTGAGCGTGATGGTGCATGCCTATAATCCCAGCTACTCGGGAGGCTGAAGCAGGAGAATCGCTTGAACCCAGGAGGCGGAGGTTGCGGTGAGCCAAGATTATGCCATTGCACTCCAGCCTGGGCAACAGAGTGAGATGCCATCTCAAAAAAAAAGAAAGAAAGAAAGAAAAAAAATATATAAACAATATTTCATGTGTGTGAGAGGTTTTTTTTTTGAGATGGAGTCTCTGTTGCATAGACTGGAGTGCAATGGCGCAATCTTGATTCACTGTAACCTATGCCTCCTGGGTTCAAGCAATTATCCTGCCTCAGCTTCCTGAGCAGCTGGCATTACAGGTGCCTGCCCACCATGCCTGGCTAATTTTTCTTTTTTTGTGTGTGTGTATTTTTAATAGAGACAGGGTTTCACCACATTGGTCAAGCTGGTCTCAAACTCCTGACCTCAGGTGATTCGTCCACCTTGGCCTCCCAAAGTGATGGGATCATAGGTTTGACCCACCCGGCTGATAAACAACAATATTATTAGGATGGAGAAGAATGAGTACATGTATACTGCTGATAAAAAGACTGCAGCCAGTCACTAAAGCAGTTACCATGTGGCCAGGCACAGAGCTGGATGTTTTAAAAACAGTATCTTGCTTACATCCTAAAACAACCAACAACCCTGGGAGATGAACTATTAATAACACATTTTACAGATGAAGAAATAGCCTCAGGGAAAAATTTGCCCAAGGTCTAAATAAATGGTAGCAAATGGTGGAGCTAAGATTCGTGAAACAAACCTATTCTTTTCTCAAAACACAATTCCTCCCAGTAAACTGGTTCAGTCATTATACAGGACAAGCTGGTAAACATGTATATAATGAGAGCCACAAATCCTTTGACCCAGTAATTTCACTTTGGGGAATAAATGCCAACGAAATAAACCAAAACATCAAGGAAGAGGGGCAGGAAACCCATCTGTATGAAGATGTTCATAGCAGCTTTGTAACAGTAATAACTTGAAAACAACCCAAATGCCTCATCAAATGTGGGGTGAGGACTGGCAAAAAGGGGAGGGGAGCTTACAACATGAACATATCATATGGCCACTAAAAGTGACATGTCTGTAGACTACATCAATACATGGAAACATCTTTGGAAAACAAACATAAGTAAAAAATAACCATAAATAAATAAAACACGTACAGTGATTATAGTAGCTATGCAACAAGATCTTTTTGTGTGTTCAAGGGTAGAAGAATCAGTATGTAATGGAGCTTAATACTCAGTAAACTTCATTTTTCTTATAAGGTTGAAGTAACCAATTTGTAAAGGCAACACAAGGAAACTCTCTTTAATCCATCCAGAATGTTTTCTTCCTGATCTAAGGAAGTCAAGTTTTCATATAAAAAATAAAGAATGTCAGGCATGGTGGCTCATACCTGTAATCCCAGCACTTTGGGAGGCTGGCGGGGGGGGGGGGGGGGAGCGCAGATCACTAGGTCAGGAGTTCGAGACCAGCCTGACCAACATGGTGAAATCCCGTCTCTACTAAAAATACAAAAATTTGCTGGGCGTGGTGGCACGCGCCTGTAATCTCAGCTACTAAGGAGGCTGAGGCAGGAGAATTGCTTGAACCCGGAAGGCGGAGGCTGCGGTGAGCCAAGATGGCACTACTGCACTCCAGCCTGGGCAACAGAGCGAGACTCTATCTCAAAAAAAACAAAAAGAAAGAAAAAAGAAAAGAAGACCCACTAATTTTATTTGTCTTTTTTTTTTTTTTTTTTTTCCTTTTTGTGGAGAACGGGGTCTCGCTGTATTACCCAGGCAGGTCTCGAACTCCTGGGCTCAAGCTATCCTCCCGCCTCTGCCTCCCTGAGAGCTGGGATTACAGGCGTGAGCCACCGTGCCCGGCCGACCCACTAATTTTAAAGCCACCTCCCCGCTTTTACGCTTTCAAGTCAGTCCTATTTTTAAATCAGATTAACAAAACCTCCAGTTATAAGCCCATAGCTCACAAAATTTTTTGTTATCCATTTAGCAAATTTATTTAAGAACACATACGTTTACAAATTGGAACATTCTTTCTGCCACCATTTGGTTTGTACCAATAAAAGTCCACACTCCCTGAATCTCATTCTTTTATAACACATTTGGAAAAGTAACATCAAGATAACATAAATCAATGGGGGTAGAGGAGGTCGGTTTAGGAGCGTCTGAACACAAGCCAAGGTAAAGGTCATATGCTCAAAGCATAAAGCAGGAAGTTTATGCCTAATTGCCTTTTTTATATGCCCTCCTTCCCCAAAAAGGAATACAATATGCTCACACAGGTTCTTCATCACACTCTGTCTAGGGAGGCAGGTGGGCCCAGTGAAGCCCAGAACACCCTTTGCACTGGGCTCACCTGGCCCCTTGGATGGCTTTCTGTATATCCTATCACTGCAGAAGAATGGGAGCATAATTCAAGAGCATCCCAACTAACCTCTGCACCTTTTAAAATGAACAAGGTTGAAAGGTTGGGGAAAGAAGTGGGCCAAAGATGGTGCTATCTTTGGAAAACAAAAAGCAGATTCCTGGCCAGGCATGGTGGCTCACGCCTGTAGTCCCAGCACTTTGGGAGGCCAAGGCGGGTGGATCATCTGAGGTCAGGAGTTAGAGACCAGCCTGGCCAACATGGTGAAACCCCGCTTCTACTAAAAATACAAAAATTAGCTGGGCGTGGTGGCACCTGTCCGTCATCCCAGCTACTTGGGAGGCTGAGGCAGGAGAATCGCTTGAACCCAGGAGGCAGAAGTTGAAGTGAGCTGAAATCATGCCATTACACTCCACCCTGGAGGATAAGAGCAAAACTCCATCTCAAAAAAAAAAAAAAAAAAAAGCAGACTCCTTCACTCGGCAGGATTGTCCTCTGCCTGGGCAGATCTCAGGTCAGTCTTCATCCCAAGGTTCCTTCTTCTCTGTACTTACCCATATTGGTAAGTCCTATCAATTTTCCATTTTGCCCTATGTTTGGGATGACTTACTATTGTCCCGCAAGCATAAAGCACCACGGTGTGCATCCTGCACAGAGCCAAAGCTCCATGATATCACCATGTCTACCTTTGAGGGTGAGCTGTCCAATAGCGTAGCCTCTAGCCAGGTGTGGCGATTTAAATTTAAATAAGTTTAAGTAAAATTAAAAATTCAGCCGGGCGTGGTGGCTCAAGCCTGTAATCCCAGCACTTTGGGAGGCCGAGACGGGCGGACCACGAGGTCAGGAGATCGAGACCATCCTGGCTAACACGGTGAAACCCTATCTCTACTAAAAACTACAAAAAAAAACTAGCCAGGTGAGGTGGCAGGCGCCTGTAGTCCGAGCTACTCAGGAGGCTGAGGCAGGAGAATGGCATAAACCCGGGAGGCGGAGCTTGCAGTGAGCTGAGATCCGGCCACTGCACTCCAGCCTGGGCGACAGAGTGAGACTCCGTCTCAAAAAATAAATAAATAAATAAAATAAAATAAAAATTCAGTTCCTTAGTTGTGCCAGCCACATTTCAGGTACTCAGTAGCCAAAAATGGTTGATGGTTACTGAATTGAACAGTGCTGGAAAGAACATTTTTTGTCACAGAAAGTTCTGTTGGATAGCACTGGGCTAAACAGCTCAGCACCTGCCCACGCCTGCCTCTGCAATAACAGGTGACACTCTCTCACAGCTGGGCAACTATTCCCAGCTGTCACCAGGCACCACAGGCCACCTCAACTGACACCGAGATAACTCAGGTTCACCTGGTCAGCATATTTATTTTTATTTACAGACAGTACAATTGATAGTTTTTGGTGTATAGGTCCACAAGGTATATGCATATTTATGTATGTATCCACCGCTATAATCAGTATACAGAACAGTCCCATCATCCCAAAAACTTCCCTTGTACTACTCCTTTGTAGTCAAGCCCTCCCTCCATCCCTCCAAAACCCTGGCAATCACTAATCTGGCAGCTTTTTTAAAAACTCAGATTCCTGGCCTTCCCCTGGAAATCCCACTTAAGCAGGTCTGGGGTGAGGCCCGGAATCTCCCCCCACGCCAAGAATGCTCCTCAGGTGATTCTGGTGTTTGGCCAGGTTTGGGAATCTTTGGGGTAATTGCCTAATCTGAGTTTAATTTAATTATCTCCAAAGTGCTGTCTAGTCTCGCTCTCTTTCCACCCCCCATTAGTTGCTTTGTTGCACATGGCAGCCATCCATCTGAGACAGGGTGCTTGGAAGGCAGGGCAAGTCCAACTGCTGGGGGCACGGGCAGGGTAAGAACTCTGCAGCTCCGGTTTCTGGTGGAGAGAGGCCTCTCCGAGTCACATGGACTCTCATCTTAATCCCTTCCTGGCTCTTTGTGCCATGGAATCCTCATCTGGAAAAAAGGGAACCACATCAGAAATAATCGTCTACCTCCGAGGCTTGCTGGGAAGTGATGACTTAGATAACATGTTCAAAGGCACTGGGCTGCCAGGACGAAAGGTACACTGTCCTGGATATGTCATCGCCTCACCAGATTTCCTCTGGATGGAACTCTCCTCACCCTATTTACTTGATGGATGTGAGAGATCGGGACTCAAATTACAATAAAATTGCAGACTTTTTGAAAACAAACAAACAAAAACTCAAAATATTTTTTCCTTCTAAATTCATGACCCCAAGGGTGAGGTACCAAATTCCATTTTTAAAGAGGAATTCAGAAGAATCAGCATCTTCTCAGAAAACCTCCTCCGCTCAGAAAGTAAACAATTACGAAGCGGGGCAAAACTTGAGTTTAGCCATTCTCTTCTGGCTTGCTCCTGCTATGCTGAGGATTCCTGGAAAACACTTTGAAAAGTTTAAGATGATCAAAGAAAAGGCACGGCCAACACAAGAAATGCTATCATTTAATATCACATGTTTATTTAGCCCCTCCAAGCCAAAGAGGGAAGATTGTTTGAAAGGGAGAGAATGCCTGCTTAATCAACTAAAAATGCATTCATTACTATGCTATTCACTGCGGCTTTCCTGAAATCAGACACTTTTGCCCCTAGACCATAAGATTGAAGCGATTTGAAACGAAAATATTTCCTGTCCACTGCTTGCCAGTTTCTAGCCCCAGAGTGATATAACAGATGACATCCAGTACAATAAATGCTTTTATTAACCATAAATTTGAGACTGCTTTAGGGATTTGAAGTGTTGGGTTTCATGCTGAAAAAATGTAATGTTATCCACAGACCATCAGTGAGTAACAAAAACAGAGGCACAGGTTATGCTACTTTGATCAAATTATGGCAAAAAATTGTCTTTTGCATTTAAAATAGTAGTTGCATTCAGGGCATATCTTCAAGGAGCACCACAATAGTTTAATCATATGTCTTGGAGAGTTTCATGGAAATTCATCCTGAGTGCAGATTTATAGAACCAGCAGCTTCTGTTAAACAGATAGGAAGCTGAAAAGTGTTATGAGGCTAAGAGGGCTGAGAAATCAAAATACTAAGATGGGACCCCTAAATCAGGGTT
This sequence comes from Piliocolobus tephrosceles, assembly GCF_002776525.5. Classification (NCBI taxonomy): domain Eukaryota; kingdom Metazoa; phylum Chordata; class Mammalia; order Primates; family Cercopithecidae; genus Piliocolobus; species Piliocolobus tephrosceles. Next base: position 79,283,737 of record NC_045435.1, on the reverse strand, counting down.
TCTCAGTCTCAGCGCTATCTACATTTTGGGCCAGGTAATTCTTTGTCATGGAGGGCTGACTTGTGCATTTCAGGATGTTTAGCAGCATCCCTGAGCCTTTCTCATTGACTGCCAGTAGCAGCCTACCCTAGCTGTGACAACCAAAAATGTCTCCAGAAATTCCCCAAATCAAGGTTAAGGCTGCAGTAAGCTGTGATCACGCCACTGCACTCAAGACTGGTTGATAGAGACCCTGTCTCAAAAAAAAAAAAAAAAAAAAAAAGAAACTCCCCAAATTCCCCCAATCAAAAACCACTGCTCTAAATCAAAGTCTAGGCTTGTTTAGCAAATGCTGTCTATGTTTTCATGTTTTCTTCATCCAAAGGAAATGTCAGAGCCTGGGGAGCTGCGCAGCCTCAGCGCTGTGCCCCCAGTGCCTCCCTCTACACAAAAATGGTTAACCCTGAGCAATTTCTGAAATCAAAAGCACCTTGCACTCCCTCTTCTACAAAACTAAAGGTAGCATAGCCATAGAAATGAGAACTCTCTCAGCTGTGACCAGAGCAAACGAGACCAAGCAAAGGCAAGCTGCCCCCTGCCTCCCACCAAAGCATACCCTCACCCGACCTTTGTGTCCAGCATGCATTCCAGCCCAGGAGCTCCGGCCCGCCGGGCAGAGGCTGCACACCGTTTCTGCCAGCATCTAAATTGCTGCTTTCTGGCCTTTCACTGTCAGGCCACAGAGGGGACCGTGGACTCGGTGCCAGAAAAGAAAATGAAAAGCAAAGTTGAATCTCTGCGGACCATTCTCTGGATGCTGAATGTCCCACTATTACATCTCGGCATGACATTTCATGGCCAGCAGGGGAGGAGGCCCAGTCCTGAAAGCTGAACAAACGCCGGGCACACAGGCCTGCCTGCGCCCTCGTAGTCTCTCTGGACTTATGAATAAAAGATGGAGGTTTTGTCTCTGTTGTTTCCCTGGTACCCTGTAAGAATAACAACTTGTCACTTTTTGACATTTTAACTTACTCTGAAAAATGACCAATATTAACTTTACATGTCTTGGCCCTTAAATCTGGAGTGGAGTAAAATGAAAGAAAGAAAAGCCATGTAATTAGGTAGAAGATAATAATTCAAGTTAAACTAATGAAACTGTCTATAAGGGACTCTAATAAAATAATGTAGGTAACATGCAATCACAGGACTAAAAGCCTAGAAACTAACTTGGAGGATATGCTTTCAGTAAAGTACCCTTTACTGGAAATAAAGTTCAATGATTTTTTAGCACAAAGGAAAGAAATGGCTGAATTTTGGTGTGAGGAAGCAGTCAACCGTAAACCTGCCCCGGCCAAACAGTGGTCTTTAATAGGAACTCATTCCCAGTCTCTGAGGGCGACACATCTATAACTGCAACAAGCCCATGTGAATAGCAAAAGCCTTGAGCATTCTTGAGAAACAGCACTCCTAATTTTGAGAGAGCGTGGTTGGTTTTAAACAATCTTTAAGGAAAGAGTTTATTACAGGATAGCACAAATGACATCCTGTACTTTCCTTAGACTCTCAATAAAGTAAAAGGGAAGGCTTAATGTGAAACACTGCATTTTTAAAAAGACAACACTAGACTAAACTGGGTACTATCATTAGCATAGATCTCTAAATACAACAACTGCACACAGAAAAAACAAATTTTTCTTATTGCTAAACCTGCATCCACATTTGTTACCAGTTGATACCTAAAAATCCAACAAAGTCACAGTATCACCTTTAGAGGGGTCTTGTCAAAATATTTGACCCTATTCATAAGGAAACAATAAAAAATCCAAATTGTGTACACAAGTGGCCTTGACTCTTCAGAATGTGTAGGCTATAAAGGACCAAAAAATAGGTAGAGGAACTGTTCTGTATTAAAGGAGGCTAAAGAGACAGGACATCAAAAAGCAATGAGTGACCCTTGTCTGCCCCCTAGAATGTGATGCAGAAAGAAATTACGAATGACATTAAAAGGACAAGTGAGGTAAGTGTAGCAAAACGTTACGAACTGGTAACTCTAGACAAAGGGGAAATGGGTGTTCATTTTACTGTTATTTCAATTATTCTACAGGTTTGAAAATTTTCAGAATACAAAGGATGGGAGAAAGAGCACAATAATGGGGAATCCCCACGTGGGGCTTTAAGGAACTCTAATATACAGGTGACTGTATTTTATACATCACATATATACATTTTACACACTATATACATTTATATATACATTTTATACATTATCTATACCTATATTTTGTACAGGTGACTAGCTGCCTGCTTGAGGGGTTGGGATGGCAACAACTTCATCTTCCTGTATCGTTTCAGAAAATATATGCCCTAGGCAGGGCATGGTGGCTCATGTTTGTAATCCCAGTACTTTGGGAGGCCAAGGCAGGAGGACGGCTTGAGGCCAGGAGCTCGAGATTAGCCTGAGTAACACAGTGAGACTCCATCTTAACACACAAAAAAATGTAAAAAAATAGCCAAGCTTGGCAGCACACGCCTGTGGTCCCAGCTACTCAGGAGACTGGGCCCGGATGATTGCTGGAGCCCAGGAGTTCAAGGCTGCAGTGAGCTATAATTGCATGACTGTACTCCAGCCTGGGTGACAGTATGAGACCTTGTCTCAAAAAAAAAAAAATATATATATATATATATATATATGTATATATACACACACACACACAAACACACACACACACACACACGTCATAGATCCATTTAAAATCTCCTGTATGCCTTTCCCTAAAACTCTTCTCCAGCAATTTACCATTCTCCTCTTATCAGAATTTCTACTAATTTAAAAACTTTTTAGTACTCTTTAAAAGTTCCCTGGTCTGCTGCCCAAATTCTCCCCCATTATCCACTCCCATCCTTTTTTAATGAGATAAAAGCAATGATTACACTAGTCTTGACCAACTCGAAACTCTGTACTTTTTAAAATGTATGACTCTTTAAGTAAAAGAAGCAAGCTCAGTAGATGGGAAATGTGCTCAAGTGAAAAGATGTGGGAGGTAGAATTTGTCTCTCAATGACTTCGAAACCAAGGGAGGAGAACAATGAGAGGCGGCCTGTCCACAGCAGCACTACAGAGGCCAGTGACAGTCACCTTAGGCATGCCGGCACTGGGAACTCATAGCTCCAGAGGCCCTGAAGCAGTCTTCCACCAGCACAACCAGATGTTACATTTTTTCTGCTTAATTTTGGTAAAACTCCATGACCTCCTTCTCAAATTAAAAAGGCAATGCCATTTTTTTTGTAAGCCACAGGAGCTATCTTTAGTGAAGCCTTCTAAGGATTTCATTAATTCATAGCCAGCCAACCAGGACTTTTCCCACAGTCTCCCACAAAAAAGCCCGGGAAGTCACTGATTGCTTGGCTGGATCTGAATATGAGCAGAGGTAAGATCAGAAATATCTAGTTCCTCCCACAGGGAGGCAAGGCATGAAAATCAAAGCCGGGCAAAAACTCATTTCCACAGCTGGTCAGCAAATCCGCAGCCCCGGAAAGAAGGCAAAGAGCACCTCTGATTATGGACAGACCTTCAAGTGGCTTCAGAAAATGAAATGCATTCACCACCAGAGGGGAAAGAAGCAAACAAAAAACGAGACCTGCACCCCTGTGAAAAAGACAAAGTTTCATACAAACTGAGGGTTGCTGCCAGAGAGTAAGATTTGTTCCATTCACATCGTTTCAGAAAGTCCAAAATCAGGATGCTTAGTTGGGGCTTAGCAGTAACTTTTCACATTTTTCTCATCCACAGTGCAGGGTAAAGTGGACAGTCCAAGCAACCCCCTCAAGCAACAGACACAGCCAGGTGTGGCTCCCACACAACACCAGCCCACACTCTCCCTGTCATGAATGGGAACCTGGCTTGAAGCCCAGCCTCTAACCAGTATGTGGCCCCTGGCAAGAGTGCCAATAACTGTGGTGTGAATGAATAAATTAAGCATATTTTTTATGCTACTCTCAGCACTAACTGCCACATGATTAGCCAATGTTAAGAAAACTATTTCGGAGGAAATTTCTTTTTTTTTTAGATGGAGTCTTGCTGTGTTGCCCAGGCTGGAGTACAATGGCACCATCTTGGCTCACTGCAACCTCCACCTCCTGGGTTCAAGTGATTCTCCAGCCTCAGTCTCCTGAGTAGCTAGGACTACAGGTGCACATCACCATACTCAGCTAATTTATGTGTTTTTAATAGAGACGGGGTTTCACCATGTTGGCCAGGCTGGTCTCGAACTCCTGACCTCAGGTCATCCGCCTGCCTTGGCCTCCCAAAATGCTGGGATTACAGGTGTGAGCCACCACTCCCTGCCCAGAGTAACTTTTATTATAGTTGCTTGACTGACATGTCACCTTCTCAGAGAGGCCATTGGAGAGTGTCTACTTGCAAAAGCCCATTGCTCTTATTGCCTCATTTTAATTTCCCATAGAGTGCTTGGTCATTCAAGAAACACGTATGGAGAACCTGCTATGTGCCAGGCACTGTTCTCGTGATGCAGAAGGGAACAAAATAGGTAAAGGCCCCACCCACATGGAGCTGACACTGCAATGGGGAAAAAGGATGGACAAAGAAAATACTATGTATGTCTTATGGTGAAAACTTCTGCAAAGAAAAAGTGAAGAAAAGAGGACAGATGCCAGGCCTGGTGGCTCAAGCCTGTAATCCCAGCACTTTGGGAGGCCGAGACGGGCGGATCACGAGGTCAGGAGATCGAGACCATCCTGGCTAACACGGTGAAACCCCGTCTCTATGAAAAAATACAAAAAACTAGCTGGGCGAGGTGGCGGGTGCCTGAAGTCCCAGCTACTGGGGAGGCTGAGGCAGGAGAATGGCGTAAACCCAGGAGGCGGAGCTTGCAGTGAGCTGAAATCTGGCCACTGCACTCCAGCCCAGGCGACAGAGCGAGACTCCACCTCAAAAAATAAAAAAATAAAAAAATAAAGAGGACAGAGTGAGCAGCAAGTTGCTATTGTAAACAGCATGGTCAGGTCTGATATTTCATTATCCTGTTTGTCTCCCCTACTAAAATCTAAGCTCTGGCCAGGCATGGTGGCTCATGCCTGTAAACCCAGGTGGGCAGATCGCTTGAGGCCAGGAATTCAAGACCAGCCTGGGCAACATAATAAAACCCCATCGCTACAAAAAGTGTAAAAAATTAGCCAGGCTTGGTGGCACGTGCATGTAGTCCTACCTACTCAGGAAGCCGAGGTAGGACAATTGCCTAAGCCCAGGAGTTCGAGACTGCAATAAGCTATGATCACGCCACTGCTGCACTCCAGCCTGGGCGACAGAGACCCTATCTCTGGAAATAAAATAAAATCTAAGCTCTAGAAATCAGACCTAACATGCAGAACGCACCAATATTCACTCAATGAATGGCCACTGAGTGTCCCTCTTATCAAACTGTTCACCTGTTGGAGAAATCTTCCAAGCCTCACCACTCCTGACAGAACACACACAGGCAGATTTCAAGGTGCCCTGTTATCTATTACCTACATCTTCAACCTTACCATCCCCCCACCAATGAGCCCCCTTCTCCAGCTTTGCCCAAATCTTACTTTCTGCCCAAACTGTTCCCCCAGCGCCCGGGTCCACTCACTGGTCAGGCCCTGCTCAAAGTCCCTTTGGTAAGACCTGTCTTCTTCATCTAAGCCTCCCACAAACCACTGAAATTCAATTTCTTCTTTATAGACACATCAAATTTGTTTGTTCCTCAGTGCATCACTGCAATGTTTGGTCACGTTCTCACGAAATCCGGAGGGATGATGGGGTCAGCCAGGCTTTGTGGCACAAGGAAAAGCTAGGGAGTGGTATGGAGAAGCCTCACAGAGAAAAGGGGGCCTCCTCCAAAGCAGGGGAAACTGAGGCAGAGCAAGAAGCCAGAGTTACTGGGAACCAACTGAGACATGGGCTAAAAAGCCAGAGTTCTAAGATGGCCTCAAGCAGGGCCTCAGGCAGTTGAATGTCAACAAACTGCTTTTCACAGAGGCAGTTCTAGGCTGAGGAGCAGCAGAAGCCCGTTCATGTTTCTCTGGAATGAGCAGGGAAGTGTGGAGAGAGGATGGGGAGGGCTTGGTACTGTGACCCCAGAATCCTTCCTGAATTTCCCTGTTATCCAGGCCCCTACTCCTTTGTCTTTCTCCTGGCCCAGACAGGCAGCCACTGTGGATGGGGGACTGGTCCCACAACTTAACACAGAGTGGCTGCTCAAAAAAGTGTCTCCTGCCTCCTCACTCCAAATAAGTCTTTTTGAGCTTCAGATGCTGAGCAGTTACAATAAATCCTAACCGTGTGAGTGCCTGTGCTCCACCCAGAGCAAATGTGCACACTCCAGAGGAAGGGGCCATAAACCGTCACTCAACAGGGACCATGCTCAGGCAGCGGACTGCTGCTACATTTGGTCTGTACTGCACTACATTTTCCTCAGATAAAAGGGGGCCGTTTCGGGAGAGAAGAAACCAGAAATCACCCAGACAGAATAAAATCACAGGGAAAGGATTTCTAAACCATATGGCCTATCTCAGGAAAACACACCTCTTCATTCCAAGGAAGCCCTCCCTTCATCCCATTAACCCTCCTACTCTCGAGTAAAACAGTCCATTGCAGCACAGAAGTCTGGGGACACTGCCAGGATTTTTTAAAGGGTTACTATTCAATGGGGGGAAAAGATCTACAAAACTGACCAAAGAGAACACTCAGAAAAACTCCTAGTTTTGAAGGCAATAAAGTACTTTTTACATCTGAAAAAAAGTTGTATTTAAGGCCTAATCCCTCATGATTTCAAAAGGATTCATTTGAAGTATTCATTTAATGTGTGAAATGTAAATATCCATCCAAACATTTTAATTAACGCTACCAATTTCCATTCCCTTTTCAAAGCTGATACTTGAATTTTATATGGCTTTTCTGGTACGTTCAAGCATGCTTCCCTACCATGCAGTAGTTTTAATGGAAAGCCTCATGATTAATGTCTATTAGATCAGGTTTGTAATGAAGAAAGGTACAATAAAATTACAATTTACTAAGCTTCCAATAATACTTGCCATCTACTGCCCTTTCAAGTCTTAAGGTGCCAGCCATATGCAAATAAGACATTTTAGCATTACTTTTACCATAAAACAAATGCTTCTTAAATAAGCACAGTAGAGGTAGTTTTCATTTACACTATTAAATCAGAAAATTTACGAGCCCATTTCCGTTTTAGAAGAGAATTACATGTGTGCTCACATCACATCTTTATTTTGTCGTCCACCCAGTGATTTGTTGAGGACAGCTGGTACCTATTAAATCCCCCCTTTAAATGTTGTAGCCTTAATTAGCTACATCCACCTTCCCCCAACATTTCCAAACAAGGAACCAAAGAAAAGGGAACCCATTTTTATCATGGATACTTGAACAATGGAGTTGCAAACATCAATGTTAACAGTCTCTAGTAGAAATAGCTATTCCTTTTTTAGGCCACTTCACAAAAATAGGGTACAAATGGAGTTTTTGTTATGTAGGTAATTTTTTAAATTGTTCAATTTTTAGTTTTCTGCCTGGTGTTATTAATTAAAAACCTTCTTTTAATATATTCTTTGGGAAAGGATGAAGGAGTCTCCCCAGAGATATTCTTGGTATTATTTAAGCTACAGACTTCTTTCTTACTTGGACTTCTCAGCATATGACTGAACAGACAGAATCTGCAAATAGAGAAAGCAGCAGGGTGTGGTTTTCTATGAACAGACATCATGCCCTTCCCAGACACCAAAGGGTTTCCAACTCACACAATGAGAAATTCTTGATTGGATTGCTTTAACCTGCCATATATAGATAAAACACACACTGACTTAATTTACAATGTCGATATCTCTCCTTTAAAAAAAAAAGACACATTTACATTTATGCATTCAGGACTTCAAGTGTGAATTCTGTTCAACAGACTATATTCTGAGCAAGATAAGGAGCCATCTCAAAGATTCCCCCGTTGGATTTGTTTCTTCAAGACTGGCCCTAGCTTTAATCTGCAGTAAGACTATCTGTTTCAATAGGATGTGATCACTTGAGGGCTTGTGTCTTTTCAATCAGCCGGTGGCCCTGCCGGGTTTAGAGTGGCAGAGGGGAAGTGGCCTGTGGTTAAACAGAGGAAATACCAAGGCATTTTAATAGAGCAAATAGTCTCTTTACTTCCCACCGGGAAGAGCTTCAAAGGCTGTGGGCCCCGGAGGAGACAGTGTGTTTCGGAGGCCATCAGTCACCTAATCGTGTGTCAGGCCCATTCAGAACATCCAAGCAGCCAAGACAAACACTGCCCAGGAGGACAATGCCTCCCACTGGCTGGGCAAGTCTGGCTGGCTGGAGATGGGGCTTGTAGCTCCAGCTCAGACAGCCCCCCCCGGCTGACTGAGGGCAGGAGCTCTCCAAATCTGGGGGCAGATGGGAAATGGAAAAGGTCTGGTGACCAGGGCAGGGTGGCAAGAGAGAGGTCTGCTCTAAGGCCACTGCACCTCTCAACCTGTCAAGCTCCTGGGGATACCTGAGCCCCCTCCTCACCCCACATTCTTACAAATCAAGGGTGGAGGCTCAAGCTTCTAGAAGCCTAAAAACCCATCCATCAGAAGCAGGCTGAAGAGGCAGTTGGGGGCCAGGCGCGGTGGCTCACGCCTGTAATCCCAGCATTTTGGGAGGCCAAGGTGGACAGATCATCTGAGATCAGGAGTTCGAGACCAGCCTGGCCAACATGGTGAAACCCCGTCTCTACTAAAAGTACAAAAATTAGCTGCGTGTGGTGGTAGACACCTGTAATCCCAACTACTCGGGAGGCTGAGGCAGGAGAATCGCTTGAACCCGGGAGGCAGAGATTGCAGTGAGCTGAGATCGTGCCACTGCACTCTGGCCTGGACACCAGAACAAAACTCCATCTCAAAATAAATTCATAAATAAATAAACAAAGAGGCAGTGGGGAACGAAGGAGGACGGTGAAATTGTTGATGGGGTAGCCCCAGCAGGAGCAGACATCTGCTAGGGCACAGTATATAAAAAGTTCAGGGACAGAGGAGGAAAAAGCCTTGTAAGGTTTAAAAAAAAAAAAAAAAAAAAAAAAACATGTTTTAGGCCAAATGAAGCATGAAAAATACTTAAAAGCATTAGCAGTTCTTTCCTTTGTTGGGAAGTTGTAAGATTTGAACTGCCGAGAATCTGATTTGGATCCTGTACTACTCCTTCCTGAGACTGTTTTCAGACAAACCCAGCTGTTCTAGGGAGGAACCCAGGGGAAGTGTCAAGTCCTCTTCACTCCAGGCCTCCTCATCAGTCCCAGGCCAGAGGCACCCACCCAAACTAGCCCCCCCGCCCCCCCCCAGTACTCACACTCCCCATCCAGCCTGACCCCTTTTATTGGTCGGGGCTCTGAGAAAGTCTTCACACTCCTCTCTAAGGCCAGTGACATAATTTAAAGCCAAACTCTGATTTTAAATGTTCAGAATGTATCTTCTCCCCTTCTCTGGATTGTGGAACCCCTGTCCTCTAAAAAAATAGGTCTCATCCTGGTTACAGCACGAGTATCCTCAGAAGACCTTGTTAAAATGCCAATTCCTGGGCTCCACCTCACTCTCACTCTGATTCCATTAGCTTTCAATCTGCATTTTAACAAGCTCCTGAGGCAATTCTGATACTGGAAGGCCCTGGGTGTCACTTGGAGAAAAAGTAACTGCTGGTCTCCTGGTCACCGAGCTATATGCCCAAGTTAATAACTAGCACAGTATCCCAGGCACTGCAGGGGCTTGGGGTTGGGTGGATGGGTGGGGGTGGGGAGAGAAGGGAGGGCTGCTCAAGAAAGATGGACATGGGCCAGAAGAGTTTCCAATTAACTAGGCAAACAGGCTGGAAGAAAGCTTTGCACTGCTTATAAAAACGTCTCTCTAAAAAATGTATCAGCCAGGGCTGAGTAATTTTTTAACCAAGAATTCTGTAACAGACACAAGAGCATCTATAACATGGATGACATGGCCATAGGATAGACAGACCAGATGTGGGCTTGGGAGCCATGAGCTGCAAGTGAATGAAAATGCATCCAATTCAGAATCAAATAAACATGCCTGGGCCCACAGCCAAGGATAATTCTTGGATTGGACTTTTATCAGGAACCTAAATTTTAACCAGCTGGAACTTCTCTTTTCCAAGTACCACCCTATTCCTTCCTACCTTTTGCAATGAAGTATTTGCCTTAAATGGGAAACTTGCATTTCGTTGTAAAGATGATGCCAGCATCCTGGCTTCCCGAATTCCTGAAGGAGTAGTGTTTTTTTGCAGGGGGAGTAGGAATTGTGTTCCAGGGATAATAGACCAGAGAAGGTGTACCCCATTTAGGTAAGGAGGCAAGAAATGTTCCCTCCTCCCGCACTGCAGGAAAAGCCATTAAATAAAAACCTGTGGGAGTAGATTCCTAACTCCTTGTTCCATAAAAAGGCTTCTAGACCAGCAAGACAAGGGGAGGGAGAACTTCAGAACAAGTGACTGACACAATTAAAGTTACGAACCAAACTTGCTTCTAGTTGCACACAAAACCATTCCACTCTCTAGAAGCAAGAGCCAGTGTAAATGAGGATGGCGGTCCCTCTGGAGGTTTTACAAATCATTACTTCTTTGCGAACACAGTATTTATTACTCAAACAGCAACGTTACCTGGCAAGGACCCTAACAGAATTTTTTTTTTAAAGTAGTTGAGGAAGTATGCCCACAACTCATTTCTAAAACACTGACCTGTGTTCAAGATGGTATCAGCCTCTTAATTGCTCCACTAATAATGGGGAGGTTGTGAAACCTGACCACTTAAACCAGGCCAGCCCCTGGCTCCTCTGGGAGCAGCCCGAAGGGTCTATTAGCAGGGCTGCAGAGGGTTGGCTGGCTGCAGTCACCTTGCAAGTCCTGCAAAAATACACATTCCTGCAAGGGCAAGGGTTCCTGAAACAAATGTTCCCTGGAGATCAACAGGGTCATTTACTCAGCTCTGCTCCAGCACCCAAATTCGGTCTCTCAGGACTTGGTGCTGCACCCTGCTGCCCCCTCTCAGGTTCTGAATATTGCCCAGGCCCACAGGAAGCCTCCTCTGATTTGCATCACATATAGTAGACCCTTATTCTTTTATGTTCCTATAGCCCCACTGCAAGCAACCTTAGAGCTGAGGCCAACATCTACGGACTAAGTACCTATTATTTGGTAGGGGACCCAAACATGAACCAAATACTCTAGTCACTGTGTACCAGTAATTTCTAGCTGACTCCCTGACAGAGCAACTTCTAGAAGACATGACCTAGGGAGATGTGGACAGGGACAATTTTTTGCAGAAGTGATGCTAGGGCTGAGAAGGGAAGCTACGGAGGTGTAAAGTGAAGGAACACAGGCAGGAACAGCATGTGCAAAGGCCTGCTGCAAAGACAATGGACCTTGATGCCCTGATCTTTGTCTCTACTTCTTAAAATCTATCAAGAAATACAGGATTTAGAAGGAAGGCAGCAGGGTCTAATTTGGTTCAGCCAATATTTACAGGGCTTTGAGGCCACCAAGATGAGGTTCAGTGCCTGGCTAAAGAAACTAGTCTGAAGACAGAAGTGAACAAATACTGACAAAGTGGTCTGGTGAGACCAAAGTGCAAGGACCTGCATGAGAAGGCAAAGCAAGGGGCATGGCATTCAGGAGGGCTTCCCTGAGGGGGCACCACCTGAACTGAGTCTTAAGCTAGGCAAGAAATTCTCAAGGGAGGAAAAGGCATCCTGGGAGGAGGGAAAAGCATGTCTTGGAAGCACAGAAGGCATCCATCCCGAGTTAGGAGCAGGATGGGAGGGACAGGGGGTGAGGCTGGAAAGGGTGGGAATGCAAAGCATGTGGGGAAACTGGGTCCATGAAATGTACCAAGCAGCAAATCCAGGAAAGAAGGAACCATGTATCAGCGTGGATGAGCCTGGAAACTGGAACATGGCCCAGAGGACTCTATGATCATCCAAGAGGGGAAAGAAGATGACCCAAGGAAAGGATTGGTGGGGCCAAGGCAGGAGCAGCTAAGAAACGTCACCCCCAGCTAGGGGTTGTGGTGGAGAAAAGGTCAGCATGAGTGTGAGGTGACTGGGACAGAGCCACCATCCTATGAGGGTGCAGGTTTGGGAGAGGAGAACACACTCGCACAGGCAGAAGAAAATCACCAGCCTGGCTCCGTCGGAGCACTACCATACCCCACAGCATTAAAACTTCACGAGTTTTGTACAGTGGCCTAAGAAGCCATCTTGGCAACTGCAGCAAAACAGCAAATCGGACTGATTTACCTATGTCATCACATGAACACTCAATAAAATGCCTGTGATGATACTGTGTCTAAATCCAAAATTCTAGTAGGATCCATACATAAGTTAACAAGAGATTAGCCTTGAGGAAACTTGCTAGCTACTAAAATTTTTTTAAACAATAAAACAAGAGCAGTGATGTTTTACTAAAATGGAACACAGTAAGAAAATGTGATGCTTTACTCATCTAGGAAGGAATGACAGAGCCTAAGGGGGCGGGGGAGGGGGCGGGGGCGGAGGCAGAGCAGGGGTCATAGTTGTCTCCAAAGCTTAGCTATTGAGTCTGAAGACATCCCAGCTGTCTGGCTCACACCTGGTTTTCTGCACCACATTTCTTGGACTGTGGGGCAAGTGAGCTTGGAGGCACCAGCCTGTGTGCCTAACGGAGTGTGTCCTAGGTTTTGACTGTGCTGAGGCTGTTTAGACCCACCCAGAAGAGGTCAACGTTGGCCTAAGCAAACCACTCCATACCTATCCCTCAGCCCAGCAACACTAAGGAAATTCTCATTTCATCCCATTTTTCATATGAAGAAATTGAGGCTCATGGCTCCCCAGGAGCAGAGCCAAGGTCATGTCCCTGCTGCCTGAGTGCAAAGCCTGCGTTTTCTCCGCAAGGCTTAAGGCCACGAGTTCCCTGACGCCGGGCCCACCCTGGCCTCAATGGGAGACTCGGGGCAGACGGACATAATCTCCGGGTTCTAGGGCCGCCCAAAGGCCAGAAGCCTAGGTAGGGAGCTGGGAAGCTGAGAGGGGGATGGCAATGACCTGCGCACATCGCCCAGACAGTGTCAAAGGAGCCCTCGGTTCCAGGGAGACGGCTCAACGCACAAGGCGAAAGTCTGGGCACCTCTCCAGTCTCATCTCAGGCACCTCACCCAGGTGACACCCACGCGGCCCTTTGGGGGAAAAATATCCGCAACTCGAAGCAGGGAAGCAGGATATCAGCCGCGAGACCTTCACAAGACGAAGGGCTGAACTGAGAGGCGAAGTTTCTCAGGAGGTCCCGGAGTCAGAGGAGGGGTAGGAGTGGGGTGACGGCCCCAGGCGAGGAGGAGCAAAGCTACCAGGAGAGCGGGGCGCATCCCTCCCCGTTGCTCCAGGTCCCCTCTCCGGCCGCCTGGGCCTTGGCAGAGTTGTGGACTGGAAGTCCGGGAGAACACCCCCTTCCCTCCCCAAAGCGCAACCCGGTCCGGGTAGCTCGGGGGATCCCAGCCCGGGACACGCAGTCCTGGGGCGAAGGAGGTCCCGGGCCAAGAACAAAGAATGGGGAGCCCGGCCCAGCCCCACCGCCCCTCACGCCCGCCCTCTGAATGGGACCCCGGCCGGCGGCCGCACCTCATTAGCAACACAAAGCCGGGGTCGGGCAGCCGCTTTCATCCCGACCGGGGCCGGAGGACACGCGCCCCGGGAGGGAAACCAGGAGGATGTGCGGGAGGAGTGGGACCCCGGCCGGCCGCGGACCCCGCGAAGAGCAGACAGGTTGGCGCGGGCTCGCCTCCCCGCGAGCACCTGTGCGCTCTGCGTCCCCCGCGAGTTGGCGACGGCAAGAAACCCGCCGCCCCCGCCTTACCCTCCAGCCACAGGTGTCGGCGCCCCGCGCGCGGCCGGACCCGCCAGCGGCCACAGCTAGCTGCGAGCCGTTGAGGCAGGCGTTGACCGTAAAGAAGACGGAGCAGAGCTGCAGCCACGGGGCCATGGCTGTGAGCTCGCCCAGCCAGGCCCTTCTCTGCGCCCCGGCCGCCCGCCGCTGGCCAGCCCCGAGTGGGCGGTGGCCGCGGCTGCGGCGGCAGTGAAGGGGACGGCACTGGGCATGCGTCGCTAGCCCGGGCCCCGCCCCTTTCTCCGGGCCCCGCCCCCGTCCTCAGTCCTCGTGTGCTGGCCCCACCCCCACAGCCTGGCCCTCCAGTCGTGGCCCTGTCTCCGTAGACCACGCCCCTCTGGTCACGCCCCAAGTCCCCACTGAGATTCTGGCAGCTGCAGTTTTTTCCCCCTCACTTAGATCTTTTTTTAATCTAAAGGATTTGTGCAAGTTATGCTCACTCTATGCAAAACCTGAGGAAAACACAAAGAATGTAATCATAATAATTTTAATAATAATTTAATAAACACCTGCTATGTGCCAGACCCCTTTCTGTATGCTCCCAACCACACAGGGAAGTGTATTATTGTTAACCCAGTTTTAGGCGCAGAAAAGTTAGGGGAACGTGATAGAGAAATCCTGGCTCCGCATTTACTAGTAGGACTTCGGACAAAAGCCTTGCTGTCTTCACAGTACTTCCTTACCACCACCCGCTCTAGCCCCCGCCCAACCCCCCTGGAAGCTAGAATAAATATCATAGTCTGGGAAGAGTTCTGTTGGTTGAAACATAACAAGTGCTCCATAAAGGATACAATCTATCATTAACTGACTCTCATAAGATCACACAGCTGTTACCTGCCAGACCTGAGATCCAAATCTAGACCTGACTAAAAACAATACTCTAAGCTACTACAGTTGTCAAACATACCCTCGTGAAGTGGATATTATTTCCGTTTGGAAGAGGAAACTGAGGCTTAGAGAAGTGGAGTAGCCCAAGCTACCCAGCGTTTCACCGCACTCCTCCCAGCCCTTTGCCTTGTATCTGAGCACCTAAACTCTCACACTTTGTCCCTCTCCACTACCCCCTTCCTCAAGAACACCATCTCCTCTTCCTAAGGGCTTTTTCTACTTCTGACTTTGTCCCCGTGTCCGATACATATCTCCACCCTGGATCCAAAGTGATCTTCCAAAAACACAAATCAGACTACTGACTTATCCTAATTAAAATTCTAGGCTGAGTGCAGTGGCCAATCCTAGAGGATCGCTTGAGTTCAGGAGTTAGAGGCAGCAGTGAGCTATGATCCTGCCACCACACTGAAGCCTGAGTGACAGAGTAAGACCCTGTCTCTAAAAAGTAACAAACAAACAAACAAACCTACCACCACCACCACCAACAACAACAACAAAAAACAGTAAAATTATGTGTTCTGTGTTCAGAGGAGGATTAATAAAAATAAAATCAATAAATAAAACTGTTCTATGGTGGCTTTTATGCAAAGGCCATTTAGAATAAAATCCATACTGGCCTTCTCTTCTACTCTGTCTTTACTACCTGGCTCCTGCTGCACAGATCTCCCCCCAACCCCAGCCTTATCTTGGTCTTTTTGCCTCAGGAAACCTTAGAAATTGTCATCTCCATCCATTCAACATGGCAGCCTCCTCTATATGACTCTCCTTCCAGGGCCCAGAATCCCCTCCCTCTCCTTGTCTGGCCTGGCCTAAGCTCAGCCACTACTAACACAGGATTCCTGCACTTTCCCTTGTGGCTTGTGACCCCACCACCCTGCCCACATGTCCTTGGAGGGCTTAAGTGGAGGAAGAGAACTCGTCTTAGTAATGCTAGCAGAAGTCCTGGGGATTTGCTTGGAAGTAGCTACATCTAGAACCAAGGAGTAGAGCCAGCCTCACCTGAACTTCAGGGGCTGGAAGTATGAAACAGTGGTTGCCCAAAGGAACACTGACATTATTGCCAGGGACAGGGAGAATAGGTGCTGGGTTCCCCAAACAACAGCATCCACCTCAAGACCCAGATGCTGGGCAGAATTTTTTTTTAACCTCATTGCCTGGAATTCAGGAATTCAGCCAGACCCAGTGAGGTTTACCATACCCTCTTCAGACACCAGAATAGCTAGGATCCACAGAAGGCTGTTCTGGAGTAGCCTTCTGTGAATAGACCTCGGGAAGCACATCACTCCTTTGGAGCTGCTGGTTCAGTGCCTCCCTACCCTTCCTCACATTCTTGGTACCTGTCCCTGGGTTGTTCTCAGCCCCCACAGCAGGGATGTCCAGCGTTTGGCCACGAGAGTCAGGGGTGGCAGGGCCTGAGATGAGGCCAGGACCACATGGGTTTTGGTGAAACAGGGAGGAAACAATGAGGTGACCAGTTCCTTAATCTATGTGGCATTCCAGTCTATACATGCTTTATAACTTATTAAACAACCCCATACTAAGGGACATCTGTTAGAATCAGTGATTCAAAAATACCCTAACACACTTATCTTGACACATTGATTCAATGATTTTATACATTTCTAGAATCAGAATTGCTGGATTATGCACATTTAAAATTGTCAAACTGCTCATTATCGTATTATCACTATCTTAATTGGCTTCTCTGGTTGCGAATGAGGTAGATCATGTTCCTATGTATTTGTTGGCCATTTGTACTCTTTTTTTTTGAGACGAAGTCTCACCCTGTCACCCAGGCTGGAGTGAGTGAAGCAATCTCGGCTCACTGCAACCTCTGCCTCCCAGGTTCAAGCGATTCTCCTGCCTCAGCCTCCCAAGTAGCTGGGATTACAGTCACGCGACACTGCACCTGGCTAATTTTTAGTGAGATGTGGTTTCACCATGTTGGCCAGGCTGGTCTTGAACTCCTAACCTCAGGTAATCTGCCTGCCTCGGCCTCCCAAAGTGCTGGGATTACAGACGTGAGCCACCGCGCCCGGCCCATTTGTACTCTTTCTTTTTTGTTTTGTTTTGTTTTTGTTTTTGTTTTTGAGACAAAGTCTCACTCTGTCACCCAGGCTGGAGTGCAGTGGCGCAAACTTGGCTCACTGCAAGCTCTGCCTGCCGGGTTCACGCCATTCTCCTGCCTCAGCCTCCTAAGGAGTTGGGACTACAGGCACCCGCCACCACACCAGGCTAATTTTTTTTTTTTTTTTTTTTTTTTTGGTATTTTTTATAGAGACAGGGTTTCACCATGTTAGCCAGGATAGTCTCGATCTCCTGACCTCATGATCCACCTGCCTCGGCCTCCCAAAGTGCTGGGATTACAGGCGTGAGCCACCGTGCCCGGCCTGTACTCTTTCTTTAGTCAGGAATTGGACTCCAGGAAAAGGAGCAGTACTTAGAGCTTACAACAGAGGGAGAACCTCAAGGAGAACATTGGTTAGAGGAAACTGTTTCTCCCTGGGTTTTATTTGCTTCACCATATGATTGCATGACAGGGAAGGCAGAGTCCCACTATTGAATTCCCTCCTATCCACAGCTCACTGCAGAATCTGGCAACCGACAGCCTCTGAAAACATGCTGCGGGGCTCAGAGAGAGCACAAGCTTTCCTGAAGCGGTGTGGAGGGCACAGGAAGGAAAAGGCTTAAGCGTCCAGTCTAAAACATGCTTAGAATGACATCCCTCAGGACCAGGGACAGGGAGGCCCTCCTATTTCCCTTCAAGGAAGGCCACCAGCACATGTGTGAGTGGGAGGAGAACCACAGACAACAAAGGGTCAAATCTGGTCAGGAAATTAAGGTTGTAAATTGGCTTTTGGCAACGTTCTCTGCATTCTGGTCTTTCCCATTGATTCTTTCTCCCATCTCCTTTTTTGTTGTCGTTGTTTGTTTGTTTGTTTGAGACAGAGTTTCACCCTTGTTTCCCAGGCTGGAGTGCAATGCCATGGTCTCGGCTCACTGCAACCTCCACCTCCCGGTTTCAAGCGATCCTTCTGCCTCAGCCTCCCCAGCAACTGGGATAACAGGTGCCCGCCACCATGCCTGGCTAATTTTTTGTATTTTTAGTAGAGGCGGGGTTTCACCATGTTGGCCAGGCTGGTCTCGAACTCCTGACGCCAGGTGATCCACCCACCTCAGCCTCCCAAAGTGCTGGGATTAAAGGCATGAGCCACTGCGCCCAGCCTCCACCTCCTCTTTTTATCCCAACCCTTCAGAATAGCTGTAAGGCTGCAGGGAGTGGACCTCTCTATCCTGGAAGCTGAGCTAAAATGAGGGGACCAGGCCCCACATGTCCTCCATGGATCACAGTTTCCTCCAAGCCACAGTAGAACTCACCTGTGGAGGTGACCAGAAGAAAGCTAGGGAAACCCTCCCTCAATACAACACTTGGTCTCACCTGCCAAGGCCAGGATTGCCTGTAGTCCAGTCACACTTTCAGTCACCCCTTGTGGTGAGAGGTGGCTGTCGTCTGATTCACCTCTGCCCCCATGCCTGGCACTCTGTCTGGCACATATCAGTGGGCAAGAGACTGTCACCACCTCTCCCTCTTTGGAGCAAAGCTGAGAATTAAACAGATAAAATCACCTTAAAATAAGCTGTTGATGAAATGCAAATATATTTTCCCACTCTAACTATAACCTAGCCAGAGAAGAAAAATCCTTAACACAAGGATTGGATTTTGTTAGGGGCCAAATTATCCCATGAAACATAAAAAAAAAAAAAAAAAAAAAAAAAAAAAGATAAATTGATGGTGGAAGCAATTTGTGTCATGAATCATTTCGAGCAGGGAATAGCTAAATACCATTTTAATGAACAGTGTTAGAAGCAGTCGGCCCAAATTCTAATTTATTTTGGTATTGTGAGAAATTAGTGTATGTTTTCTGTATTAATAAAGACATTAAAAGTAAAGAATGTCACTGTACCCCGACCCCAGTCTCCCAGAGGGCTGAGGGTGCAAGGTTTCCCGGGCTTTGGAGGGAGCAGTATGTGGAGAACTGGTACCCACCTGCAAGCCCTTAGTCCCTGAGACCCCACAAGACTGCGTGGATGTCAGTCAGGCTACCTGGCAGTCTTGGCTCCAATGGGGTAGGTGTCATCATCCTCACTTCACAGATGGGGAAGCTGAGGCTCAGTGAGGGGAAGTCTGCTCGGGATCACAGAGCTGGGGTTCAAACCGGACCCCGATCGCCTGACCTGGGACCACCTTGCCTGGGACGAAAGGCCCCAGACTCAGCTGATTCCTCCAGACTCTTGCTGTCTAGGACGCCAACAACATAGCCTTCCTAAATCCAGCCGTGGGGCCTCCTGCACAGCCCAGAGACCCACGGCGGCGGACGACAGAAAACCTGGGGCGGCTGACCCAACCCTGCGCCCAGGAATCCCAGGACGCCCATCCCATAGTTCTCGGGCGGCGCGTTCCTTGGCAGCTACACGGAATTGAACGGCCCACGGCCACTTCCCGTTTCTTTTCTCGGAGGAAAAGAAGAGCGGACGTCTGGTCTCCACGGTAACCGCTAGGGGGCGCGCGCAGTCCAGGTCGGAGACCGCCCCCCCACCCCGGACGACCCTGCACCGCGCCAGCACAAACAAGTCGTTCCAGATCAAAGCCCCCAGGGTAGGTGCGAGTACTCTGCTGTTACCCAGAGCTGGTGCTAAGCTTTAGGGGAAGTAGAGTCCAGGGGGTCGTAAGACAACAGGATCAAATGGGGCCTTTCAGTAGCCGTGTGGCTTTGGGCAACTCTGGATGTCATTTTTCTCAGATGGCAACACAGGAATGACGTGGATGCAGACCTCGGGTTTTTTTTTTTTTCGAACCTGAAGTAAGCAAATGACTTACAGCCTGTGTGAATGTTACTGCAGGTAGTGGACCAGGAGTTGCTGCAGCCAGGGCCGGCTCTTATTTGCAATTCAGGTAAGACCTGGGGAAATGGCCACGTCTAATCTTCAGGAGGTAACTCCCTGGTTTGGATCCTCACTATACCGGAAGGCTAAGGACCATATCCTGTTTTCCATTCATTCATTAATTCATTCAACAAGTACCGATGGAATCTCTGCACCATATCAGGCATTATGCCAGCAGTGGGGATCAGTGTGAACAACAGGGCACTGTCATAGTTGTCATTAACCTGCAAACAAACATTCCATGGAGGACACTGGCATTACTCAAATAGCCCTATGACTAGGGAGGAATTACTAGTAGATGAGTTGTTTTTGAAGACGGGATCCCTGGGCTGAGATTCCCAGTATAAGAGTTACCTGGGCAAAGGGGAGGGGAGCAGAGAGAGGAGGACTGTTCTGGGCAGAAGGAATAGCATGTGCAAAGGCCCTGGGGCAGTAGGGAACATAGCAACCTCAAGGAGCTGAAAGAGGCTAATGTGGTTGGAGAGCGGTCAGGTGTGGGGGAATGGTGCAAGGTGAGCTGGTAAGGCCTGCAGGGGCAGCCAGGCAGTACTTTACGTCCTGGTTTGACATAAAGTAAAAGTAGCTAGCAGCTTCTTAGGATTACTTTAAGGGCAGAAGTGGGGCTATATTTTGAAAAGATTCCTGTATTCCAAGTGCTGAGCACAGGGTATTTCCTGGCATTTAGCCAGCATTTGATACATACTTGATGAGTGAATGAATAAATGATCAGGATCTTTACTGAAATTCTGAGTTTTAATGTCTTGAATGAATCCAAACTCATTAAAAAGCCTAGGAAAACATCCAACCCTACCAAAGCTCCAAATAATGCGAATGAAGCAAAGCAAAGTGCAGAAACATTTTCTTATCATCATTTGAGGTTATTTTTATTTTGTAAAGTTCTGTCTTATTTTTAATAGACTTTTAAAAGAACAATTATAGATTTACAGAAAAACTGAGATGACAGTACAGGAGTTCTTATTACATTACATAACATGTATGTTATGTAATTTATGTGTGTATGTATGTATTAATAATGTTATTACATAACATATTACATTAGTAGGGCACAATTAATGAACTGAGGCTGATAACATTAAAAGTCCAAACTTTATTCAAATTTCCTTAGTTTTTACTTAATGTCCTTATTCTATCCAGGATCCCAGCCAGTGTATCACATTATAGTTAGTTGCCATGTCTCAGGTTCCTCTAGGCTATGACAGTTTTTCAGACTTCCATTATATTTGGTGACCTTGACAGGATTTTTTTTTGGAGATGGAGTCTCACTCTTGTCTCCCAGGCTGGAGTGCAATGGCGCAATCTCGGCTCACTGCAACCTCCACTTCCCAGGTTCAAGCGATTCTCCTGCCTCAGCCTGCCAAGCAGCTGGGATTACAGGCGCCTGCCACCAAGCCCAGCTAATTTTTTCGTCTTTAGTGGAGACGCGGTTTCACCATGTTGGCCAGGCTGGTCTTTTTTTTTTTTTTTTTTTTTTTTGAGACGGAGTCTTGCTCTGTCGCCCAGGCTGGAGTGCGGTGGCTGGATCTCAGCTCACTGCAAGCTCCGCCTCCCGGGTTCACGCCATTCTCCTGCCTCAGCCACCCGAGTAGCTGGGACTACAGGCGCCCGCCACCTCACCCGGCTAGTTTGTTTTTGTATTTTTAGTAGAGACGTGGTTTCACCATGTTAGCCAGGATGGTCTCAATCTCCTGACCTCGTGATCCGCCCGTCTCGGCCTCCCAAAGTGCTGGGATTACAGGCTTGAGCCACCGCGCCCGGCCAGCCAGGCTGGTCTTGAACTCCTGGCCTCAGGTGATCCGCCCACCTCGGCCTCCCAAAATGGTGGGATTACAGGCATGAGCCACTGTGCACAGCCTAATTCATACCTTTTAAGACTGAGTAGTATTCCATCATATATATATGTGTATATATATATATATATATATATATATATACCGCCACAATTTCTTTATCCACTCTTTGATTGATGGGCATTTGGGCTGGTTCCATATTTTTGCAATTGTAAATTGTGCTGCTATAAACATGTATGTGCAAGTATCTTTTTTGTATAATGACTTCTTTTCCTCTGAGTGGTCACCCAGTAGTGGCATTGCTGAATCAAATGGTAGATCTACTTTTAGTTCTTTAAGGAATCTCCACACTGTTTTCCATAGTGGTTGTACTAGTTTACACTCCCACCAGCAGTGTAGAAGTGTTCCCTTTTCACCACATCCACGCCAACAACCATTATTTTTTGATTATGGCCATTCTTGCAGGAGTGAGGTGGTTGAGTAAATGAATAAATGATCAGGATCTTTGTGGTTTTGATTTGCATTTCCTTGATTGTTAGTCCCATTCCAGGCTAATAAAAAAAAAAAAAATTCATAGACAAGGCTTTTCCATGATGCCCAGGCTGATCTCAAACTCCTGGGCTCAAGCAATCCTCCTGCCTCTGCCTTCCAAAGTGTTGGGATTACAGGCTTGAGCCACTGTGCCTGGCCTATATTTCTTAACATGCAAGAGAAGTTCTTTCTTATTTAGTTGTTGTCCCTTTTGCTGAGCATCTTGTTCTTGCTTTAAAAAGTAATTCTTTCTCTTATCTCTCTGAGGAAATAGTTTTATTGAAGCCCTCTTCTGTTTCCTCCAAATGCCTTTTTTCTGTTTGTTTGAAATTTTAAAACAGAATCAACTTTTTATGACTCCTCTAAAAGTGGAAAATAGATATGCTATGTTAGCAGGTTAGGACTTAAACTGGGTAATTGACATCAACAAACAAAGATCGAAGGCAGGTCACATATATCAGGAGGAAAGAGGTTCCACTGAACCAATCAAATGAGATGTGGTTGATAAACAACCTGGAGCAACCATGGCAACTCTTAGCCATTTTACTTTGTGAATTATCACACCTATAATATTTAGTTCTCCCTTCACCTAGACGAATTGTTTTTTGTTTTCTCTGATACCATCATGAACCTAAATGATATGGCTTGTGATATAAATGAATGCATAATCATAATGAATAGCATTTTTATATTCAACTGTTAATCTAGCAAGCATTTACTGAGTGTCTCGTGTATGCCAGGCACTGTGCAAGGCACTGGAAAGGACCATGATCAAGGTCATCATGTCCTTGCCCTCCAGGAAGTCACTCTCCAGGGCAGTCCCTTACACTTAGCAGAGTCCAGTGAGACTGAGGGGCGGCCACTCGCAGTTCCATTTAACAGACGTGAAGGATATGAGGCTCCGGGTGGTTCCCTGGTTTGCCTAATGACACGCAGCTATTTGGAGACTGTGCTGCATCACGAACCCAAATCTTCCTCTCCCACACTCTTCGTTTCAAAGGCTGGGTATAAAGAGAAGCCAGAGAAAACGAATCACAAAAGGAGAGTTCAGAGTTCAGGGGGAGAACCAAGAGGAAACCAAGGGGAAAAAGAGTTTCAAAGTATTTGCTCAGGCCCTAGCCTCCCCAGTTTACATTTTAGCAGGGACTGGCTCAGGGCACTCAGTGGGGGAACAGGGCCTGTAGGGGCACCTAGGAGACAAGGAGAAGTTTCTGGGGAAGAGATGACAGAGGAGAGGAAGAGACACGCTGTGTTCACTTACAGTTGCAG
The DNA here is from genome assembly GCF_002776525.5 of Piliocolobus tephrosceles. Taxonomy (NCBI): domain Eukaryota; kingdom Metazoa; phylum Chordata; class Mammalia; order Primates; family Cercopithecidae; genus Piliocolobus; species Piliocolobus tephrosceles. The sequence goes on along the minus strand of NC_045435.1, from coordinate 79,260,370 downwards.
GGAATGTTTTCGCTACTCTTTTAGAGTTAAATCCTCGTGGGCAATAATCCTCAAATTGAATAACTTATATACCTAGAAGCAGTGGCTGGCAACTGGGTGGGTCAGAGCCTTCTAGGGTGTCCTCTCCATTGCAGGGGGAAGGCCAATGTCCCTCAGCTGTGAAAATATGCAATGGGCTGTGACTCTGGTCTCTCAGCCGACCCAGTGCCATTGCAAGAAATTGCAAGAAATTCTAAATTTCTGGCCAGGTGCGGTGGCTTGTGCTTGTAATGCCAGCACTTTGGGAGTTAGTGGCAGACAGATCACTTGAGATCAGGAGGTTAAGACCAGCCTGGGCAACGTGGTGAAACCCTGTCTCTACTAAAAATACAAAAATTAGCTGCACATGGTGGTGCACGCCTTTGGTCCCAGCCACTCGGGAGGCTGGGGCACGAGAACTGCTTGAACCTGGGAGGTGGAGGTTGCAGTGAGCCGAGATTGTGCCACTGCACTCTAGCCTGGGTGACAGAACAAGATTCTGTCTCAAAAAAAGAAAAGAAAAGAAATTCTAAATTTCTGAATGTAAGCTAAATTTTACTAGAGGTGGAGCAAGGATTACAGATCTCAAAAACAGCAGCAGAGCAAAACATTGAGCCAAATTCATGAGCACAAGTAGCCCCATGTCAGCGATGAAATCCACCAAGCACCCTCCCTGCCAGGCTGCTTCCTCCTCCCACAGGAGCCACCCAAAGATTCAGATGGGACAACAGCTCTGCATCCCTGCCTGGGACACGGGGAATCCCCTGCAGGTTGGCAAAGGCATGGGTGGGGTGGGGAGGAGTGTGAAGGAAAGTGGTTCACTCCGTCTTTCACTGAGAGGTCAGATGATAACTTCCACTGGCCTTTCTCAACTTGACTAAAGATATACATTAAAACCCGAAACCTAAAATAAATTCTTCCATTGCTGCTGGCTGCCATTATGTAATGTCTCACAATGTTTCCCAGGGACCCTCCAGGCAGTCTCATTTACTGCTTTGGGTGCTCTTCCAGCTTTGTTCATGACTTCCAAACTGCTCTCCATAAAATTGAGCCATATGTACGTTGGCTACTCTCAACATAGTTTGTACCTCTAAAAGTATGCATATATCATCATGAGGCCAAGGTTGAGAATGGTATGCAAGGGCATAGATTGGGTTCCTTTTTTAAAAGCCTGGCAACATTTCAGGCTAAGTTTTTCAAAAGTTTTTGAAATAATTTTAAACTTACGAAATTTGTTGCAAAAATAGCTCAGAGTACCCATATAGCTCTCCATCTACCTTCCTCTAATGTTAACCTTTTATAGTGTAACCATAGCACAATATTCAAAACCAGAAATTTAACACTAAAACACTACTGCATAATCTACAGACCTTACTGGAAATCCACCAATCTTCCCGCTATTTTTTTTTTAAGAGATGGAGTCTCTCACTCTGTCACCCTGGATGGAGTGTAATGGCAATATCGTAGTTCACTGCAGCCTCCAATTCCTGGGTTTAAGCAATCCTCCTGCTTCAACCTCCCAACCAGCTGGGTCTACAAGAGTGTGCCACCATGCCCAGCTAATTAAAAAAAATTTTTTTTAAGACAGGAGTCTCACTAGGTTGTTCAGCCTGGTCTTGAACTCCCAGCCTCAAGCAGTCCTCCCACTTCAGCCCCCTGAGTCGCTGAAATTATAGGCATGAGCCACCACGCCCAGTTCTAATGTCTCATTTTTAAAAACAGTTTTTTAAATTTTAGAATGTTTAGATTTGCAGAAAAACTGAAAAGATAGTACAGAATTTCCATACACTCCACAACCAGTTTTCCTTACTATTATCATCTTACATTAGTAGGATATATTTGCCCCAATTTATTAACCAGTACTAATACCTTATTACTAACTAAAACCTATACTTGATTTTGATTTCTTTAGTTTTTAATGTAATGTTCCAGGATCCCATCCAAGATACCATGTAATTTCTAGTCGTCATATCTCCTTAGGCTCCCCTTGGCTGTGATAGTTTCTCAGACTTTCCTTGTTTTTTCATGACCTTGACAGTTTTGAGGAGTACTAGTCATATATTTTGTAGGCTACCCCTCAATTGTAATTGTCTGGTGTTTTTCTTATAAGTAGACTAGGCTTGTGGATTTATTTTTATTTAGAGATAGGGTCTTGCTACGTTGCCCAGGCTGGAATGCAGTGGCTATTCACAGGCACAATCATAGTGGACTGTAGCCTTGAGTTGCTGAGTTCAAGGGATCCTCCTGCCTCTGCCACATTAGTAGCTGGGACTACAGGTGCACCACCATGCCTGGTTCAGGGTTATGGATTTTTTTTTTTTTTTTTTTTGAGACGCAGTCTTGCTCTGTCACCCAGGCTGGTGTGCAGTGGGACGATCTAGGCTCACTGCAAGCTCTGCCTCCTGGGTTCACGCCATTCTCCTGCCTCAGCTTCCTGAGTAGCTGGGACTACAGGTGCCTGCCACCATGCCCGGCTAATTTTTTTTGTATTTTAGTAGAGACAGGGTTTCACCGTGTTAGCCAGGATGGTCTCAATCTCCTGACCTCGTGATCTGCCCGTCTCAGCCTCCCAAAGTGCTGGGATTACAGGCGTGAGCCCCCGCGCCGAGCCAGGTTATGGATTTTTAAGACAAGGTCATGGAGGTAAAGTGCCATTTTCACCACATCTTATCAAGGGTCCACTAATGTCCTTTTTCTGGTCCAGAGTACAATCCAGAATCCTGGACATAATGCTAATTGCACTAAGTTGTTATGTCTCCATGGTCTAGTTTAATCTGTGTGTATTAGTCCATTCTCACACTGCTATAAAGAACTACCTGTCCCACGTGGTGTCTCACGCCTGTAATCCCAGCACTTCGGGAGGCTGAGGCAGGTGAATTGCCTGAGGTCAGGAGTTCAAGACCAGCCTGGCCAACATAGTGAAATCCTGTCTCTAATAAAAATACAAAAAATTAGCTGGGCGTGGTGGCGGGTGCCTGTAATCCCAGTTACTAGGGAGGCTGAGGCAGAAGAATCACTTGAACCTGGGAGTCCGAGGTTGCAGTGAGCTGGGATCGCATTGCACTCCAGCCTGGGCAACAAGAGAGAAACTCTGTCTCAAACAAACAAACAAAAAGCAAAGAACTACCTGAGACTGGGTAATTTAGAAAGAAAAGAGGTTTAATTGACTCACAGTTTCACAGACTTAACAGGAAGCATGACTGGGAGGCCCTCAGGAAACTTACAATCATGGCGGAAGGTGAAGGGGAAACAAAGCGTATCTTACATGGCGGCAGGAGAGAAAGAGTGAAGGGTTATGTGCCACACACTTTCTTTTTTGTTTTGTTTTGTTTTGTTTTGTTTTTTTGAGATGGAGTCTCGCTCTGTCGCCCAGGCTGGAGTGCAGTGGTGCGATCTCTGCTCACTGCAAACTCTGTCTCCCGGGTTCACACCATTCTCCTGCCTCAGCCTCCAGAGTAGCTGGGACTACAGGCGCCCACAACAACGCCCGGCTGATTATATGTGTGTGTGTGTGTGTGTGTGTGTGTGTGTGTGTGTGTGTGTGTGTTTTAGTAGAGACGGGGTTTCACCGTGTTAGCCAGGATGGTCTGGATCTCCTGATCTCGTGATCCACCTGCCTCAGCCTCCCAAAGTGCTGGGATTATAGGCGTGAGTCACCGTGCCCAGCCTGCTTAGTGGAGATACTTTTAGATGGTAGAAATACCCTGTTACTCCTCAAACTTTTGTTGTTGATTTCAGCATCCATCAGTGGATCTGGCATGTAAAAATTGTTACTGTGGTGTTCTAATAGTGATTTTCAAATTTCCCTTATTCCCTCTTTATTTATTAATTGGAATTCTGTAAGGAGAAGTTTCCTGTCTCTTTTCTACCATTAATTTATTTATTCAATTATTTATATAAATATGGACTTGCGAATATTTTATTTGATAGGTTTTATTCCAGTACTATTATAATTTAATTTGGTGCTCAAATTTTTTCAGCTTTGGCTGTTGAGAACACCTGCAGGGTGGTCCTGTGTTCTTTCTGTATGCCCTATCATTTTTTTTTTTAGTATATCCTTACTTCCTGGTACACAAAAATGTCCCAGGGTCATGTTGTATTTTTCGTGTCCTAGTACTGGAATCAACAATGTCTTTTTTTTTTTTTTTTTGAGATGGAGTCTCACTTTGTCACCCAGGCTGGAGTGCAGTAGAGCTATCTCAGCTCACTGCAACCTCCACCTCCTGGGTTCAAGTGATTCTCCTGCCTCACCCTCCGAGTAGCTGGGATTACAGGAGCGCACAACCACGCCCGACTAATTTTTATATTTTTAGTAGAGACGGGGTTTGCCCGGGCTAATCTGAAACTCCTGACCTCAGGTGATCCACCCACCTTGGCCTCCCAAAATGCTAGGATTACAGGTATGTGGAATCAATAATTTCTGTAAGGATTTTTGTTTCCTTTTATTGGAGAATGATATTTAGAAATCAAGACCTAGGTACTAGGTGTGCTCATTGCTACTGGGGTATCATTGCTCCTAGGCCCTCCCAGCAGACAGAGCTGGGAAATGTATGTATGTATACTAACACACACATACACACACACGTGAAGCCATGAGTTCATACTAATAAATTCAATTATAATGTTCAATCAATTGAACATTGTAGGTTCAATCCAGCTTCTCCCTTTCCTTGTCACTTCTTTTTTCCACAGTGAGAAACCTGGTTGTCTTTATTCACAATACATTCGTTTTTTTTGTTTGTTTGTTTGTTTGTTTGTTTGTTTGTTTGTTTGTTTTGAGACAGAGTCTCGCTGTGTCGCCCAGGCTGGAGTGCAGTGGCCGGATCTCAGCTCACTGCAAGCTCTGCCTCCTGGATTCACGCCATTCTCCTGCCTCAGCCTCCCGAGTAGCTGGGACTACAGGCGCCCGCCACCTTGCCCGGCTAGGTTTTGTATTTTTTTAAATAGAGACAGGGTTTCACCATTTTGGCCAGGATGGTCTCGATCTCCTGACCTTGTGATCCACCCGTCTTGGCCTCCCAAAGTGCTGGGATTACAGGCTTGAGCCACCGTGCCCGGCCTCACAATACATTCTCTTATTTGCTTCTGCCGGCACCACAATATTGCTGCTGACTTACAGAATACCTTATCCAACATCATTCCCAAATCATTGCATCTTATAAAAAGTGAAATGTCACAGCAAAGAAAGTGTAACAGTGGGCTCATGCTCATGAAATTAACTGTTCTTATTACATATCCCATTACCCTAAGGCAGCACACCTAATTAAAAGTTGGCAAAATTTACTGAAGACTTTATTGTGGTGCCATTTGGGAAATAATACCCTGACAGGATGGATTCTGTCTTATAGGATGCAGTATATATTTTGAATTAGGGATCATCATATGGTGCTGTCTCCCTCTTAGCCAGAATAAATAGCTCCATGATGCAAGGAGTAGAAGTGGAAGTGGCTTCTCTCACTATTATATGCTAACTCTCTTGCAGGATTTTTGCTTCCCTTCCCTGCAACTTTGAGCTCTGCTGGTTTAGAGGTCTTAATCACCAAAGGGAACCCAATAATGGTTCCATTGAATTGAAAGATAAGACTGCCACATGGCCATTTTGGACTCCTTATGCCACTGAAAGGTGTTACTCTACTGGCCAGAGTGACTGATCTCTATTACATGGGGGAAATTTTTGGATCATTGCTACACAATGGGGACAAGGAAGACTATGTTTGGAACCCAGGGATTCTCCAGGGCACCCCTTAGTACTTCCATGCCCAATAGTAAGGGTTAATGAACAACTAGAGCAACCAGAAAAGGCAGGGCAATTGAGTACTCAGAGTTCTGGGGGACTAAGGTTTGGGTCAGTCCACCAGGTAAAGAACCCCAACGAGCTAAGGTTCTGGCTGAGGTTAGGGAAATATTGAATGGGTAGAGGGAGAAGGAAGTCATGTATATCAATTATGTCTTATGATCAATTAAGGAAAATACATTCTATTTGCTTGTTATACGTGTTTGTCTATCTAAATCATTTTCTCCTTCTTTCTCTTCTTGCCATTTTTATTTTATATACAAGTTGCTAAAGTTAATGCTACAGTTTAGTCTTTAGGTAACAGAAGATTTCATGGGACTGTGAATGAATATAAGAAATAATTAATAGAGCCAGGAATGGATGTAATGATTGTTGGGACTGAGTGTCTTCTCATTTGGGGGAGAGCATGAGGACATCTTCATTTCTAAGATGAATATCTCTATCTTGTTAGGTAGAATTGTAGAGATGATTTGTTGTAAAAGGTTCAAATGTGGCCAGGCACAGTGGCTTACACCTGTAATCCCAGCACTTTGGGAGGCCGAGGCGGGCGAATCTCGAGGTCAGGAAATCGAGACCATCCTGGCTAACACGGTGAAATCCCATCTCTGCTAAAAATACAAAAAAAAAAAAAAAAAAATTAGCTGGGCGTCGTGGCGGGTACCTGTAGTCCCAGCTATTTGGGATACTGAGGCAGGAGAATGGCTTGAACCCAGGAGGCGAAGGTTGCAGTGAGCCGAGATCGTGCCACTGCACTCCCTCCAGCCTGGGTGACAGAGTGAGACTCCATCTCAAAAAAAAAAAAAAAAAAAAAAAAAAAAGGTTCAAATGTGTGTAGAAGGGAGCATATGGAAGGTAAATACCTGAAGAGTAGAACTCTACCAGTTATCAATTTGTTGCCTCTCAGATCCAAATTCACCCTTCATTATCTGATGCTAAGCAAAAATGGATCTGGTCCATTTAATTATTTTCCTTTGTCAGCTAGCACTATGTTAAACTCTGTCAGTAGAGGGTGATGGAGAGACATTGTAGGAAGAAGGAGGAAAAACTGGTTGCTGTGTTCCTTCCATCAGGCTTCTGCGGTGTGGGCTCCTTCTCCAGCACCCACTCCTGCAGCATTGGTGGCTTTTCTAGCACCTGCATTGCAGGCAGCTTCTCCAGTGTTCAGCTCCTGCTACAAACACAGCTTCCTCAGTACCATGTTCTTACAGCAGCTGGTTCCTGCAGTGCATGGCAGCCAGAAGTGCCCGTGGCCAGCAGCTTCCCCTGGCACTCCCTTTGAACAGTTTCATAGCAGAGTGCCTCCAGAGAAACACCTTCCCATGAACAGCTTTCTCTGGCACCATACTGGGTGGATTTGTGACAAGTTCTGACACGGAAGCCCCACAGCAACTTCTCTGCTATTCAGTGAGGTATGGCTGTGTCCCCTCCAATGGGGTCTGATCTCTGACCTGGGAGAGGGCTCTTCCTTGCATTGTCTCTCTCAGCCCTAGCTGGTGGCTGCTCCTCCTATATGCTATTCCTACATTGTTTAGCATTCTCTCCACTTCTTACTAGTGAAGCCATCACTTCTCCAATCTTTCGTTATAGTTAATAATTCCTTATATTAAACTTTCCTTGTTCAAATTACTATGTAGTTTGTCTACCGACTGGACGCAGACTAGTCTGCGCAAAGAATAGTTTCAGAATTGCTAACTCTAACTCATTCCCCTGTGAGAGCCATAGACAGAAACGAAACAAATCTACTAACAAAACTAATTTTTTTTTTTTTTTGAGGCAGAGTCTTGCTTTGTCACCAGGCTGGAGTGCAGCGGCATGATCTCGGCTCACTGCAACCTCCGCTCCCCGGGTTCAAGCAATTCTCCTACCTCAGCCTTTTGAGTAGCTGGGACTACAGGCGCCCGCCACCACGCCCAGCTAATTTTTTTTTTTTTTTTTGAGACAGAGTCTTGCTCTGCCGCCCAGGCTGGAGTACAGTGGCCGGATCTCAGCTCACTGCAAGCTCCGCCTCCCGGGTTCACGCCATTCTCCTGTCTCAGCCTCCCGAGTAGCTGGGACTACAGGCGCCCGCCTCGTCGCCCGTCTAGTTTTTTGTATGTTTTAGTAGAGATGGGGTTTCACCGTATTAGCCAGGATGGTCTGGATCTCCTGACCTCGTGATCCGCGCGTCTCGGCCTCCCAAAGTGCTGGGATTACAGGCTTGAGCCACCGCACCCGGCCTAATTTTTGTATTTTTTAGTAGAGAGGGGTTTCATCATGTAGGCCAGAATGGGCTCGATCTCTTGACCTCGTGATCTGCCTGCCTTGGCCTCCCAAAGTGCTGGGATTACAGGCATGAGCCACCATGCGCGGCCTAATGAAACTATAATCTGTGTGTACAGCTCTTTCTATCTTTAGTCTTAGAGTATCTAGTCAAAACATTGTTTTACACAGTTATATAAGTTAGGTCTTTTCTTAACTATTTCCAGTATGGTCATATTATTCATTTGAGATATACTGAGGTCCATTGGTGTTGGTGTTCCATTTTGGGTTCTCCTCTCATCCTGGTTGATTTAAATTATTTATTTATTTTGGGTGTATGTGAAGCATTACCGTGATTCTAAGAGTCATAGCAACATAAAAGGATCTACTCAGTCTGTAATCGCAGCACTTTGGGTGGCCAAGGCAGGCAGATCACTTGAAGTCAGGAGTTCGAGACTAGCCTGGACAACATGGTAAAACCCCATCTCTACTAAAAATACAAAATTAGCCGGGCATGGTGGCGCATTCCAGTAATCCCAGCTACTTGGTGGCTGAGGCATGAGAAACACTTGAACCCAGGAAGCAGAGGTTGCAGTGAGCCAAGGCTGTGGCATTGCATCCCAGCCTGGGTGACAGAGCTAGACTCTGTACATATAGTATATATATTATGTATATATACACTCAGAGAAGTGTTGTGCTCCCATATTCCCAGCATCCATTCCCATTATTCCCTCGTTGTTTCCATCCCATCCCCATCCACTCACCCTCTATAAGTAACTAGAGTTTTTGGCTCCTGGTTCATCTCTACTGGATTTCATTTGCACAGATAAGCAGATGCATGCGTATTTTCTTGTATCCCTTTCTTTATACCATAGATACTCTTTTGCATCTTATTAACCCCACGTTTTAACCAGATGATGTATGGGAGGTCTAAAGATGAGTCTTAAGCCTTCCTAGGGAGTAAAGACATAGTTTCATATTCCCCTTGTTCCCTACTTTGTTTGGAGCCCAGGCTGTGTCCATGCTAAAGTAGATAAGAAATATTTACTGGAGTTGACCACTGAAAGTCACATTGGAGGACCATAGAAATGGCCATTTCTATTAAAATAAAACATATGAATAGTCTCTAATTTGTAATGCACAGCGATTCTACTTCTTGATGTTTAACCTCAGAAAAAATTCATGTCTGTGCACAGGTAGATATATACAAAGCTGTTTTTAGTAACAATCTTAATCCATTAAGGCTGCTACAACAAAATACCATAGACTGGGTAGCTTAATAACAACACAATTTTATTGCTTACAATTCTGGAGGTTGGGGAGTCAAGGATTAAGGCGCCAGCAGATTTGGTGTCTAGTTGTTACAGGATCTTCGGGGTGTTGATTTTCTGGCCAGAAACCTCTGTAGCTGCGGCACCTGAGTTCTTGTCCTGCATCTAGGAAGAATGAGGTACACAGACAAGTAAAGGGTGAACAAAATGAAGATGAACTTTATTGAGTGTTACAACAGCCAGAGGAGGCTTGCAGTGGTTAACTCCTCTCCGTAGGCAGGTAATCCTTCAATGTTCAGTTCTCAACAGAGAGGAGGCCCTGGGGATGGTAGCTCCTCTCTGCAACTGGCCCCGATGTCTGCAGCTCTCAGCAGAGAGGAGTCCCTGGAGAGGGTGGCTCCTCCCTGCCAGCAGGTCATCTCTGCAGCTTTCAGCAGAGAGAGTAGCTCCTCTCCGCAGGTCTCAGCAGAGAGGATAGCTCCTCTCTGCTGCTGGTTGTCTTGTCATCTCCAGCTATCAGCAGAGAGGGTAACTCCTCTCTGACAGCTGGTCATTCCTTGTCTCTCTGTCCTCTTTGTCCTCTGGCCATCATCTGCACTGCTCTGACTAAGCTCTGGGCTTTTATGGACCTCAGTGGGGAAGAAGCACATACCAATTAGTCCATGAGTGGCCATGGGCCGGCCAGAAGAGGTACCATGAGTCCCCACTCCAGTCCACCAGACTGGTAGCCTGGCCCCCAGCCTTCAGGCCCTCCCTGGCCTGAAGATGGGGCCTTACTGGAAACCTGCCCCCTTCCACCCAGGAATCAATCTGCCTCCTGCTGCTATTCACGGCCCCTGGGGCTCAGCCCAAACCCTGCTGCAAGATTGGAGCAGGCACCACGAGTGGAGAGAGGCCAGGCAGCAGGAGTAGACACCCCCGAGCCTGCAGGGACTTGTGGGGGAGGGGGCAGTTCTTCCTGGGGTGCGGGCTGCAGAGACACCCGGGTGCACTGGGGTTTGGGTGGCTGCAGTGGTGGGCCTCCCACCGGCTCTATGGAGTGTGCAGCGGAGCGGTGCCTCCCTGTTGCAGCCAGCATGATGGCAGCAGCCACTGCCATCATAGTGAGGACCCATTTCCTACTTCATAGATGATTCCTTCTTGCTGTGTCCTCACATAGCAGAAGGGGAAAGGGAGCACTCTCAAGCCTCTTGTATAAGGGCACTGATCTGATTTATGAGGGCTCCACTCTCATAATCTAATCACTTCTCCAAGGTTTTACCTGCTAATGCCATCATCTGGGGGGCTGGGATTTCAGCATTTGAATTTTCAGGGAGAAATATTCAGCCCAAGGCAATAGCACTATTTTTAATGGCGGGACAAACAACAACAACAGAAACAACCTTAGTGTCTATCAAGAGAGAAATGGCTAAAAACACACTGTGGAACACCCACCCTGTCACACTACACAATGCAGTAGGTTTGTTTGTTTTAACAAGGTACAGCTATGAGGGGCTTAGAAACAGCACTGAGGCATATTGTTGAGTGGAGGAAAAATGCTAATTATAGAATAAGTATGTTAAAATACCATTTATGAAAAATCAACAAATAAATAGAACTACAAAACAATGCCACATGTTTTATGTGGGTACATACCCTTGTATAAAAATCCATAAGAAAAAGATTTTGGAAGCAAAGGTATCAAACTGAAAAAGGTAGTTTTATTGGAGGGAGGAGACTGGGGATTTGGGAGGAAGGGTCTCAAAAAGAGCTTCTATCTGTAATGTGTTCGCTTTTTCAATCCTAATGTAATTTTTATTTGTATAATTAAAAACAAACAACCACAACAAATAAGCAACAGAGACTACATTAATTAGACCTCAAAACCCTTGAAAAAGTGACTACAATCTATTGTGGAAGCACGCAGACTCACTCAGTATCAGTATCTTCCTCCTACAGAAAATGCTGGGAAATGACAGAGTCTCCTTCTACCCTCATACAATGAGAGAATCCCTCTCTAAAAATTGCCTGCTTAACTAAGGCTTGTTGTCTGCTAATAAAACCAAGCAGTGCAAGCAAAGAAATAATCTAGAATCTAAAATTGCTGTGAACACCGTACACCCACCATCTGCACACTACAATTAATGCTGGACTATTCCTGCTTTCTCACATGCTATCATTGACATGTAAAACTCCACTTCTCTCAATGCTTTGTCTGCTTTGATTCTGTTCTTTGCTAAGGTATAGGATATTCCACATGAGGAAAACAACTGATGGCTGAGGACAGAATTTGGGTACTCCAAGTCCTTTGCTTTCTATTTCAACCATTTGATTATTGAGATCAGAGAGGAGACAATATTCTCACACTGAGGTTATTAAATATATTTCTAAAGATAAAAAGTATATAAAATACTTTTCAAGTATATAGTTACATTATATTTCTCTTGGGGAAAATGAAAAAATAAAACTAGAGCCTTAGCCTTATTACACTAAAAATAAAAATAAAAAGATTAAGATGATAATGAGCCAGAAAGCTGACTAAGCCACTAATCAAAGACAGAGACACAAATACAATTAGTGTTTAGAGCAAGTTGCTCTAAGGATTCTCGGCTAATCCTGAGACATCTAGAGGCCTCACATGGGGAGCCCCATCCTGCCTTGACATGGGAAGGCACTTCCTGCCACCGCTCTCTGTTTTTGTGTAGTTCGGGTTAAGACCATGCAAAATAAACAACGGTATTTTGCCCAGGCATCACATTCCCTTCTAGGAGGAAATTACCACACTCATTTTTTAGCTTCTCTGTTTGGAGTATATTTTCTGGTATTTTAATTTTTAAATCCCCTAGCTCCTCTCCTGCCTTTTAGGAAAATTACTTGTGTTTTCTGACCTTACAGACTCAAAGCTATTCCTTTTGAAGGTTTCTTTTTGATTCAAAGAATTTGTGCAAACAGCAAAGAAAAAATTATATTTGTGCAAAACACATCTGTCCTCATGTAGAGAATATCTGGAAGAACGGCAGTATCTCAGGGTAGTAGGATTGCTGGTAATTAATTTATTCTAATTTTCTGTATTGTTTAATTTTGAATATTGAGAATATTTTATTTTTACAATAAAAAGAACATTTTCTTTTTGGAACAACAACAAAAAATGTGGGGAGGGAATAAGGGATGAAATAACTGGAACAGAAAAAAATGAGAACAGGAACAATAAGATGTGCCAGGACTGAGGTTAACACTCAAACTCCTCACAGACTCAATTGTTGTCCAGCTCCAAACCCATTCACCTGCCAGGCCACTCTCCCTTCTGGCCCACACCTCTAGCAACGCCTTCTGTCTGGTCTTCCTGCCTGCTCTTGCTCCTCAATAATCTATCTCTACAGAACAGCCAGAATGTTTACTTGAAATAAAAAATCTGATCCATTATTCCCTCCATATACGACCTTCAGTGGCTTCCAGTTGCACATGGATAAAAACCCAATCTCCAGCTGGGCGTGGTGGCTCATGCCTGTGACCCTAGCACTTTCGGAGGCCAAGGCGGGTGGATCACCTGAGGTCGGGAGGTCGAGACCAGCCTGCCAACATGGAGAAACCCTGTCTCTACTAAAAATACAAAATTAGCTGGGCGTGGTGGCACATGCCTATAATCCCAGCTACTCAGGAAGGCTGAGGCAGGAGAATCACTTGAACCCGGGAGGTGGAGGTTGTGGTGAGCTGAGATCGCACCATTGCACTCCAGCCTGGGCAACGAGCAAAACTCTGTCTCAAAAAAAATAAAAACAAAAACACGCCGGGCTCGGTGGCTCAAGCCTGTAATCCCAGCACTTTGGGAGGCCGAGACGGGCAGATCACGAGGTCAGGAGATCGAGACCATCCTGGCTAACATAGTGAAACCCCGTCTCTACTAAAAAATACAAAAAAAAAAAAAAAAACTAGCCGGGCGAGGTGGCGGGCGCCTGTAGGCCCAGCTACTCGGGAGGCTGAGGCAGGAGAATGGCGTGAACCCGGGAGGTGGAGCTTGCAGTGAGATGAGATCCGGCCACTGCACTCCAGCCCGGGCGACAGAGCGAGACTCCGTCTTAAAAAAAAAAAAAAAAAAAAACACCCAGTCTCCTTATCCCACTCAAGGCCTGGCCCCTCCTGCCCTTGCTCCTTCTTCTCCTGCCCATTTTCCTTTTGCTCACTTTGTTGATCATTCCTGGAACACTCTTTCCTGCCTCAGGGCCTTTGTACTTGTTGTTTCCTATGCTTTTCCCTCAGCTCCTCACATGGTCAGCCCCGTTCCTCCAGAGTCTCCAGGAATCTGCGTCTTAAATATGTATTTCACATGATGCTCATGCACACTCATATTCCAGAGTTCCTGGATTTGAACGAGTGTTTAAGGGGAAGGACATTCAAGAACCAACTTCTGACAGATGCCTGGAGTATAGCTATTCTCTTTCAGCCTTTTGCGAGACAAGGTGGGTCCCCTGGACCAAGATGCTCCTCAAGAAGGACCTGGGTACTGTATGTTGGCTTACAGAAGGATGGCATTTTAGGGCTCAAAGTGCCCCACCAAAGACCAGAATGGCCGACATTCTAGCTAGGAAGATTTTTATTTTATTTTAAATATATAGAGAGACAGGGTCTCATCACTCTGTCACCTAGGCTGGAGTGCAGGGGCACAATCACGGCTCACTGCAGCCTCAACCTTCCAGCCTCAAGTGATCCTCCCATCTCAGCCTCCCAAGTAGCTGGGATTACAGGTGCATGCCACCATGCCTGGCTAATTTTTGTATTTTCTGTAGAGATGGGGCTTTGTCATGTTGCCCAGTCTGGTCTTGAACTCCTGAGCTCAAGCAATCCGCCCGCCTCAGCCTCCCAAAGTATTGGGATTACAGGCATGAGTCACCATGCCTGGCCCAGGAAGATTTTTAGTGGTGACAATTATGTATTCATCTATTACTAAGCTAAACATAAGGTAACTACAACAAATCTGACCTTCCTTTAAAATGGGGTTTGGGGACTGAGATATATTCAGATATTGACTGCCTGAGAACTAGTCACCCTGAAAGGTTCACAGGGGACAAATTATCTGGGTCAAATTAAAATACCCTTTTGGAAGGTATTGTAAGCATTAAGCAAACACTGAGCTGAAACTACAGGCAAGTTCCTATGCTAGGAGTGTGAGAGGAAGCAAGACGGTGGGCCCAGGTCTGCCTAACCTGTCCTTATAGCCCTTCACCGGAGCTTGTCATGGGGCAAAGTAGATTGAGTAGTTTTATTTTTTATTGTTTTTGAGGATTTTTTTTCTATTCTCACCTGGTAGGCAGGTGGTAAGGATAAGCAGAAGTGAGAACTTCACAAAAAGGCCGTGACAAGGACAAGCGGTAAAGAGCCATGACTTTGTTGTCATCCTCTCCTCTCTGTGAGTTCTTTTAGGAACACTTTCCTCCCTCCCTGTAGTTCTAGGGGGCTGCCAATCAAGGTGGCCCTGTACCAGTCAACCCTCACATTAGGAGTGATTCTCCAACCCCAGGAGCTGGGTCCATCAGAGTCCTCCCTGACACTTCAACAGACTCAGAGTCAGGCTCCCTCTCTTCCTGGCTTCCCAAATTGGCCAGAGATGAGCCTTGTGTTGTCCAGTTGCATCACACCCATCCAGTAGAGAAAGCTGAGAATTGCTTGAACTTGGGAGGCAGAGGTTGCAGTGAGCCAAGATTGCACCACTGCACTCCAGCCTGGGCGACAGAGCGAGACTCTGTCTTGAAAAAAAAAAAAAAAAAGAAGCCTACTAACTAGAGTTCAATATTTGCTTATAGTTCTTTATCTTTAGTCTGAGGGTATATAATTGAAACACAGTATGCAAAAGTCACTTGGGTTGGTTTTCCCATATTCTGCCCTACTTCAGAGTGTTAGCATCATTTTGCGTTATTCATTTTAATTAATGTCAAGTTCATTGCTTCTGCTAATATTCAAATTTATGGTTTTTTTTCTTTCATCTTTGTTGGTTTTAATTTTGAATATGTGAAACATTAACACACCATTAAAAGTATACGCAGAGGCTGGGGTCGGTGGCTCATGCCTGTAATCCCAGCACTTCGGGAGGTGGAGGTGGGCAGATCTTTTCAGCTCAGGAGTTTGAGAACATTCTGGGCAACATGGCGAAACCCTGTTACTACAAAAAATTCAAAAAGTAGCCGGGCGTGGTGGTTCACGTCTGTAGTCCCAGCCATTTGGGAGGCTGAGGTAGAAGGATGCTTGAGCCCCTGAGGTCGAGGCTGCAGTGAGTCACAATTGCACCACTGCACTCCAGCCTGGGTGACAGGGTGAGACTTTGTCTCAAAATAATAATAATAATAATATTAATATATGCAGGCAAGTGTAACTCCCCCACCCATCCCTTCCACCTTGTTCCTATGCTCCCATCTCTACCACATATCTCTACTCCCTGAAGTAACCAATTTCATTTCCTAGTTTATCCTTCCTGCATATCTCTTTTCAAAACTAAGCAGATACATCTAGGTTTTATTTCTCCTTCTTTTCACACTATAGACACTCTCTAGCACTTTTCTTCACTTATATGCTGGACATCATTCCTTAACAGTTCGCAGAGGCATCTGAGCT
Source organism: Piliocolobus tephrosceles (assembly GCF_002776525.5). Taxonomy (NCBI): domain Eukaryota; kingdom Metazoa; phylum Chordata; class Mammalia; order Primates; family Cercopithecidae; genus Piliocolobus; species Piliocolobus tephrosceles. The sequence continues at coordinate 79,244,467 of NC_045435.1, read as the reverse complement.
TCTGTACAGCTATGTAGGACACCATCATGTGGCTGTACTAGGGTTTACTCAACCACTCTTTTGTGTATGGGCATTTAGGTTGTTTCTAATATTTTGTAATTCCAAATGTGCTTCAGTGAATAATCTTATGCATAAGGAGTTTTGTATTGTTGGAAATATATATATATATATATATATATATATATATAAATTTTTTTTGAGACAGAGTCTCACTCTGTCGCACAGGCTAGAGTGCAGTGGTGCAATCTCGGCTCACTGCAACCTCTGCCTCCCAGGTTCGAGTGATTCTCCTGTCTCAGCCTCCTGAGTAGCTGGGATTACAAGCACCTTCCACCACACTGGCTAATTTTTGTATTTTTAGTAGAGATGGAGTTTCACCATGTTGGACAGGATGGTCTCGATCTTGTGACCTCGTGATCCGCCCACCTTGGTCTCTCAAAGTGTTGGGATTACAGGCGTGAGCCACTGTGCCGTGCCAGAAATGTTTCTTTAGAGTAAACCCTCAGAAGTTGCATTGCCAGATGAAAAGTTAAACACATATGTAGTGTTGTTAGATGTTATTAGATTTCCCTTCATATGAGTTCTAGCAATTTGCATACTCACCAGCAACATATGAAAGTGTCTGTTTTCCCACAGACTTGCCAGCTGAGTGCTTTGTAAAACTTTAAAATTTTTGCTAATGTGACAGGTAAGAAATGGTATCCCAGTGCAGTTTTTAAAAAATGTATATAGGCAGGGCTTGGTGGCTCTCGCCTGTAATCCCAGCACTTTGGCAGGCTGAGGCGGGCAGATCACTTCAGGCAGGCTGAGGTCAGGAATTCAAGACCAGCCTGGCCAACATGGTGAAACCCCGTCTCTACCAAAAATACAAAAATTAGCCGGGTGTGGTGGTGCACCTGTAATCCCAGTTACTTGGGAGGCTGAAGCAGGAGAATCACTTGAACCTGGGAGGCAGAGGTTGCAGTGAACCGAGATTGCACCATTGCACTCCAGCCTGGGCAACCTTGAGAGACTCCATCTCAAAAAAAAAAATTTATAAATATATATATAAAATATATTATATATATGTATATATATTATATATAATAATATACACAAACACAAACTATCTTTTGGTGCACAGTTCCATGAATTTTAACATGTGTATCCACAGTCAGGACACAGAACAACTACTCCATCCTCCCCAAAAATTCCCTCATGCTGCCGCTTTTGTAGTCAAACACCTTCCCTCTCATGAATCCTGTGCACCACTGATCTGTTCTTCACCCTTATAGCTAGGACTTGTTCAGTGTTATCTACATGTGCAAGTTCTGGACTGCTATAGAATATAACCTTTTGAGACCTGCTTCTTTCACTCAGCATATCTCTGACATTCATCCATGTGTCATGTGGACCAGTAGTTTTTTTTTTTAAATTTATTTCTGAGTAGCACCTCATTATTTGGATGTATGACAGTTTATAAATGCACTCACCTATTGTTTCCAGCTTTTGCTGATTATAATGAAACTGCTTATAAACATCTGTGTAGAGTTTTGAAGGTAAATACCTAGAAGTGGAATTACTGAGTCATATGGTAAACATATGTTTAACTTTATAATAAACTGCCAAACTGTCTTCCATAATGGTTGTGCCATTTTGCATTCCTACCAGCAATAGATGAGAGTTCTGGTTGTTCCACATTCTTGTCTAAACTTGCTACTATCAGCTTTTCCCCCCTTCTCCCTAGCTATTCTCATAGGTATGTGGTGGTATTTCATTGTGATTTAATTTGCATTTCCCTAATAGTTAATGATGTTGAACATCTTTTCATGTGCTTATTTGTTATCTGTATATCTCTTTTTTTTTTTTTTTTTTTGAGACGGAGTCTCACTTTGTTGCCCAGGCTGGAGTGCAATGGCACAGTCTCAGCTCATTGCAACCTCCGCCTCCTGGGTTCAAGTGATTCTCCCTGCCTCAGCCTCCCAAGTAGCTGGGATTACAGGTGCCCACCACCACGCCCAGCTAATTTTTTGTATTTTTAGCAGAGACGAGGTTTCACCATGTTGGCCAGGCTGGTCTCGAACTCCTGACCTCAGGCAATCTGCCCACCTTGGCCTCCCAAAGTGCTGGGATATCTGTATATCTTTTTAAATGAGGTGTCTGTTCGAACCTTTTGTTCATATTTATTTGGTTTATTTTCTGAACCAAATGTGTGTGCGTGGGGGGTGCAGTTTGAGACAAGGTCTTGCTCTGTCGCCAAGGCTGAAGTGCAGTGGTGCAATCATAACTCACTGCTGCCTCTACCTCCTGGGCTCAAGTGATCCTCCTGCCTCAACCTCCTTTATAGTTGGGACCACAGGTGCATGCCACCACACCTAGCTACTTTTTAAATTTTTGTAGAGACAGGGTCTCACTTTATTGCCCAGGCTAGTCTTGAACTCCTGGTACAAGAGAGATCTGCTCTCCTCAGCCTCTCAAAGTATTGGGATTACAGGCGTGAGCCACCGCACCCAGCCTGTGATTGTATTCTACATTGTATATATTCTGGATACAAGTCCTTTGTCAGATATACCATTAGCAAATATTTTCTATAGTTTGTTTTTTCATTCTATTAACAATATCTTTCAAAAAGCAAAAATGTTTCATATTTTAGTGAAATCTATGTTTTTCTTTTACTGCTTTACAGTAAATCTTAAAACCAGGTAGTATGATTGCACTAAATTTTCTGTGATTTTTCAAAATTGTTTTATCTATTCTAGTTCTTTTGCCTTTTCATATGCTTTTATTTTATTTATTTATTTTTATTTTTTTATTTTTTTGAGGCGGAGTCTCGCTCTGTCGCCCAGGCTGGAGTGCAGTGGCCCGATCTCAGCTCACTGCAAGCTCCGCCTCCCGGGTTCACGCCATTCTCCTGCCTCAGCCTCCCCAGTAGCTGGGACCACAGGCGCCCGCCACCTTGCCCGGCTAGTTTTTTTGTATTTTTAGTAGAGACGGGGTTTCACCGTGTTAGCCAGGATGGTCTCGATCTCCTGACCTCATGATCCACCCGTCTCGGCCTCCCAAAGTTCTGGGATTACAGGCTTGAGCCACCGCGCCCGGCCGCTTTTATTTTTTTAAAAACAAAAAATCCTGCTGGGATTTTGATGAGAATTGTGTTGAATTTATACATCACTGTGGGGAGGATTGACATCTCAACCATGTTGTCTTACAATCACTAAATTCAGTATATCTCTCTATTTATGTAGGTCTTATTTGATTTCTTTCATTAGCTTTTTGTGGTCAGTATACAGATGCTATACATGCTCTGGAGGGAACTATTTTTTAATTTAAGTTTCTAATTGTTGGTTGTTGGTATATAGAAATATGATTGACTTTTGTATGTTGACCTTGCATCCTGCAACCTGGCTAAACTCACTAAATCTAGGCACTTTTTGTAGATGCCTTGGAATTTTCTACATAGATAATCATGTTGCTGTGAATAGGGATAGTTTTATTCCTTTCTTTCCAATCTTTATGCTTTTTTTTTTTTTCCTTATTGTACTGGCTAGAACTACAAAGTCAACACTGGATAGGAGTGATGAGGTGGACATTGCATTGTTCCCAGTCTTAGGGGGAAAGAATTTAGTATTTCACCATTAAACATCATGTTAGCTTTATGGTTTTTTTGCAGATATTTTGTAGATGTTAAGAAAGTTCTCTTCTATTCCTAGTTTGATGAGAATTTTTATCATAAATGGCTATTGCATTTCAATGGATATTGAATGCTTTTCAATATCAGTTGAAATAATAATGTGATTTATCTTTAGTCTATTAATATGGTAGATAACATTAATTGATTTTCAAATATTAAACCAGGCTTGTAAATAAAATCCAGCAATACAAAAAAAGAATAACACAGTATCACCAAGGGGGGTTTACTTAGGGGTTGACAAGCCTGGTTTAATATTTGAAAATCAATTAGTAAACCCCCCTTGGTGATACTGTGTTATTCTTTTTTTGTATTGCTGAATTTTATTTACTAATATTTTGTTGAGGATTTTTGCATCTGTGTTAATGAGGGATAGTTAACTTGGGTTTTTTTTTTCCTTCTTTTACTGTCTTTAATTTAGTATCGGGGTAATATAAGTCTCATAAAATGAGTAGAGAAGTGATCTTCTTGTATCTTCTGGAAGAGATTGTGTAGAATTGATGTTACTTCCTGTCTAAATGTCATAGAGAATTTGCCAGTGAAACCATCTGGGCCTGGAGTTTACCTTTTCAGAGGTTTAAAATTATTATTTCACATTTCTTTAGTAAGTATAGAACTATTATGGTTATTTGTTTCTTCTTGGGTGGATTTTAGTAGTTTGTAGATTTGATCTATTTCTTCTCTAAGCTATCAAATGTGTGCATAGAGTTATTCAAAGTATTATCTTATTCTTCTTTTAATGTTGATGTGGTCTGTAGTTATAGCCCCTCTTTCATTCCTAATGTCAGTGACTTATATCTTCTCCTTTTTTCTTTGTTAGTCTGGCTAAAGGTTTATCAATTTTATTAATATTTGTAAAGCACCAGTTTTTGGTTTCATTGATTTTTCTCCATGTTGTTTCTGATCTTTATCTTTCTGATTATTCTGAATTTATTTTGCTCTCTTTTGTTGTTGTTGTTTTTTTTTTTTTTTTTTTGAGACAGAGTCTTGCTCTGTCACCCAGGCTAGAGTGCAGTGGCTGGATCTCCGCTCACTGCAAGCTCCGCCTCCCGGGTTTTACGCCATTCTCCTGCCTCAGCCTCCCGAGTAGCTGGGACTACAGGCGTCCACCACCTCGCCCGGCTAGTTTTTTGTATTTTTTAGTAGAGACGGGGTTTCACCAGGTTAGCCAGGATGGTCTCGATCTCCTGACCTTGTGATCCGCCCGTCTCGGCCTCCCAAAGTGCTGGGATTACAGGCTTGAGCCACTGTGCCTGGCCTTCTTTTTTTGTTGTTCTTAAGGTAAAAGGTTAGATTGCTGATTTGAGATTTTTCTGTACTAATTTTTTCTTTTTTTTTTTTTGAGAAAGGGTCTCACTCTCACTCAGGCTGGAGTGCAGTGGCATGATCATGACTCACTATAGCTTCAACCTTCTGAGTTCAAGCAATCCTCCCACCTCAGCTTCCTGAGTAGCTGGGACCACAGGTGCACATCACCATGCCCAGCTATTTTTTTTTTTTTTAGATGGAGTCTCGCTTTGTTGCCCAGGCTGGAGTATAGGGGGGCGATCTTGGGTCACTGCAATCTCTGCCTCCCGGGTTCAAGCGATTCTCCTGCCTCAGCCTCCCAAGTAGCTGGGATTACAGGCACCTGCCACCATGCCCAGCTAATTTTTCTATGTTTAGTAGACACGGGGTTTCACCATGTTGGCCAGGCTGGTCTCAAACCCCTGACCTCAAGTGATCTGCCCACCTCAGCCTCCCAAAGTGCTGGGATTACAGGCATGAACTACTGTGGCTGGCTAATTTTTTAATTTTTTGTAGACCTTGGTCTCACTATGTTGCCCAGGCTGATCTTAAACTTCTGGCCTCAAGCGATCATCCTGCCTCAGCCTCCCAAAATGCTGGGATTACAGGTGTGAGCCACCATGCCTGGCTTCCACAAATTTCTGATGGCAATTTCAGGGAAAAAGGACTTAAATCTAGTGATTGCTGTTAAATCTTAATAAGGTTTAAAATAAAAAAAATTGTAATGATGTTTAATATTTATACAGGTAAGGATGTACATATTATCTAGACAAAATACCATTTATATATAGAGAAAAGATTATTTCCAAAAAATTGTTGGGACTTAAGAGAATTTGATTACTTTAGGTATCAAACACTCAGACTTTTAATCCCATCCTCCTCCTCCCACTCAACCCTGCCAAACAAACAAACAAACAAAAAAAAAAAAGTGGAAGGAAGGAAGAAAGGGAGGAAGAAAAGAAAAATGTAGTACATTTTTCTAGGTATTAGCATCACAGCCAGTAACTCCATCTACTGGAACGCTGAAGAGGAAGAGGCAACTCTGGAGTCAGGCAGAACTTGGTCTGAATTCTGGCTGAGCTGCTTCAGCTGTGTGGCCGTGATCAAGACATTTAGTCTGTTTCCTTCAATCAGCTCATCTGTAAAACGGGATAATAATCATCATAATAAACGCCCCGCGTGGTGGCTCATGCCTGTAATCCCAGCACTTTGGGAGGCCGAGGCAGGCAGATCTCTTAAGGTCAGGAGTTTGAGACCAGCTTGGCCAACATGGAGAAACCCCGTCTCTACTGAAACTACAAAAATTAGCTGGGTATGGTAGCGCATGCCCGTAATCCCAGGTACTCGGGAGGCTGAGGCAGGAGAATCGCTTGAACCCAGGGGGCAGAGGTTGCAGTGAGCCGAGATCATGCCACTGCACCCCAGCCAGGGCAACAGAGTGAGACTCCATCTCAAAAAAAAAAAGAAAAAAAATCATAATAAAAATATCTGATGCTAGGTTTTCTTATTTGTAAAGTGGATTGCCTATATTCACTTTGCAGAGTGTGAAAATTAAATGGGAATATTCATGTGAAGAACCATATTGCATAGCTCATGGTGGACACTTAGTCCATTTGGGCTTCTATAACAAAAATGCCACAGACTGGGCAGCTTATACACACAACAGAAATTTATTTCTCACAATTCTGGAGGCTGTGAAGTCCAAGATTAAAGCATGGGCAGAAGAAGTGAGTTTAATGGGGTGTGGACTGTTGAGAGCCACCAGGAGCTGCCTTGTGCCATGGACCGATGTTCCAACGGGAGTCAGGACAGTCAAAATGACCATGAAAGGTAGCCAAAGACTAACTTTGGAGGGGGTTTTATTCCTATGGGGCTCAGTGAAATGGAGATAGCAAGTCATCCTTTGTCAGACTGTGAGTTGAGTTCCATATTGAGAAAATGGAACAGTTCCCAGATCTCTGCTGGGAGGAACAAGAGGGAGGAACAAGGCCCAGGTTGATGCTGTGTGCTGGGTTCGGTAATGCGAGATTTATGCCATTCGTGTGATGTGTGATAAGATGCAGGACGTGAAAGCGGCTATTAACACTGATTAACTCAAAAGTTGACCACCAGCACACAGCCATTGTTTCCAGCAGCACTCTTTAGTGATGGGCTTTGGCTGGCTGGCTTCACAAAAGACAAATGCCATTACAGGAGACCAAATAACCTTATTTAGGCAGTTGTCAGATAATAGAGACGCTCCAGGTATTAGCCTGACTGCATTAGTTTGATTTGTTACTACTGTTCACCTTGTCTTGAGCATTAATGGGACAAAGGCCTAGAATTACCAGGAACAGAGATAAGCTGTGGATTAGAGCCTACGTGTTTTGAGGGAAAGATAATTCTATCTTGGGTTTTCCTTTCCGTTTTCATTTTGCTTGATTTTTCCTGAGTCCAATTTTCCCCCTGAATATCTTTATATTCTCTCCAAATTTCTAGCAATTGTAATTCCAAAAATGTTACTGATTCATTATTTCTTTTAACAAGATCAGCCTTTATCTTTGGGTTTTTAAAAAAGATTTTAGGGGAAATACACTAGCAATCTTTTATATTATCCTGTTTCTTGAATATTCTTATACATTATGAACTTGCTTCACAAAAGTTATAATAGAACTTATATTGTTATTAGTATCAAAAAATATAAAAAAGATAGGTATATTACATTTATAGTTATTTAATATTATAAATTATTGTTTAATTTTTCTGACTTATAAATGCTTGTTATAAATATATCATTTCTATTATAAGTGATTTCAGTTATACATATGTAGCTTCAGTTATAGATATATAAATTCAGTTAAAAATACAATTTATTTCAATTATAAATAAAATTGAATTTTAGGGCCACATAAATCAGTTATGTAAAATTGTCATTGGAAAATACTGAGATAATGATGGTCTAGGGTTATTATGTTTCTCTCCTCACCAGACTTTTTAGAGGTATGACCAGTTTTTATAATTTAAAAAAAAACTTAAGTGCATTATTAGTTGTTGATTGATATCTGTGATGGTGTTTCATTTTTTTCTAGATTCTATCATTTTACACAGAATCTTTACATTCCTCAGGGATTTGGGAATTAGGTTTAATTGTAGAAATTCTAGATAAACTATGATTATTCTTTGAAAAATCTCAATTTATGAAAAGCACTACTTCAAAAATACTTTAATATTAATATTAATAATGTGGAATAGTTTCTTATTGTGTACAAAACTTGAAATCTTATCCTAAACCAAGCAGACATTCAGGAGACAGAGCTATAATTCTGACATGGCAGGATGTCAGAGAGATGCAAAACAGAATGTCAAGTGTGATCACATTTTAAAAAATAACGACAAAAACAACAAATTGTGTGTGTGTGTATATATAAAGATGTTTTTATGATACACAAAAAGATCTATAAAGGTGTTTAATGATGGTTATCTCTGAAGGATGAGATTCAAGGGGGATTTTACTCTATTTCTATACTGCTTAAATTGTTTGCAGAATATAGAATGACAATAAATTTGGAATTAAAATAAAAGCTTACCCATCATGCGACACATTCTCCTCCAACCCACTCCCCCAGAGCCTACTCCTGGTAACTTCCAGTCTTTCAATTTAACATAATTTCATAAAAACCTAATGGAGAATGAAGAAAACTCTTTGTGGATAAATTTTAACTAATACATTTCATAAATAGTGCTTCTAATTTTTATATGAATGGAAGCAGCTTTTTATATTGGAAAAAATGGTCCAGTCTTTCTTAGAAAACAGGTAATGCCTCTGTTCTTCCTATCTACCCTGTTGCCCTTCTTTTCCTCCTCCCTCTCCATCTCAGCAACAATGGAATAGAATAAGCACACTTATTGCTGACCAATTGTTGGGACACATAGCTCTCTACCCCAAATGTGCTCTCAGTAAATAATTTGAAAAAGCTCTAAAATCTGAGTCATGCTGCTTTTCCTTAGAAATAATATGCAAACTCCCTCTAGTCTTTCATATATAAAAATATATAATGATTATAGATTCAGTAATTCAATGAGAACCTTCTACCCTGATCACTGGGACATCAGAAAGGGCAGAGGACAGAAAGAAAAGAGAAGCAAGGGAGAACTCAATTCAAATGGACAAAGCTGAAATTTGGCTTTCAGTGGACAAAGTCAGAGTCTTAAGCTGACATTTCAAAAAAAAAAAAAAAAAAAAAAAAAAAAAACACACCTTAAAAAAAAAAAAAAAAAAAAAAAAAAAAAACCCACCCACTTAAGTCTTCCATTAACTAGAAAACAAATGCCCAGATTTCCAGTGGAGAGGGCCCCTTTCTTGTTATATATCTTATCCTATTCCCATCTTTAATTGGCAGGGAAAATGGGAAAATGGGAAATGAAAACACATAGTTTTTGTTACTTAGAAAGCACCTTGATTACTTCCAGTGACTATGTCAGAGCACTTACAAAAGGTGGGTCAGTTATGCTACCTTCTCAGTCAACTTAATATTGTAGCTGATTAGAAATCATTAAACTGGAAATAGATACAAGCTAGATGATCACTATCACTAATGAATGAAAGTAAAGTACAAAATTAAATTAGAAAACTATTTAAAATTTTGCATTTATTTGCTGCTTACTTCTTTTGTGCAATTCAATACCACTGGTATAAATATGCTAGCTGATACTTGTATCTTTGTACTTTGGCATAATGACTTTACTTGGAAAAAAACCTTGAAACTAACATGCTGTAAGAATTTCTTTTGATAGATGGTAAGAAATTCTCACTGCTTTATGCTATAAATCAAGAGAAGTTGAAGATTCATGAATAAATCATAATCTATAATATAGTGAAGCATAATTATGTTTCAAAATGTGCATGGAGGAAACTAATGGAAACAACTCACGCTTTTGTTCTTCAGATTATTTTACTTGAAATACTTTATAATTAGAATCCAGCTTGTGGAGTCACTTAGTCATGAGTCTATTGATTTTAACAAACTAATTTATTAGATTAATTTGGCTCACTTAAAAAATAGCAAACTTTTCTGAAAATGTTTATTAAAATATATAGAAAAGGTCTTTACTATAACTAAAAGTGCCCAAATATAATATGTACCATGCTATAATAGTAATTACATACAATATATTTTCAGAAAAAATGACAATGTTCAGATTAAATGCAGGAAAGAAAACAACACATTTTAACATGTAATATTTCCACTGATTCTTCATGCTCTGCAATTAGAAGATAATTTCACTTGTTTAGTTTTCTATCTATTCCAGGAGATTTGTGTTGAAATTTTTTTTCACCATTAGAAACTGTGATTCTCTATGGGACCTTTTCAGTTTTGCACGCCGATTTTGAAACCATATCTAAAGTTAAGGAAAAATAAAATAGGTCTCAGAAACATTATTTTATTATTCTTAACATTTCAACACCATGAATAACAACTAAATTTGAAAATTACCTGGATTCTGTCTTCCTCTAGATTCAATTTTCGAGCTAAGTCTTCTCTAATATCAATGCCAGGATAGCAGTTTACTCTAAAGACATTTTCTAACACTTCAATCTAAGAATAAGAAAAAAAAAATGTTGATATTCAGTATGTCACCAAAAATGAACTTTAATTTCTAGAGTAAAATGACTACATTTAAATCTTGGCAATTAATCTGGATGCCTTTTTAAAAATGATTACCTGGAAATTGTTAAAATATGATAGTCTATTGTTTCATTAATAAAGCTTCTAAACTGAGATACCAAAGTGAATGGGCTTTTGCTCAACTTGGTGTCAATTAAAGCCTTTGTATTATCATTATTGGGTGAAAAAACTTCCCACCTGGTTTTGAGTAAAAGCAGTTCTTGGTCTTCGGCCTCTATACCAACTCAACTCTCTTTTCAAAGACAGTCTTTCTGAGGCTGAAAAGTAATTTTCATATTTCGAAGCTCTTTCTTCTGGCATTGGGTGATCCACCATGCTGGGGAATGAAATCCCACCGGGAGGATTTGGGACATGTAGACGTAAGTTACCATCTTTCCCTAAAAACAGAAAAATAAGCCCTATCTTAGATGGTCAATCTTATGTTCCACAAAGTTCTATAGAGGTAGTTTCAGGAACTCATCTTTCTTTTCCTAGTGGAATTCTGGGATTCACAAGAGAATTGCCCCCCATTAACCAAAAACCAATAAAAAATGAAGATCCTGTCTTGGTAATACTGCCTCTTTGGTCTCTGAATGTCATGTATTTTTCAGTGAAAAGAGATTTCAAATATCTGATGTGTCAAACAGGGAGAGATCTTCTGAAGTAAAGGCAGGTTCTTGCTATTTCCTGTGAGTGAACTTATCCACTTCACTCAATCCAAAGCTGATATTCTTTTCATTTCTCCTAGGACTCAGCTGGAGGCATTAAAGTCCTAGACTGGCTGGGCGTGGTGCGTCATGCCTGTAATCCCAATACTTTGGGAGGCCGAGACAGGCGGATCACCTGAGGTCAGGAGTTCGAGACTAGCCTGACCAACAGGGTGAAACCCCCCCACCCCCCTACTAAAAATACAAAAATTAGCAGGGCATGGTGGCGCATGCCTGTAATCCCAGCTACTTGGGAGGCTGAGGCAGGAGAATCGTTTGAACCCGGGAGGTGGAGGCTGCAGTGAGCCAAGATCATGCCATTGCACTCCAGCCTTGACAACAAGACTAACACTCCATCTCAGAAAAAAAAAAAAAAATAATAATAATAATAAATAAAATAAAAGTCCTAAACTCTAGCTCTATGTAGTATGAAATAAAGGGCAAATTAAACACAGTAAATGAAGTAACAAAGAATTGAAACAATTAAGCTGTGGCATACCTGAGAAGCTGCAGGTGTCTGCCCAGGGCCTGTGGGGTTTCATTAATGGAACACAATCTTTCTTCTGGTCCAGTCCTAAGATTTTCTCAATTGAAAAGGAGCAAGTTGAGGGTTTGCTTTCCCCGAGCTGAGAGCCTCCCTGAAGGCTGGGAGACATCCTCTGGTGGTCTGCACGGAGCAATAGCTCTGGCCTCTGCTGGCTCTGCCCCACGTGTATGGGGCTGGGATCTTCCTGCAGTTCACCTTATAGCTCCGCTGACAAGGGGGCTGGATTTAGAACGTCACTAATTAAAATCCTGTCTTAGAAAGTTTTAGCATGTCAATGAACACTTGCCCAACCAGCAGCTTAAGGAGTTAATTGTTTATTTGTTTGCAAGTAATTAGCAACTAATGGCTACACCAGGGGGGCCACCTACAGGGACAAAAAGTGTTATCTCTCCTAAGCAGAACACAGACTTAACTTTCTCGAAAGAAGTGATGCACAAATGTGGCACTCCTCTTTTATTTGAAATCATTAATGTATAAAATCATGCTTTTTATTCTGAAGTTTATACTTTCATGGGCTCCACTTACCTAAACATACAGGCAAGAAACGAGAGCAGTCGAGTAATAAATAATCTAATTTAAGTGAATTTTCTTCCAAGGAAATTGGAAAAAATAATAATCTCTTAATGCTATTACAGTAATTCTGATGAAAATGCCTGTTTTTCATATGCATATGTAATAGGGAATGTTGTCAATGAAAACACAATAGTATTTGGAGTGCAGCATAGTGGAAAAGGTTGGCAATGTTATTAACACGGAGTGTAATTGTCTTCCAAGTGCCTGGATTAATTCATAGGAACAGTTGCACCAATTATTTTAAATAATTAATGGGCTAATTCCTTTCCTTCCTCTTTTCTTTTAAATGAGAGAGACACAAGTTTATATGAAGGTTCATATGTAATCACCTCCAAGCAACTTAGAAGCATAACTACTTAAAGTGAATACTTTCTCTATCACAGTTATTTTAAAGAAAAGAACATAGTTTGCTTTCTAAAGAAAAATTTATCTCTGTTGATCTTTTGAGGGATGGGCAGAGGATGGAGTCTTTCAAGATGACAAGGCTTGTGAAAATAACCAAGAACAGAATGTTTTAATTTCATAATCCAAAGAAAACTTGAAATTAGGCCGGGCGCGGTGGCTCAAGCCTGTAATCCCAGCACTTTGGGAGGCCGAGACGGGCGGATCATGAGGTCAGGAGATCGAGACCATCCTGGCTAACACGGTGAAACCCCGTCTCTACTAAAAATACAAAAAACTAGCCGGGCGAGGTGGTGGGCGCCTGTAGTCCCAGCTACTCCAGAGGCTGAGGCAGGAGAATGGCGTGAACCCGGGAGGCGGAGCTTGCAGTGAGCTGAGATCCGGCCACTGCACTCCAGCCCAGGAGACACAGCAAGACTCCGTCTCAAAAAAAAAAAAAAAAAAAGAAAGAAAAAAAAAAAAAAAGAAAACTTGAAATTAAAAGAAAAGTATAACTGCTGATTGGGAAGATTTTGAACTGGCTGTTCCCCCCGCAAAGGTATGCTTATAGTTCTTGTACTCTGCTCCTCCTGTTCTTCCAGTACCTTCCTGAAGATACATTTAAGTGCCTAACTTTATTCATTATTTAAACAACTGCTGGTCTTTCCTTCAGGGAAGGGGAAAAATAGTTTCCACTCATAGAGGAAATAGCCTCTATAGGATGGAGCTCATCTTCATCAGCTTTTATCCTATTATGATCTCACAAATATTGAGCTAAATTCCTCCTGATGAAAGCTCTCGGGTAAATAACGGATCTCACATGCAAAACATCAACAGGCACATGGATTTATAAATATACGTGTAAAACATTCTGTGGATGAATAAACTGGTGAACATTTACACCTCATGGAGATTTTGTATATAGTGCTGAGATGTAGATTGTGCAAAGGTGGGGGGTATCTTAATCTGGGACGACTAGGAGGAAGTGAGAGAATACAGGACCTTCTCAGTTTTCTTTCTCTCCTTTGAGACATTCATTATTTCCTTCCCCAATTGGTTGAGCACCTACTCAGAATCAGAAAAAAACAAAATACTACCTTGCCTTCATAGAGCTCACAGTGGTGCAGGGTGGGGGACAGGAAGCTAATAATAATTATAGGTAAATTATCTAGTATGTTAGCCAGGGTAAGAATGGGAAAAGGAAACAAGTGAGCCAGGTAAGATGAATTAGTGTAGGTGGAGGGATAGATGTCAGTGTAGGCGTCACTGAACCCCTGAGCCCCGCAGTTGAGTGCCTCAGAGGCACAAGGCAGAAGGATGCCACAGCACATGCCAGAGCAACTCCAGTTTTCAACTTCTTCTTTATTAACAAAGATGTTCCAATATTTTTATTCAGCTTAAATTGATTTTCTTTGGATTTGCATAATATCATTTTATATATGGATGAGTAGATGAAAATAAAAGGCAGGAAAAATTATCTAAAAATGTGAGGGAAGCATTTTCTCATACACTCACTCAACAGATTTTTGTTTGTTGGTTGGTTGGTTGGTTGAAGACAGAATCTCACTATTGCCCAGGCTGGAGTGCAGTGGCACCATCTCAGCTCACTGCAACCTCCACCTCCTAGGTTCAAGCAATTCTCCTGCCTTAGCCTCCCGAGTAGTTGGGATTACACATGTGCACCACCACGCATGGCTAATTTTTCTATTTTTAGTAGAGACGGGGGTTTCACCATGTTGGCCAGGCTGGTCTCAAACTCCTGACCTCAAGTGATCCACCTGCCTTGGCCTCCTAAAATGGTGGGATTACAGACTTTTACAGGGCACTTAATGTGTGCCAGACATTATTATAGGTGCTAGAGATCAGTGATGAACAAAATATGCTAATTTCATGGCATGATAAATACATTGAAAGGAGTGAACAAGGTGATGCAGATGCAACATAATGGCAGAGGGTGACTTAAAGTACAGTGGTCGGTGGTCGATGGTGGAGGAGGGCCTGAGGAAGTGACATTTTCACTGAAGATGAGCTAGCATGCCAAGAGCCTGAGAAAAAGCACTGCACTGAGAGAGAATGGCAAGTACAAAGGTCTTGCAGTTGAAAATCACTTGGAATGTTTGAGGAGGAAGAAGGCAGTAGCTGGAGTGAAGTTGGTGATACCAGGTGCATTTGGAGTGCCAGGCCAGGTTGGATAGTGGATGGCCTTTATAAAGGACATGGTAAGGAGGGTGCAAAGAGAAGCCAGGGTAGGGTTTTAAGCTGGGACCAAAATGATAGAATTTATGTTTTTAAACCTTACTCTGGCTGCTCTGTGGAAAGGGATTAGAGAGAAGTGGGTGCAACCAGGGAGATCAGTTGGGAGTTACTTATTCAACACATATTTACTAAGCATATACTACCTGCTAGGCATTGTTCTAGGTGTGAGGGATACAGTGGTGAAAACAAAGACAATTGTTTAGCGGCAAAAGATGATCATTTGAAAAAAGTGTGAGGAGAGAGGGTAGATTTGGAGAGAAGTGCAATTCTTTTTTTTTTTTTTTTTTGAGACGGAGTCTCGCTCTGTCGCCCAGGCTGGAGTGCAGTGGCTGGATCTCAGCTCACTGCAAGCTCCGCCTCCCGGGTTTACGCCATTCTCCTGCCTCAGCCTCCTGAGTAGCTGGGACTACAGGCGCCCGCCACCGCGCCCGGCTAGTTTTTTGTATTTTTTAGTAGAGACGGGGTTTCACCATGTTAGCCAGGATGGTCTCGATCTCCCGACCTCGTGATCCACCCATCTCGGCCTCCCAAAGTGCTGGGATTACAGGCTTGAGCCACCGCGCCCAGCCAAGAAGTGCAATTCTTTAGAAGGTTATGGGAGATTGAATAATCGAATACTTGGTCCCAATTCTTCAATCCCCATAATATCTTATATAACCATCTCCTTGCTGTGGTTTCATGGTGAATACAGTATACTTCCCACCTCCTGATTTTGGGCTTGTTTGTGTGACTGGCCAATGGGAAGTGATGTGAGCAGAAGCTCAGTGTGCCCATTTGGTTTTTCTTTTGTTTTTGGTATTTTTAAGACAGAGTCTCACTCTGTCACCCAGGCTGGAGTGCAGTGGCGCAATCTCTGCTCACTGCAACTCTGCCGCCCAGGTTCGAGTGATTCTCCTGCCTCAGCCTCCCGAGTAGCTGGGACTACAGGCGCATGCCATCACACCTGGCTAATTTTTGTATTTTAGTGAACAGTGATCAGTAACCAAATGGTAAACATGGGGTCACCTCCAAGGGCAAATAACTTTAGCATCAAAAACCAAGATATTAATCCTCAGACTAGCAGTAGGTGAGAGAGCTGAAGACTCCTCTTGGTTCCTAGAAAAGGCAAACTAAACCCTCTCTGGAGGAAAACATCCCTAATTTAGGTCCACAAGATTTCCACAGATTAAGAGCAAGCACACATAAGCTCATAATCAAAGATCATCAAGCACGTGAGACTAGCCACCTCATGAGGGGAAGCCAGCAGAAATGAGATTTATAGCTTGTTCCAGAGACTGCTAGTTGTCCACCAATATCCATTCTATCCTTCCTCAGTAGCAATATAATTTTTTTTTTTTTGAGTTTCAGTCTGTCGCCCAGGCTGGAGTTCAGTGACATGATCTTGGCTCACTGCAACCTGCACCTCCTGGGTTCAAGCAATTCTCTTGCCTTAACCTCCTGAGTAACTGGGATTACAGGTGCGTGCCACCATGCCTGGCTAATTTTTTGTATTTTTAGTAGAGATGTGGTTTCACCATGTTGGCCAGGCTGGTCTTGAACTCCTGACCTCAAGTGATCCAACCCACCTCAGCCTCCCAAAGTGCTAGGATTACAGGCATGAGCCACTACACCAGGCCACAATATAGTTTTTAGGTAAAGGTTGATAATGACATTTCCCAGACTGCCTTGCATATAGGTGTGGTCACGTGACTTCTTACCTCTGAGATGTGAGCGGAAGCAACATGTCTAACTTTCAGGCCCAGCTATTAAAAGTTAGGGGTGACCCCTCTGTGTTCCCATTTTCTCTTTTCTACTGTCTGGACTGTGGACAAGACGGTGGGAGCTGATGAAATGTTGAGAATAGCAGTGTAATGAGAGAGAGGACTTGAAGCCCTGTGGATTGTGGATTGGACTTTCCAAATCAGTACTGGACTACCTGCTTGGACAAAGAATAAATGTCTGTCTTGTTATTTGGGGTCTGTAAGTTATAGCAGTCAAGTCTATACTGTAACTAATATAGATCTAGAAGAAATTCAGATATGGGAGTTAACAACAACAGAATATGAAATATCTAACAAGTGAAAGTTTAAAGAACTAAAAGTTAGAATCATCAATAGGGACAAGCAAAAAGAAGTGATCAGAAATGATGGGGAAGATTTTAAAAAGAACTAAATGGAATTCATAAAATTAAAAATGTATATAATTATTAAAATATACTCTGGATAAGTTAAAGAGCATTTTGGGTCATCATGACAGCACCCTTCCCCACACCCTGGCCCATACTCACTGTTATAAACATTTTAAATTATTGCCAATATGACACATAAAATAATTTGTTTCACATTTCTTCAAGTAAGGTTGGGCATTAATTTCTTTACAGGTTTATTGGTCAATGTGTATTTCTTCTTTTGTGAAATAATAGTGTATTCCCTCAGCTCATTTTTCTATTAAGGTGATTTTTTTGTTTGTTTCTTCACTTTCTTCAGAAGGTGGGGGTGATGGTAGGGACTAAATGGGAAGAAAAATGAGGAAACTTTTTGGGGTGAGGGTAAGGTTCTATATTTTGACAGGATTTGGATTACACAGCTGTATGCATTTGTCAATACTCATTGATTGGTACTCTAAAATTTGTTCACTGTAAAATTTTATCTATAAAAGCATAAACAAGTACTTAACTAGTCAATGTTATGTATGCTAAAGAGTTTCAGGGGGAAGTATATTGATGACTACAACTTTATTGATTGATTGATTGAGATGGAGTCTCGCTCTGTTTCCCAGGCTGGAGTGCAGTGGTGCGATCTCAGCTCACTGCAGCTCAGACTTGTTTTACGCATTTTAAAGTAAGTTTTAGGCCAGGCATGGTGGCTCACGCCTGTAATCTCAGCACTTCGGGAGGCCGAGGCGGGCAGATCACTAGAGGTCAGGAGTTCGAGACCAGCCTGGCCAACACAGTGAAGCCCAGTCTCTACTAAAACTACAAAAACCAGCTGGGCGTGGTAGCACACGCCTGTAATCCTAGCTACCTGGGAGGCTGAGGCATGAGAATAGCTTAAACTGGGGAGGCGAGGTTGCAGTGAGGTGAGATCATGCCACTGCACTCCAGCCTAGGTGACAGAGTGAGACTGTATCTAAAAAAAAAGAAAAGAAAAAAATGCATAAAACATAAAATGGATGGATGGATAAATATGTGATGCTTTCATGATCACTCTTATTCAACATTATTGTGTAATTCTGGATGATTAGAACTTCTAAACCAATTGAGTTTTCTGGGATGATGAAAATGTTCATCTGAGCTATCCAATATGGTAGCCACTAGCTACATGTGGCTAATGAGCACTTGAAATGTTGCTAGTGCAACTGAGGAACTGAATTTCAAATGTAATTAAGTTTAATTTAATTTAAACTTGGACAGACACACATGGCTAGTGGCTCCAAACCGAAGAGCACAGACAGAGGACATTTCCATAACTGCAAGAAGTCTTACCGGATACTGCTGGTCTAGAAGTATAGAACAGTATTGAAAATAGTGATGATAGGCTGGGCACGGTGGCTCACGCCTGTAATCCCAGCGCTGTGGGACGCGGAGGCAGGGTGGATCACCTGATGTCAGAAGTTCGAGACCAGCCTGGCCATCATGGTGAAACCCTGTCTCTACTAAAAATACCAAAAATTAGCTGGGTATGGTGGGGCTTGTACTCCCATCTGCTCGGGAGGCTGAGGCAGCAGAATTGCTTGAACCTGGGAGGTGGAGGTTGCAGTGAGCTGAGATCGCACGATTGCACTCCAGCCTGGACAACAAGAGTGAAGCTCCATCTCAAAAAAAAAAAAAAAAAAAAAAAAAAAAAGAAAGAAAGAAAAAGAAAAGAAAAGAAAAAAAGAAAAGGAAGGGAAAGAGAAGAAAATAGTGATGACAAAAACAAAAAACAAACACCTTTGTTTTGTTCTGACATGAGAAAAGTATTTCACCATTAAAACAGTATCTTCTGCTGGTTTCTAATAAATGCTGTTTATTTAGCACAATGTTATAATGAATACAAATGCAAAATATCTACCGAGCTTTATTGCTTCTCCAGCATTTTAGCATATTTGTGTTTAATCTTCTCACAAATCTTTTATCATTTGGTAGCTGAGGAAACAGAAATTGAGAGTACCGTTGTAATACCAGAAGTCACTAACTAGGAAGTGGCAGAGCCTTGACTTGCATTTTCTGCTCTAAATCCTGTTTTATTGACTTCACCAATTAATGGCCACTGTAACATCTTCACCAATGATCTCATAGTATAAATATCAAAGTGTACTAATCAATTAAGAAAAAAACTGTGAAAACTTTGCACATGATACTCAGTATCTTTCAACACTTACTTTGATATGAGAAAGAAAAGTCTAACATATTGACATTAGAGAGAAGAGGTTTTAGGAATAAAATTGGACAGTCTATATTTCAAATATCTATACATACAAGATGAAGTAAAAACTGAGAGGTTTATGTTTTTTCTTGTTTTAAGAACATTAAAGTCCATTCATGTTTTGATAAATATTTATTTTTAAATTGTGTATTTCAGTTAATATCCAAATCATTAACATCAGGAAAAATGTACTAGGTCTGAGGTGTTTTGGCAGAGATTTCTGTAAACCAGCCATACAAGTATTATGCTGTGAGCATAATAAGAAATGGAATAAGCAAAGCTCCAGTGAACCTTGCCCCTTCCTTACTTTTGCATAGGAATTGCTCTGATTTCACATTTTCAGTATTTTTAATGTTAAAATGTGTTTTCTAAAATATAAGTTTATTTTTTACTGCAACGCCTTCAGTGTTTCCTAGAACAATGCCCAAGTAGACATTCAATAAAATTTGTTGAATAAGTGAATTAAATGGATGGATGGACAGATGGGACGAGCAAGATGTGACACGAAACCTGACATGCAACGTAAATACTGTACTAGTATTGTTTATTATTTAAGTTTACTCGAACAGGGTTTAACTATTGTTGTCATTGTTTTTTAATGTGTAAAGTAATCCCAGTTTTCTGTGAACTACATGTGTATCACTCCAGGGCAATCTATAAAAGAGAAGACATTATGGCATTCTGTAACTAAAATTTAATAAAAATTGAGACAGGGCATTCATTTAAAAATCTGAGTTGAGGACAAGTGCTGTGGCTCATTCCTATAATCCAAGCACTTTGGGAAGCCGAGGTGGGAGAATTGCTTAAACCCAGGAGTTCAAGACCTGCCTGGGCAACACAGTGGGACCTTGTCTCTTCAAAAATTGAAAAACCATTAGCCAGGCGTGGTAGCATGCGCCTGTGATCCCAGATACTCAGGAGGCTGAGGTGGATCGGTTGAGCATAGGAGGTTAAGGCTGCAATGAGCTGTGATCGTGCCATTGCACTCCAGTTTGGGTGACAGAGAGAGACCTTGTCAAAAAAAAAAAGAAAAAAAGAAAAAGAAAAAGAAAAAAAAGGCCAGGCACGGTGGCTTATGCCTGTAATCCCAGCACTTTGGGAGGCCAAGGGAGGTGGATCACAAGACGTCAGGAGTTCGAGACCAGCCTGGCCAACATGGTGAAACCCCATCTCTACTAAAAATACAAAAATTAGCTGGATGTGGTGGTAAGCGCCTGTAATCCCAGCTACTGGGGAGGGAGGTAGAAGTGCTTGAACCCAGGAGGTAGATGTTACAGTGAGCTGAGAGAGCACCACTGCACTCCAGCTGGGGGGGCAGAAGGGGGAGGCATCCTCCAAAAAAAAAAAAAAAAAAATCCAAGTTTAAAATCTAAAAATCTCAAGTCATGTTGAACAATTCATATTTGTGGCACTCTGTGGTTTCTATGGCCCTTGTCTGCCATTGTTACTAGAGACACACAGGAGCTTTCCCAGTGATTACGAGGTTCAGGAGAGCAAGGTCTGTTTCATACAGTCTTCGATCTCCCCTGCACCCAGCACAGTGCCTGTCACATAGGAAATGTTAAGTAAGTTTATTGAGTACATCCAGTTTATAACAATTAAAAAGCATTTCAGCCTTTGGTCTTCTCAAATCTCAAAAGAGTAAAGTGTTATATTTTTCATTTTCAAACCAGTTAAAGTTGTTTACAGTATAATGTCTTGTACATATCAAGCCCTTGATTTAAAAAATTTGATATGAAGTCAACCAAAAGACAAATGCATTTTTATTTTGAAAAGATTCATTCTATAGGCCGGGCGTGGTGGCTCACACCTATAATCTCAGCACTTTGGGAGGCTGAGGTGGGTGGATCACGAGGTCAAGAGATCGAGACCATCCTGGCCAACATGGTAAAACTCCGTCTCTACTAAAAATACAAAAATTAGCTGGGCGTGGTGGTGCACACCTGTAGTCCCAGCTACTTGGGAGGCTGAGGCAGCAGGAGAATCGCTTGACCCAGGGAGGCAGGGGTTGTAGTGGGCCAAGATCACACCACTGCACTCCAGCACAGGGACAGAGTGAGACTGTCTCCAAAAAAAAAAAAAAAGATTCATTCTCTGCTGATCGAAGTAGCAAAGAGAAAAAATGTAAATTTTAAAAAAGATTTATTCTGTACAACAGTACATGGAGTAAAATATGATAGTCTCCTTCACTTTTACCCCATCTTACCTCCCCAGCTTACTGGCTATCACCACTAACAATGTAGCATTTCTCCTGCCTGCCTTTCAAAATACTTTGACTTAAATAGGAGGATGCACACATGCACATATTTTTTTAAATTATACTTTAAGTTCTAGAGTACATGTGTACAACACGCAGGTTTGTTACACAGGTATACATGTGCCATGTTGGTTTGCTGCACCCATCAACTCATCATTTACATTAGGTATTTCTCCTAATGCTAACCCTCTCCCAGTCTCCCACCTCCGACAGGCCCCGGTGTGTGATGTTCCCTGCCCTGGCACACATGCACATGTTTTCATCGACAGGGGGGTCAAAAGTGTGCTGTTCTGCAATGAGGTCCACTCTCCCATTGTATGACACACACACACACACACACACACACACACCACAAACATGTATAGCTCTTCCTCTCCCTTCAACACCTGCTTGGCACTACAAGTGGATGAACCACAACTTATCAATCTACACCCTGGATAATGAGGGATATAGGTTGTCTCCAATTTTTTACTATACCATTTTGGCAATGAATATCCTCCACATACATGTTAGCACACATGCAGGGGTGCATGGAAATCCATGGAAAAATTTCTTTGAAGTGCATATTATTTTTTAGTGGATGCTGCCATATTTCCTTCTAAAAAATCTTTACCAATGAACACTCTCATCCTGTCAAGCCCTTGTTCTTATGTCCTGTCTGGATTGACAGTGGGAACAAGAAAACTCAGGGCTGAGCTAAATTAGACTCAGGTTTTTCTCAGACTCAATATTCAAAGATAAAATGGTTTAGGATTTAAGGCTCCAAAGGGCTCAGGCCTAAACTTTAGTGCTATTTAATCTAATCGCTGTAGATTAAATGGGAGTTGTCAGTTAACCCAAGAACCTGATGGTTATTTATAACATTGTTCCTGGGGGATCAATGTTACAGTTTTTTTTGTTTGTTTGTTTGTTTGTTTGTTTTTTTGAGACAGAGTCTTGCTCTGTCGCCCAGGCTGGAGTGTAGTGGCCGGATCTCGGCTCACTGCAAGCTCCGCCTCCCGGGTTCACAACACTCTCCTGCCTCAGCCTCCCGAGTAGCTGGGACTACAGGCGCCCGCCACCTCACTAGGCTAGTTTTTTGTATTTTTTAGTAGAGATGGGGTTTCACCATGTTAGCCAGGATGGTCTTGATCTCCTGACCTTGTGATCCGCCCATCTCGGCCTCCCAAAGTGCTGGGTTTACAGGCTTGAGCCACCACGCCCGGCCAATGTTACAGTTTTAAACAACTTTAACTTTCCAGTCGGGCGCGGTGGCTCACGCCTGTAATCCCAGCACTTTGGAAGGCTGAGGCAGGCGGACTGCGAGGTCAGGAGTTCAAGACCATCCTGGCCAACATGGTGAAACCCCCATCTCTACTAAAAATACAAAAATTAGCTGGGCGTGGTGGCACGCATCTGTAATCCCAGGTACTTGGGAGGCTGAGGCAGGAGAATTGCTTGAACCTGGGAGGTGGAGGTTGCAGTGATCCGAGATCGTGCCACTGCACTCCAGCTTGGGCAACAGAGCAAGACTCCATCTCAAATAAATAAATAAACTTTTCAATCAAAACAAACATTTGTTAAACTCCAACATATATCAGGGAGTGCTCTGCAGAGCACAGAGATGAAATCATTTCTGCCTTCAAGAAACTTATGATTAAGAGGATAGTAATTAATGTTGATTTTATTAGGTATGATAATGTGATTATGGTTACCTAATATGCCCCTTTCAAAGATACTCAAGTATTTACAGGTGAAATTTCATGATGTCTGGGTTTTGCTTTCAAATATTTTAGGAAAACAGGAAGAAAACCAAGAAAGAGATAATTGAAGTAGGTATTGCAAAATGTTGATGTGTTGAATTAGAGACTGGTATATGTGGATTCATTATTCTCTCTACTTTTGTAAATATAAATAGTAACATTCTCTTTAGTCTTCTAGGGACACCAGTATGTACATACACAATTACAATATAATAAAATAAAGATACAGGCACAAGTGACTATGGGAATAGAACATGGCCCAAATCTACTTGGATGAGATTGAATAGGACTGAGGAAGGGTTAAGAACCCAACTCTGATGTCAGATTATCTGGGTCCAAATTCCAGCTCTTCTTAGCTATGTGACTTTGTGCATATAACTTAGCCTTTTGAGCCTGTTTCTTCTGCAATAAAATGGGGATAATTATAGTGCCCAACTGAGGATCCAATACATTAATATCTGCAAAGCTCTTGGAATAGAGCCTGACACATAGTAGACATTACATAAACTGCCTACCATTACTCACTTATTGCTGTTATCAATGTTATTATAAAGGCTTTTCAGAGATGTGTTGAGGCAGAGATGTTTCAAGAAAAGGTCAGAGAAAAGCAACATAACATAAAGCCCGTCAGAGACAGGGGTGTGTGTGTGCTTGTCTGTTGAGGGGACGAGGAGAAAGTTAATGTGATTCCAATATTTCTAGCTTAGATGACCAGATGAATGATGGTATCATTAACTAAGAAGGGAATATAGAGGAAGGGGGGTTTATCAATCAAAATACAATACAAATAATATTTCTAATTATATATACAAATGGGCAAGTATTTAGCAAACTGAATTACTTCAGAATTAAGACAAAATTCCCAGAATGAGATGGTAAAACTCTAGTGAAAATTGACAGAATGTGATAAATGATAAAGATCTAAAAATATTTTAGGGAATAACTTTATCTAGAATAGTAAATATTATTGTCCTGTATCTCACATATATAACCTAAATAAGTGAGTTCATTTTAGTACTAGAAGACTGCAAACAACATTTCAGAAATCTAGCAACTCAGATATTAGAAATACTTTAAAATAAATATGTATTTCTAAAAGGTTGTGATCAAATAAGGCAGCTATCATGGTTACCAATGGATTCTTCTAGGGAGGTACGAGAATTCTCAGTAGTGTCTAGGTCCTCATAAAAGTAGAGATAGAAAAGAGCAAAGATGAACTTTGGAATATTTTACTTTGAGTGCCCAGAGGTCTTACCACTTTCCAGGACACAAAGTTTTTTTTTTTTTTTTTTTTGAGGCGGAGTCTCGCTCTATCGCCCGGACTGGAGTGCAGTGGCCGGATCTCAGCTCACTGCAAGCTCCGCCTCCTGGGTTTACGCCATTCTCCTGCCTCAGCCTCCTGAGTAGCTGGGACTACAGGCGCCCGCCACCTTGCCCGGCTAGTTTCTTTTGTATTTTTAGTAGAGACGGGGTTTCACCGTGTTAGCCAGGATGGTCTCGATCTCCTGACCTCGTGATCCACCCGTCTCGGCCTCCCAAAATGCTGGGATTACAGGCTTGAGTCACCGCGCCCGGCCAAGTTTCTTCTTTTCTATAGCAAAGACACCTGTTTAATACTCTCTCTTTAAAAACAGAAAAATGTTGGCCGGGCACAGTGGCTCACACCTGTAATCCCAGCACTTTGGGAGGCCGAGGCAGGCGGATCACCTGAGGTCAGCAGTTTGAGACCAGCCTGGCCAACGTGGTGAAACCTTGTCTCTACTAAAAATATAAAAATTAGACAGGTGTGGTGGCAGGCGCCTGTAATCCCAGCTACTCAGGAGGCTGAGGCAGGAGAATCGCTTGAACCCGGGAGGCAGAGGTTGCAGTGAGCCAAGGTGGCGCCATTGCACTCCAGCCTGGTCGACACAGCGAGACTCTGTCTCAAAAAACAAACAAACAAACAGACAAAAACAAAACAAAACAAAACACACACACACACACAGAAAAATGTTAAGGCAAAAATAAACAATTTAGCAATGTATCATGTTCAATGGTCTATTCATGATTACAGCTATGTACCTGGTTTTAATTTGTAATGTTTTTGATTTAATTTTGAAACAATTTCAAACTTACTTAAAAGTTGCAAGTGCAGTACAAAAACCTCTCTCTCCAACCATTTAGAGTAGTTGCTGACATGATGCCCCATCAACCCTGAATAGTGTTTTTCCTGCAAACAAGGATTTCCTCCTATATAATCACAATCAAACCATCAAAATCAAGAAAGTAACACTGGTTATATCACTACCATGTAATCATCAAACCCCATTCAAGTTTCATTCATTGCCAAATAACATCCTTCACAGTAAAACAATCCAGTTCAGAATACACATTGTCTTCAATCGTGTCTCTTAGGTCTCATTCAATCAGCAACAGATCCTCAGTATTTTCTTGACCTTCATGACCTGGACACTTTTTGAAGATTACAGTCAGCTACTTTGTAGAATGTCCTTCATTTAAGGTTATCTGGGCGGGGCACGTTGGCTCACACCTGTAATGCCAGCACTTTGGGAGGCCGCAGGCTGAGGCAGGCAGATCACTTGAGCCCAGCAGTTAGAGATCAGCCTGGGAAAAGAGGGAGACCTCATCCCTACAAAAACCACAACAAATTAGCCAGGCATGGTGATGTGCATCTGTAGTCCCAGTTACCTGGGAGGCTGAGGTGGGAGGATTACCTGAGCCCAGGAGGTCAAGGCTGCAGTGAGCTATGATCGTGTCACTGCACTCCAGGCGAGGTGAGACTGTCTCAAAAAATAATAAATAAGGTTATGTCTGATGCTTCCTCATGACTAGGTTCAGGTTAAGCATCTTTGGTAGGAATGTCACAGAAGTAATGCTGTGTTCTCATTATTTCCAATCAGGTAGCACATGATTTTGATATGTCCCATTACTGGTGATATTTAATTTTGATTAAGATGGTGTCTACCATGTTTCTCCACTGTAAAGTTACTCTTTTCCCCTTCATAATATAGTATTTTGTGTGGAGGAGGTACTTTAAGCCTATGTAAATAGTTTCTCATCAAATTTTTGAATTATTTATATCAGTATGGACTC
Organism: Piliocolobus tephrosceles; assembly: GCF_002776525.5. Taxonomy (NCBI): domain Eukaryota; kingdom Metazoa; phylum Chordata; class Mammalia; order Primates; family Cercopithecidae; genus Piliocolobus; species Piliocolobus tephrosceles. The sequence goes on along the minus strand of NC_045435.1, from coordinate 79,217,927 downwards.
ACAGTTTCCTATTTTAATAGATTATAATCTCATTATTTATTATGACATTCAAATTTCCCCAGATTTGGCCAATGGGAGTCCCCTTCAAGTCTGACATCATTTTTGAACACTTTCTAATTTCTGGCACAACAAGATGTCCCAGGTACATCTTGTTCTTTTCTTCTTCCAGGGACCTAGGATAAGCCATTCCTCCAAGGAGCCCTCCAAGCTTTTTTAGTGGAGAATGGTGTTTAGAGGGCAAAATCTGGGACGTATTTGTGTTCATTGCTATTGGGGCATCTCTGCTTCTAGGCCCTCTCAGTGGAAGAGCTAGGAAACACATGCATATGATTCATATACACGTTTATATCTATATTTATTTCCATATATTTACTGAAATCTGTGAGTTCACATGGATACTTTAATTCCAATCCAGCACCGGAGGGTTCATTCCAATTTTCTCCCTTTCCATATTTGTAATCCCTTTGACAGTGAGAAACCTGGCTTCCATTATCTTCAATATATTTACTTACTTGATCTGTCCCATGTATATAACCAAACTTTCATTGCCATCACCTCTTACTCACAGAGATGGCTTCCTTACCTCACTTGAGGACCAATCCCCTGTGCTAGTGCTAGGTGCTCTCCTAAAAAGCCCTTCTCTTCCTGCTTGGGCTCTGACACCCCAGACCTAGCCATGCTCCAAATGAATGCTATTTTCACCTTGCTCTGAGGTATAGGGCTCTGAGACCCTGCACCAAGGCTTCCCTCCTTTATAGGTACTTCCCTCGCCCCTTGGGTTCTGAAATCCTGCACCAAACTCCCACCTCATGCAAAAGCCCTCCTCATCACACTTGGGCTCCAAACTGCACTCTCATGCAGGTGCCCTCTTCACCCCACTTTTGTTTCAACATCCTGCCACCAAACACCCTCTTTACCATCCTTGTGCTCTGACAACCCCCTCCACAGATGCCTCCTCACCTTGCACAGGCTCTGAAACCTCACACCAGGCCACTCCTCTGTGGGGATGTCCTCCTCACACAGCCTGGACTCCAACACCCCTCTCTGGGCCCCCGTGACTTCTCCACTTTGCATCTACTCCTACTTTACCTGACCGCACCTAATGGCTTTAAGGCTGCATTAGTATTCAGAAAGGGAAGAGGAAAAACTATAAACCCATTTGTATTTATTTTTTAGCATTTATTTTTGGTTCAGGGATACACATGTAGGTTTGTTACATAGTTAAACCTGTGTCATGGAGGTTTCTTGTACAGATCATTTCATCTCCCAGGTACTAAGCCTAGTACCCAATAGTTATTTTTTTCTGATCCTCTTCCTCTTTCCAACCTTCACCCTCAAGCAGGCCCCCGTGTCTGTTGTTGCCTCTTTGTGTCTATGTATTCTCATCATTTAGCTCCCATTTTTAAGTGAGAACATGTGGTATTTGGTTTTCTATTCCTGCATTAGTTTGCTAATGATGATGGCCTACAGCTCTATCCATGTTTGGAAAGGACATGATCTCATTCTCTCTCTCTCTTTTTTTTTTTTTTTTGAGATGGAGTCTCACTCTTTTGCCCAGGCTGGAGTGCAGTAGCATGATCTCAGCTCACTGCAACCTCCACCTCCTGGGTTCAAGTGATTGTCCTTCCTCAGCCTCCCAAGTAGCTGGGATGACAGGCACCCGCCATCATGCCCAGCTAATTTTTGTATTTTTAGTTGAGACGGGTTTTGCCATGTTGGCCAGGCTGGTCTTGAACTCCTGACCTCAGGTGATCTGCCTGCCTCAGCCTCCCAAAGTGCTGGGATTACAGATGTAAGACACCATGCCCAGCCAATCTTACTCTCTTTTTTATGGCTGCATAGTATTCCATGGTGTACATGTACCAAATTTTCTTTATCCAGTCTACCATTGATGGGCACTTAGGTTGATTCCATGTCTTTGCTATTGTGAATAGTGCTGCAGTGACCGTTCACATGCATGTATCTTTATGGTAGAATGATTTATATTCCATTGGATTTGTACCCAGTAATATGATTGCTGAGTTGAATGGTAGTTCTGTTTTTAGCTCTTGGAGGAATTATCACACTGCTTTCCACAATGGCTGAACTAATTTACACTCCCACCAATAGTGTATAAGTGTTCCCTTTTCTCTGCAAACTCACAGCATGTGTTATCTTTTTACTTTTTAATAGTAGCCATTCTGACTGTTGTTTCCCTCTTTGTGTCTATGTATTCTCATCGTTTAGCTCCAATTTGTAAGTGAGAACATGTGGTATTTGGTTTTCTGTTCCTGCATTACCTTGCTAATGATGATGGCCTACAGTTCCCTATAGATGGTATCTCATTGTGGTTTTTATTTGCATTTTTCTCTAATGATCAATGATATTGGGCTATTTTTCTTACGCTTGTAGGCCACATGCATGACTTCTTCTGAAAAGTGTCTGTTCATGTCCTTTGCCCACTTTTTTTTTTTTCTTTTTGTGAAGGAGTCTCACTCTGTCGCATAGGCTGGAGTGCAGTGTCACGGTCTTGGCTCACTGCAAGCTCCGCCTCCCGGGTTCATGCCATTCTCCTGCCTCAGCCTCCCGAGTAGCTGGGACTACAGGTGCCTGCCATCATGCCCAGCTAATTTTTTGTAGTTTTAGTACAGACAGGGTTTCACCGTGTTAGCCAGGATGGTCTTGATCTCCTGACCTCATGATCCACCCGCCTCGGCCACCCAAAGTGCTGGGATTACAGGGGTGAGCCACAGCGCCCGGCCTCCTTTGCCCACTTTTTAATAGGGTTGTTTTTTCCTTGTAAATTTGTTTAAGTTTCTTATAGATGCTGAATATTAGACCTTTGTCAGATGCAGTTGCCAAAAATTTTCTCCCATTCTGTAGGTTATCTGTTTACTCTGTTGATAGTTTATTTTGCTGTGCAGAAGCTCTTAAGTTTAGTGAGATCCCATTCGTCAATTTTTGCTTTTGTTGCAATTGCTTTTGGCATTTTCATCATGAAATCTTTGCCTGATCCTATGTCCAGAATGGTATGCCTAGGTTTTCTTCCAGGGTTTTTGTAATTTTGGGTTTTACATTTAAATCTTCAATCCATCTTTAATTGATTTTTGTATATGGTGTAAAAAAGGCGTCCAGTTTCAGTCTTCGACATATGGCTTGTCAGATAGCCCAGCACCATTTATTAAATAGGGAGTCCTTTCCCTATTGCTTGTTTTTGTCAGCTTTGTTGGAGATCAGATGGTCGTAGGTGTGCAGCCTTATTTCTGGGCTCTCTACTCTGTTCCATTGGTCTATGTACCTATTTTTGTACCAATACCATGCTGTTTTGCTTACTGTAGCCCTGCAGTAGAGCATGAAGTCGTATTTTATGACTTTTTAAAAACACTGTCTTAAGACATTGCTTTTGGTCCCGTCTATAATGAATGTGATTAAGCTAAATCACTAATGTAGTCTTTTTCCCTTTAAATCAAAGGATCTTGTAAATGATTGAGTTTACTTAAGACAAAGTTAATTTGCCATTTATTTATTTATTTATTTTGTTCTGACACAGAGTCTCACTCTGTCGCCCAGGATGGAGTGCAGCGGTGTGATCATGGCTCACCGCAACCTCTGCCTCCCAGGCTCAAGCGATTCTCCTGCCTCAGCCTCCTGAGTAGCTGGGATTACAGGCGCCCACCACCACTGCCCATCTAATTTTTGTATTTTTAGTGGAGAAAGGGTTTCATCATATTGGCCAGGCTAGTCTTAAACTCCTGACTTCAAATGATCCACCCACCTTGGCCTCCCAAAGTGCTGGGATTACAGGCAAGAACCACTGCATCTGGCCACCCATATTTTATTATTTAGTATACCACCAATTCTCCAGTTTCCCCAACATTTGTTTCAAATCACTGCCTTTATTAAAGGTGTTTTTGTCCAAAATTAGGGTAAGAGCCAAAGTCCTCATAGAGGGAACAAGGCCTTGCCTGATGTGGCCTCCTCTCCCTTCCTTTACTCCTCAGGCTTTCCCCTGGCTTGCTCTTCTCCTGTCATCTTGGGCTCCGCACAATTCTTGAACTAGGCCAGGCCACTCTTACCTTAGGGGTGACGGCTTCTGCCCTGTTGGTCTCTCTTTCCGGAATGTTTGCTCCCTAGACATCCCCAGGGCTCATTCCAGCCACTCCAAGTTTTTGTTCATGTGTTACTTTCTTAATGAAGCTCATTCTGAAGAACCTATTTAAAACTGCAGCTGCCCCGGCTCTGTTTTCCCTACTCTTTTTTTCTGTCCTTTTTTTTTTTGAGACAAGGCCTTGCTCTGTCACCCATGCACTCCACCCAGCCTTGCACTCCACCCAGAGGCTGGAGTGTAGCCTCTACTCCATGGCTCAATGCAGCCTCCAACTCTCCAGCTCAAGCGATCCTCCCACCTCAGCCTCCCAAGTAGCTGGGACTATTGGTACATACCACCATACTCAGCCAATTAAAAAATTTTTTTTGTAAAGATGGGTTCTTGTCATGTTGCTCAGGCTGGTCTTGAACTCCTGGGCTCAAGCCATCCTCCCACCTCAGCCTCCCAAAGTGCTGGGATTACAAGCATGAGCTGCTGTGCCTGGCCTTCGCTACTCTATTTTCTATAGCATTTATGACATTCTAACTCACTATTCTTTATTTTACTATATAAGATAAGGTTTGCCCAGGCTGGAGTACAGGGGTGCAATCATAGCTCACTACAGCCTTGTAGCTGTAATGTGCTATACTTCTTATTTATCTATTTATTTATTTTGAGATGAAGTCTCGCTCTTTCACCCGGGCCGGAGTGCAGTGGCACAACAAACTCCGCCTCCAACGTTCTAGCGATTCTCCTGCTTCAGCTTCCCAAGCAACTGGGACTACAGTCGTGTGCCACCATGCCCAGCTAATTTTTGTATTTTTAGTAGAGATGGGGTTTCACCATATTGGCAAGGCTGGTCTTGAACTCCTGACCTCGTGATCCACCAACCTCGGCCTCCCAAAGTGCTGGGATTACAGACATGAGCCACTGTGCCCAGCCAATATGCTACGACTACTATGTTTATTTTTTATTGTCTTTCTTCCCACCATATCTACTAACCTGTAGCTCCACAATGACAGAGATTTTTATTGTTTTGTTCATTATTTAATAAATATTTATTGAATGAAGACAGCTGTTCCCCAAGGTAGTCTGAATCCTAAATAATTGGCGCCATCTAGTGTTCTTGGAAGCATGTGTGAATTAACCCTGACAGTCTTATTTGCATTAGCCATGGGATAAATAGTACTGGTATAATCAATTCTGCTACTTTGTTTTTCACTGCCCTCTATGGCTCTGAAAATATTAAAATGTTTTGAATGATTAAACAGGCACAGGACATATTAATTTCCCTAAAAGCATTTTATTTGTTTTTTGAGACAGGGTCTCGCTGTCACCCAGGCTGGAGTGCAGTGGCAAGATCGTGGCTCACTGCAGCTTTGACCTCCTGGGCTCAAGCAATCCTCCCACCTCAGCCTCCCGAGTAGCTGGGACTACAGGCATGTGCCACCACACCTGGCTAATTTTAAAATTTTTTGTAGAGACACTGTCTCACTATGTTGCCCAGGTTAGTCTCAAATTCCTAGGCTCAGGCGATCCTCCCACCTCAGCCTCCCAAAATTTTGGGATTGCAGGTGTGAGCCACTGCCCCCAGCCTATGAGCAATTTTGTTCCCAATGATTTGACTGTTCCTTCCAGAATTCCATGTGGGGAAAGCATCATGAAAGTTTTCTTTTAACTTTGGGGCACCTCTACCCACTCACCACTCGCCAAAAAAAAAGAAAAGTAAAGAAAAGAAAAACAAAAAAAAACTCTCAAAAACCTCAAAATGGCAATAACCTTGGCTCTTTTGGTAATTGTTTTGCTACACTTTTCCTCCAGAATTTCAAAGTACATATTTATTGATTTTGAAATTTTGGTTTTGGCCTCAAAAACCCCCAAATCAAAGTGATAAAACATTAGCAAGGGTAACTAATGTTATTTAAAATAGCATCAGAATTCTCTAAGGTAATGAGCCCAATCTTCTGATTTAAAAAATATTGGTTTTTTAAAAAATATGATAGAGACCAAAAAAACTTCCTTAAAAGCATTAAAATGTTTTAATATTTAATAGTTGATAATGAAAAAGATAATTAGTTCATATTTACTGAATACTTATTGTGCTAGGAGCTACTGTAAAAGTTCATTAATCATCTTAACAACCCTATTAATGTAGGTTCTCTAGTATTAAGCTCCACTTTTTGGATGACAGAATGGAGAAACAGAGAAGTTAAATAACTTGACTTCAGTCACAGAGCTACTAAACAGTGGAGCCAGAATTTAAATTACAGCCCAAGCCCATGAGCTCATAACCATGTTCTCATCTACCTCCCCACAGAAGGGGAATGATGCTATTTTGTGTTAAAGTTCTTGGCCTGGTCAAACAAATTAATTAAGGTATTATTCTAAAAAGGAATCAAGACAACCACAGATAAACAAAAGCATATACAATTTTCCTAGAATTTTGTTTTTTCTTTTTACAGTCAAGAAAGTTGAAGCTGCAGAATTGTCCCCCATTCTAAGGATGCTGTGGCAATGAGTAAAAGTGACATCAAGGTCAAGGTCAAAGGCAGAGGCTAGTTTGCAGTGGCATAATGAAGAACCAGTTGGTCCTTACTGCCCTCCCACCTCTTTTTGCAACCCATTCCTCAGAACTTTTTGTTCTACCCTCCAATTGTCCAAAGCTTCCCCCTACTCTGCTACTAGTGCTAATGTTTTAAAATAGATTAAATGACTCAAGTTCCCAAATTTTCTTGAAATCTGCTATTTCCTGAATCTGCTTTATCTCAGCTGGTATTAAGAAAATAATTGAATTATCTGTTAAAGTTAGTCCTACTAAGGAGTGATTTACTAGTAACAACCAGAATTTTTTGCATTATACATTACACTCTTTAAAAGGAGTATGGATTTCCCAGAATTTTAAAATGATGGAGTCTTTCAGAGGATATCTGTGAGTAGGTGGTTTCCAGGCTTGTTAGCCTGGAAATGATGTCCCTCTCACTATCCTCACCTGGAACCCAGGATTCCTTTTCTAAATGTTTGCTTGACTCTTTATTTTTTTGTTAATTTTTTTTTTTTTCTTTAGACTGAGTCTCTCTATCACCCAGGTTGGAGTGCAGTGGTGTGATCTCAGCTCACTGCAACCTCCGCCTCCCAGGTTCAAGCGATTCTCCTGCCTCAGCCTCCCGAGTAGCTGGGATTACAGGAACCTGCCACCACATCTGGCTAATTTTTGTAGAGACGGGGTTTCACTATGTTGGCCAGCCTGGTCTCACACTCCTGACCTCAGGTGGTCCAACCGCCTCAGCCTCCCAAAGTGCTGGGATTACAGGCATAAGCCACTGTGCTCGGACTATTTTTTAAAATTTTAATTTAATTTCAGTTTTTTTTTTTTTTTTTGTAGAGATGGTGTCTCTGTGTTGCCCAGGCTAGTCTCAAACTCCAGAGCTTAAGCAATCCTCCCACCTTGACCTCCCAAAGTACTAGGATTACATGCATGAGCTACTGTGCCCACCTGACTCTTTTTAAAAAATTTTAAATACAAAGTGACCTACGAAAGGGAAATGATTATTCTCCATCTTGGATAGAGTTTTTCCTCATGTGGTTTGTGGATTACCCGCTTCAGACTTAACTGGAGAGATTCCCAGCCCTGACTCTGACTTACTACACCAAAATCTTCCAGCAGGGCTCAGGAATCTGTATCCTTTTTTTTGTGAGTGTGTAGTTTTCTTTTTAATTATCTTTAGTCTTGTGATCACATATAATTTTAAAATTTGTGTATATCTCCACTACTTTAATCCCTTTAAGTTGGCAAAAGCACCATTCCCAATCACAAATACACAGTTCTACAGTTTTATAAGTTTCTGAATAGCTGTTTAAAGACAGTCCTAAATTATAACTTAGTTTGACTTAGATTGTAAAGAATTCAAGAGTGAAGTTTAACTTGCTACTATTTTAAAAGCATGTGACCTTATAGATCTATAAGATGTGAGAAGTGTTGAATAATCTTTAATATTACACATAAACCACACTAAAATGCCTTTCAATAAGTAAAAGGAACCATTTTAAATACAGGCAATTATAATTAGATTGGCATAGTTAAGGCCAAAACTCTAGACATTGCTACCTTATTTATCTTCAACCCTTGCCTTTAAGAGGCAAATGAACACGAAACACAGGTGAATCTTGCTTGGTTCTGAGACAGTGAAGGAATTTCCCCAGTATTTAAATATATTCACAAACCAGTTATATAAATCTAAATATAAAACCAATCTCCAGTAAGCTTTAAGATGGCACTCACCATCTTTGTGAAAAGTTGAACATTACTAACGAAGTCTAATCATATCTTTAGAAGGGGTAAACAGTGATAGCATTTACCGAATTGGAATTACTATTAACATTCAAAAACTGAACACATTCATTTAACCACAAGCCAGTCTTAGTTTTAAATCAGGACTGCCCAACAAAATATTCTGTCAGTCACTCATGATCTGAATTCTGGTGTATGAGATATATTAAAGTATGGTACACATAAAAAAGTCATGAGACATTTGTTTTGTAATAAATAAAATGTGGCCTATTACTCATTAGTAGCTTTTTTGAGATAAGCTATCAAGTCTGCCCTTTCTTCCTTCTTCTTAATGCCAACAAAGATCATTTTTGTTCCAGGGATATACTTCTTGGGATTCTCCAAATCCTCCATCAGTGTATCCTCTCCCCAGGTGATGCCTTTGTTCTTATTGGCGACTGTGTAAGAGTAACCAGTGGCCTGACCTGTCTTCCGCCCAAAGAGACCATGGAGATTTGGCCCAGTCTTGTGCTTGCCTCCCTTTTCAATGGTGTGGCACTGGGAACACTTCATAATAAAAATCTTCTTGCCTTTCTCAACATCACCCATATTTAATTCTCTTTTTAGTCACTGGCACAATGAAGATTCCTGCTCCGAAGCCGTACATCCCAACTCTCTCAGGAATCTGTATTCTAACAACCTTCCCAGATGATTTTTATGTGTGCATGAAGTTTGGAAACCACTGACCTAAAGGGATAATTTTTAAAAGTAAAGAACCAGCATCACTTGGGTTATTGGATTCTTTCCTATTACAGATCACAGACGAGAACTTCAAGGAGTATCATGTAAAAACCTAATTATAAGACCAAATATAATTTTAGGAGACTAATAATTAACAACTCTATTTACAAGACTGTATGTCCTTTTGTTGTAAATTATACGTGTGAAATGTCTCAAGGGATAGATGTGAAACGTCTCAAAGAAATCTTTGGTGGATGCTGTTTAATCCTGACTTGCCTTCCATAAAATTAACCAGTTGCCCAAAGTTTTTACTCTACTACCCACAGATGAGTCTCCAGTAACCCCTAAGGCATTCTCTGAACAAGCCTCATTTCCTGTATAAAAGAAAACTGGCTTAAAATGAACTGAGTTTGGTAAACTGCACAAAATTTAGGCTGATTAAACTGGTTATCAAAAATGACTATGAATTCTGCAGCTTTGGAGATGTTTTAACATAGGAAATACAACCATATTTTTGTATGAGCAGGGTATACAGTGGCCTAAAGCTAGAGAATCCAAATGGAAGGCTCAAACTGGATTCTAGTACAAACAGGTTAAAACTAGATTTGACTAAACCTACCTCTCCATCCAAATGAATGTGAAGCTGTTTTTGTTTTTTACTTTTTCATTTTTATTTATTTATTTTTTGTTTTTGAGATGCAGTCTCACGCTGTCGCCCAGGCTGGAGTGCAGTCTTGGCTCACTGCAACCTCCACCTCCCAGGTTAAAGCAATTCTCCTGTCTCAGCCTTCCGAAGAGCTGGGAATACAGGCGCGTTCTACCATGCCCAGCTAATTTTTGTATTTTTGGTAGAGACGGGGTTTCACCAGATTGGCCAGGATGGTCTTGATCTCTTGACCTCGTGATCCGCCTGCCTCAGCCTCCCAAAGTGCTGGGATTACAGGCGTGAGCCCCACCGTGTCCAGCCTATTTTATTTTTTAACCAACTGAGTCTGGCAAGAATTTCTTGCCATTCTGCCATAATATAATGGCCTCTTGAGAATCCTTTACAGAAACACAGTTTAGATGTACATAACATACTAAGAAGGAAATCATTTAACTTAACAATACCACACCCAGATAATTCAGATACCTAATAGAATTTTTCATTTGAATTATTTGGTTTGGCCAAGTTAATTTTTTTTTTTTTGAGACGGAGTCTTGCTCTGTCGCCGATGCCGGAGTGCAGTGGCGTGATCTTGGCTCACTGCCCCTGGGCCTCCTGGCTTCAACTGAGTCTCCAGCCTCAGCTGCCCTTGAGTAGCTGGGACTACAGGCACGCCACCACGCCCAGCTAATGTTTGTATTGTTAGTAGAGAGTGGGTTTCGCCATGTTGGGCAGGCTGGTCTTGAACTCCTGACCTCAGGTGATCCACCTGCCACGGCCTCCCAAAGTGCTGGGATTACAGGCGTGAGCCACAGCGCCTGGCCTTTTTTTTTTTTTTTTCCTTATACATTGTTTACACTCCTCACTCCTGATTCTTAACAGTTGTCACAACTTTCTTCTCCATTTAAAATCTAACTCAGTTCAATCAGGAAGGTCACTTACCTTGAAAGTCTTCCTTCTTTAGAGCTGGGGTGCATGGTGTTCTTGCTGGCAGAGTAGAAACAAGGTATCAAGGAAAAAGAACCTGTAACACACTGGGAACCCTTAACTCATTGTAAGAACTGCCTCCAAATCAACTTCCTCAAAAACTAAAGAACTCTTCGAGAGAGCAAGACTAACTGATAAACAATCTAAGGGGAGAACTTCTAAAGATTGTAACACTAAAAATAATTCCGTAAAACTACAATGCAAGTCTACCCCACAAAACTTTAAAAATATAATTTTATCTTTCCTTCAAGAGATCATGGGAAAATCTACTATTTTCGTTTAAAATATATAACTTCTATTTGTTACTGTATTTGGATTTGTGCTACCACTATTCTGGATTTGTTCCCATGTTATCTGTGGAACCAGGCAGCTAATAATCTTTACCCAGCATCTCTGGGTATTTCTTGAATGAAAATGGAATGGATTGGTGGAATTAATGGCTAGATGTTTAGAAGACACTACTTTGTTATTTTCTCTGTATAATGATGAAAGCCTACAACTATACAGAGACATAAACGAGCCAGGGTGAGAGGCCGGGAAAGATGAAGAGGGAGGAGGAAAGGATGGGCTTGTAGCCCTCATCCGGTCAAATTCCCAACTTTGAGCTTCACTTTATTGTAAAATTAGAGGCTAAAACTATTTAAAGCTTCCAAAACTTTTTGATGAAACAGAAATGCCAATTAGTTACTATCATAATTAACCAGTGTTATTTTCCTGAAGGACTGACCTTGGGAGGCCAGGTAGGAACTGTTAAACTGGCAACAAAATCACGTTTTCAACTGAATATACTGATATTCAAGTGTCCAGAAAAATAATTTCGAAGCTACGTTCACAAGTTTGCCAGAAAGCCCTATTGACACAGCTGCGGATCTCAGACATCTGAGTTAGCACCATTCTGCTGGAGGGGATTAAGACTGGATGCTTCGAGCGGAGTTGGGAACATTATCATCTGAGGAAACTAAAAGGCGCCAGCAGTAGGGCTTTTTCCAACGTCTCTGACAAAATATGTTGCGGGAAAAGCCAACCCGCCCCAAATTCCCCCGTGTGGCCCTAACTCGAGGCTCCGGCTCCTCGCGCCAGCAAGCTGAGGAAGAGACAGTCTCCTGCGATTTAGATACAAACACGCGCGTGCAGGGAAGGCCAACCCAGGGAAGCCACTGCCACCTCCGCCGCTTCCGACGCCCGCGCTCACGGGAGAGCCTCGCGCCGCACGGGAACCTCCAGTCCACCGCAGCAGACCGGATGGGCGTCCCCGGGAGCCAATGGACGCGCCGGGAGGCGGGGCAGGGAGGCCGAGGGGGCGGGATTTCCCTCACGGCCGCTCGGCGTCTGAAGGCGGTGCGGGCGGGGACGGCGGCCGCGCCAGCCGGAGAGGGCGGGCCGGGGTCAGCTGCGGCGGGTGGGCCGGCGCGGGCAGCTGTGGGCGGCCGCTGCGTCTCCTGCCGCCGCCCTCCCTCCGCCACGATGCCGGGGATCGACAAACTGCCCATCGAGGAGACGCTGGAGGACAGCCCGCAGGTGAGGCGCGGGCGCTGGTGGGCGACGAGGGAGAGCCCAGCGGGCGGACCCCAGGTCTGGCACCTCCGCCGCTCCCGCAGGTGCCCGCCCCGGCCCAGGTGGGCGCCGGCGCCGCCGCCCTGGGTCACCGCCCGTCGCAGGCCGCTCCCCGGGTTGTGGAGGGTGGGCCCGCCGCCCAAGGCCCGCGTGGGCCTGCTCGGCTGGGCCGAGGGCCGCAGGCGGAGACCGAGCCGCTGGTGCTCGTGGGCCGGGCGGTCACGTACGCTCGCGGGTCTCCTTTTTATTTGACGAAAGGCGCCGTTTTTATCGCCGTAATGTGAGGTGCTAAATCTCGATCCTGGAATTTTCTCCCCAAGAACCTCTTCAGAGAAAATGCAGAAGGGAGAGAAACCCCGGTAGTCTTATTTAATGATTTCCGAGGCTCAGCAAGCTAGGGAAGGAAATGGATCGTTTTTCTTCGGGAGAGGCTGTAAGGTTGTGTGTGGAGACCTAACGGCAAAGCCCGTGACGGGTCCCGGAGCCCAAGACCGCTTTCCCCGCCCGTGACTGTGGTCGCTGTCACTCGAGCTGTGTATGGCCAGGGATGGACGGGTGCCTTCGCCGCTCCTCGACTGCTGCGCCGCTCCCTGCAGACTTGGCCTTAATAAACTCATCAAAATAAAAGCCCTGTGTTCTGTGCGTCGGAATGATGCTGGTGTGGTTGCTCTTGCTTAAGACAGTTTTGGAAAATGTAACCATTTAATATGTTTTAAGTACTGAAGAATGAAATCAGCTATATTTTTAAAAACGTTGGCAGGGGCTGTAACTTGCATAGGGAAAACTTCATCTCTAAGCCTTTTTACACGATAATTTAAACGGTTTAAGACGGTGTTGCTGGTTGGACACTATTTAGAATGAAACATTTCTGAATTATTGCTCATTTAGAAATGCAGTTGCACCATTTCGTGTGTCTTTACAGCTGAACATGGTCCCCAAAGAAGAAAAGCAGAAGAGGTCTAGATTTCCTTTTCCTGGATGACATTTCTGCCATGGATTTTGTGTCAGTGTTAATTGCCAAGTTGAAATGGGGCTCTGATTGTAGAATTGATTTGTTTTTTTTTTATTCTGAAAGTTATCTTCACAGACCAGTTGCCTGCTGCTAATGCACTCTTAGCCTATACTGACAAAAAGAGAAACTCACATTTGGTTTATCTTGACTGCCAATATAGCCGGTTCAATTTTTTTCTTCATGATTTTTCCATGTAAAGTTATAAACTGTATTTGTTTCAGATGATTTGCAAAAAGTTTGTGGAATTGGTCAGGCGTACTTTGTCATTTTACTTTTTATTATGTAAGATTCAACAGGTTGCCTTACCTTTCTTCTCTTACTTGGCCTTTTTTTTTTTTTTAATAGCCCATAAAGACTATAAACAGCCCAGAATGGATTGCATACTGCCCTAGATATGACTTGTGAGGCAGAGGTAAAATCTTGACTCATCTAATTTCTTGAGCTTTTTGCACAGATTAGTTTACAACTTAAGAATTGTGGTTTTTTTTTTTTTTTTTTTTTTTTTTTTTACAAGCATGCATCATACTAGTGTCAGTTTTACAGTATATGTGTTTGTTTGTTGAGATGGGGATCTTCTATGTTTCCCAATCTGGAGAGCAATGGCTGTTCACAGACACTATCGTAGTGCACTGTGTCCTGGAACACCTGTCCTGAAGTGATCCTCCTGCCTCAGCCTCCCTAGCAGCTGGGAATACAGGCGTGTGTCACTGTGCCAGCTAGTTTTTTTCTTTTTCTTTTTTTTTTCTGAGACAAGGCTTTGCTCTTGTTGCCCAGGCTGGAGTTTAATGGCGTGATCTCGACTCACTGCAACCTCTGCCTCCCAGGTTCAAGTGATTCTCCTGCCTCAGCCTTCTGAGTAGCTGGGATTATAGTCGCGTGCCACCACGCCCACCTAGTTTTTGTATTTTTAGTAGAGACGGGGTTTCGCCATATTGGCCAGGCTGGCCTTGAACTCCTGACGTCAGGTGATCCGCCCACTTTGGCCTCCCAAAGTGCTGGGATTACAGGTATGAGCACCTGGCCTGTGCCAGCTAATTTTTAATGAAGTAGTCACATTGATACTCCTTCAATGTTTAAAGGCAATAAATTTGAACTAGGTAAAATTTACTTGGGAAAATTAATGGGGACAACGGGGATTTAGGAAGTGTAGATACTTGGAGGTGATTCTTAGGTTGAACCTGTGGCAGAATGGAAAGCCTTGAATCTAGGGTTGAGGAGATTTTTAGTCATCACTGTCACTTACTACCTTCTGCTTTAGGACAAATCATTCAACTTCTCTGAACCTCAGCTGTTGTGCCTGAATTTTTGACCCTGATTAAAAAAAATAATAGTTGCTTGCTTCAGAAAAATTGGAAGGCCCAGAAAAGAATAACACACAATTACCTGTTGGGTACCCAGCAAAAAACCTGTTAACAGTTTGGTTTCTTTATTCTGCTGGTTTTTTTTTTCTTCTACATGTTTCAATGGAATTGAGATTATCCTGCTTTTAGCTTAACATTATAACTTAAGTGTCTTCATATGTTTTTACATTCTAAATAAAAAAATTTGAAGACCACACACTTCCTTAACTGATTCCACCATCCACTGCTGGACTTTTCGAGTTTTCCCAAAGTTTTGCTTTTATAAACAGGGCTGAGATTAATGCTTTGGAACATAAATTTTCTTCTCAGTTTGAACTATTTTATTTAGAATAGAGTCCAAGAAGTAGAGCAGCAAAGAATATGAAGACTTTTAAAGCTCATGGTAAGTTTTTTGTTTTTTTTTTGAGACAGTCTCACTGTCACATAGGTTGGATTGCAGTGGCTCAGCCATAGCTCAGAAACCTTAAACTCCTAGGCATACGCTACCAAGCTCAGCTTATTTTATTTTATTTTATTTTATTTTTTTGGAGATGGAGTTTCGCTCTTGTCACCCAGGCTGGAGTGCAGTGGCATGATCTTGGCTCACTGTAGTCTTCACCCCCTGGGTTCAAGTGATTCTGCTGCCTCAGCCTCCTAAGTAGCCCAACTAATTTAAAAATCTTTTGTAGAAGACTGGGCGTGGTGGCTCAGGCCTGTAATCCCAGCACTTTGGGAGGCCTAGGTAGGTGGATCACAAGGTCAGGAGTTTGAAACTAGCCTGGCCAACATAGTGAAACCCCGTCTCTACTAAAAATGCAAAAAATTAGCTGGGCGTGGTGGTGGGCATCTGTAATCCCAGTTACTCAGGAGGCTGAGGCAGGAGAATTGCTTGAACTGGGGAGGCGGAGGTTGCAGTGAGATGAAATTGCTCCATTGCACTCCAGCCCGGGCAACAGTGCGAGACTCTGTCTTAAAAAAAAAATTAAAAAAGAAAAATTTTTTTTTTTTAAAGACAGGGTCTCACTATATTGGCCAGGCTAGTCTTGAACTCCTGGCCTTAGTGCTGGGATTACAGATGTGAGCCACTGTACCAGGCCCTAAAAGTTTTTTATTTGATTAGTTTTTAAGTTTTTTAGATCATTTAGATCTAATCAAAAGTGACCTGCCAGTTGCTACGTAAAAAAGTTAGAGTCTTGGCCTGGCACAGTGGCTCATGCTTGTAAATACTTGAGTGTGGGAGTTCAGGACCACCTAGGGCAAAATAGCAAGACCTCATCTCTACCAAAAATAAAATTAGCTGGGCATGGTGGCATGAGCCTGTAGTCCCAGCTATTCAGGAGGCTAGGGCAGGAGGATCGATTGAGTCTAGGAGTCTGTGGCTGCAGTGAGCTATGGTCACACCCCTGCACTCCAGCTTGGGTAGCAGAACAAGGCTTTGGCTCTAAAAAACAAACAAACAAAAAGAACCTGGGAGTGATGGAAGACTATCCTGAATTACAGTTATCCTTCTTTTAGTTTTGATTTATAGTAACTAGGTATTAAATTAGGGAGAATTTGCAAGTCCAAAATCCAGCTGATCAAAGAAGCATCTTTTAAGGATACTGCCTGGAACCTGCGGGGGACAAAAAGCATGTTTGGAATTACCTTGCCGAAACCACACAGTTCTGCAAAAGATCATCCATTAAGCCAGAAAATCTTAAGCTTATACTAGATGCCTTGTCCATATTTATATGTTGTTTTGAAAATTAAAATCAACCTTGAAAATAAAAATAAACCTTGTTAATTACTAAAAACAGATAATGATCTTTAAAAACTTAATTGATTTTATGTATAGATATGTATCTTAGTGATTCATCTATGAGAGAACAGTGAAGACAAACCCCAATCCCAAATGGGATCTTCTTTCTTTGCATAATATGAAATACTCATAAGATGTGCCTTTCCCCCCCAACATTTTAATGTCTCTGATTGGGATTCCTCATAGCATTGATGGTATGTTAACAATTGTTATCAGCCAGGTAGCAGTAGTAATGTATTTCACATTGCCTGCAAATGTACATACTTGGTTGTTTCTCCTAGTAGCATACGGGCCAAGTGTAGTCTCTCAGTGTTCAACTAACAAATCAATTTTGCCACCATTTGAGAAAGGAATATCAGTCCTGATTATTGTCCAAAAACCTTCCTTTGACACCTGGTGAGATGTCAAATGACATCATCAAAACTTGCTTGAAGAAAATATTAGGGACAAAAATGGAGTACTTCTAAGAAATACTTATCTCCTCATGGCACAGAGAATGATAATGTATAGGAAAACATGGTTATTGATGACTCTTGAGTTGAAAAGTGGTTCGTGGGCCGGGCGTGGTGCCTCATGCCTGTAATCCCAGCACTTTGGGAGGCCAAGGTGGGCAGATAACGAGGTCAGGAGATCCAGACCATCCTGGCTAACACGATGAAACCCAGTCTCGACTAAAAATACAAAAAATTAGCTGGGCATGGTGGCAGGCGCCTGTAGTCCCAGCCATATGGTAGGCTGGGGCAGGAGAATGGCGTGAACCCGGGAGGTAGAGCATGCAGTGAGCCAAGATCGCGCCGCTGTGCTTCAGCCTGGGCGACAGAGTGAGACTCTGACTCAAAAAAAAAAAAAAAAAAAAAGAAAAGTGGTTCATAAGATTCAAACTCTATGAAGTTTTAGAAATAAATTTATGATGCTTATATTTCCTATGGTTACATGAGAGCTGTATATGATAAAATTCTGTGTGAAGGTCTGTTTCCATAAATATAAGGTAAAAAATTCAAGACATAAAACCTTAAATCATAGCTTAATTGCCAGCATTGTTTTGTTTGAGTAGTACAAAAATAAAAATGATGCATCTTACAATGGATACCATGATAGATTCAATGAAATGGTACCATATTGATTCTATTTTTTAAGCTACTAACTTTAAACAAACAGTAATTATCCAGTGTTGAAGTTGATATTGTTAGTGTAAAATAGGGAATCTGTTTCAACTTTGTTTGAGCTAAGAAGAGCTTTTAAATTTAATTATGCTACAAGTTTTTGCATATATATGTAACTCCTTGAATTGGAATTACCCATTTTTAGAAAAAAACAAAACAAAATAAAACGAAGTGGCAGATTTTTCTTAAGAGTGGCACTAGCCAAACAAGATTTCCTGATGCTTTCTTTTGTACATCTTAAAATAGCACTATAGGGAATTGTAGTGGAGTGTTTGAAAAAGATTCTGTCAAATCTAAATCTCTGAGGCCTGGGGAAGTAGAAGACTGAAAATAGGGACTTACTGGTATAATGATTTTGTGTCTTTTCCCTTCCTTTATACTATATTGACCTAGCTTCCTCCTCTGAAAATAGGAAGCTAAGGAGTAAGTTGATTTGAGAAAAAAATTTCTGGCCATGTGCAGTAGCTGACACCTGACCTGTAATCCCAGCACTTTGGGAGGCTGAGGTAGGAGAATTGCTTGAGCCAAGCAGTTTGAAACCAGCCTGAGTAACATAGTGAGACCCTGTCACTACAAAAAAATAGAAAAAAAGTAGCCAGACGTGGTGGCACATGTCTGTAGTCCCAGCTACCTGGGAGGCTGAGGTGGGAGGATTGTTTGAGCCTGGGAGATCAAGGCTGCAGTGAGCCGAGATCATGTCACTCACTCCAGCCTGGGAGAAAGAGTGAGACCCTGTCTCAAACAACAGCAACAACAACCACGACATTTTTCTAAGGCTGAGGCATAGGCCGGGCGCTGTGGCTCATGCCTGTAATCCCAACACTTTGGGAGGCCAAGGCAGGCAGATCACGAGGTCAGGAGATCGAGACCATCCTGGGTAACATGGTGAAACCCCGTCTCTACTAAAAAATGCAAAAAATTAGCCAGGCGTGGTGGCGGGCACCTGAAGTCCTCACTACTGGGAGTCTGAGGCAGGAGAATGGCGTGAACCTGGGAGGTGGAGCTTGTAGTGAGCCGAGATCGTGCCATTGCACTTCCAACCTGGGCGGCAGAGCAAGACTCCATCTCAAAAAAAAAATGTAAGGCCGAGGCATAAATTATTTTTAGAATAAATAACAAAGTCATCTTTTAGATTTTAAGCTTCAGTTATCTCCAATAGTTCTTGGTATTTTCATTCTTCCCCTGCCTTTGGGATGTAATGTGAGTGTGTCTACCTTGCCTTTGATAGCTTCAGCTTCCTTATCTTTGATACATTTTTATTTTTATTTTTTTTGAGAAGGAGTCTCGCTCTGTCACCCAGGCTGGAATGCAGTGGGCGATCTCGGCTTACTGCAAGCTCTGCCTCCCGGGTTCACGCCATTCACCTGCCTCAGCCTCCTGAGTAGCTGGGACTACAGGCGCCCACCACCACTCCTGGCTATTTTTTTTGTATTTTTAGTAGAGACGGGGTTTCACCATGTTAGCCAGGATGGTCTCGATCTGCTGACCTCGTGATCCACCTGCCTGGGCCTCCCAAAGTGCTGGGATTACAGGCGTGAGCCACCGCGCCTGGTCTGACATTCTTAACATTTACTTATAAGCTTTCCCCCTTAAAATGAAGATAATAAAAAAAAAATTTTTTTTATTTTGAGACAGAGTCTTGCTCTGTCGCCCAGGCTGAAGTGCAGTGGCGTGATCTTGGCTCACTATAACCTTCGCCTCCCAAGTTCAAGCTATTCTCTTGCCTCAGCCTCCTGAGTAGCTGTGACTGCAGGCATGTGCCACCAAGCCTGGCTAATTTTTTGTGTTTTTAGTAGAGACGGGGTTTCACTGTGTTAGCCAGGATGGTCTCAATCTCCTGACCTTGTGATCTGCCTGCCTCGGCCTCCCAAAGTGCTGAGATTACAGGCATGAGCTGCCATGCCCGGCCTAAAATGAAGATAATTTTTAAATGTACATAGTAGAAAAATGATGAAACAAAACAAAACAAAAGCCAAACCATATAGACATGTATAAAGAAGAAGAAAGGAAAACCCCCAAATTGTGCATTCAGAAAAACGTAGTTAGCATTTTATGTGCTGAAGAGTTGGCCATGTTGGGGAGGGTGTACTGTGGTATTTTTAGATTAGTACAGGGAGGGGTTTGGCCTCTTCTAGAAAAAACTATAGAATAAAATAAATAATCATACAAAATTATCCTGAAGTAAGACATTCAAAATATTTATACTACATGGAATGCTGTTAATTTAGCTTTGAATGTTTCTGTTGATTTGTCTTATAGAATTTTTGGTTTCTGAAAATATACCTCTGTTGTTTCTCTTAAAGTTTGTGTGACATAGTTGGAAAATACCTCTGCTTTGTTGAAGTGAAACTGAGAACAAAAAAACTCTGACTTCTTAACATTACTACCAAAGAGAGAAAATAGATTAAAACTCAGAATTACTAGAACTTTAATATCCTATGATTTTTGCTTCCTTTAGAAAAAATATTTTTCCGTCTGATTTGTATTATGATTAACATAAACTTACTGCTATTATTTTATACAGACAAGGTCTTTACTGGGTGTATTTGAAGAAGATGCCACAGCTATTTCCAACTATATGAACCAGTTGTATCAAGCTATGCATCGGATTTATGATGCACAGGTAAAACACTGAGGACTAACTTGATGCTTTTAAAACATGAATTTTTAAGCCTCATGAGGACAGGTAGTGCCTGTCTTGTTTACTAGTGCTTAGCCCTGTACTAGGCTCTTAGTAATAAATATTTGTTGAATGGATGAATGAACATTGTGTATTACAGAACTGACATTTCAACTACTAGAGTACAGTTTGTAGTACTACAAAAGTGATAGAAGATTGAAGCATCTGCCCATTCTCCCCAAACATAGTTTGGGGCAAACCCCCCATGAAACTCACTGATAGTGATCTTTCCTAAGATTTGAATGAAGATCCCATGTCATCACTGGTATTTTCCCTAATCATGCTTATTACAATCTTATGGAACACTTCCCCACCCCCACTTTATTTATTTATTTATTTATTTATTTATTTATTTATTTATTTGAGACAGAGCTTTGCTCTTGTTGCCCAGGCTGGAGTGCAGTGGTGTGATCTCGGCTCACTGCGTCCTCCGCCCCCCCTGGGTTCAACTGATTCTCCTGCCTCAGCCTCTCGAGTAGCTGGGATTACAGGCATGCATTAGCATGCCAGCTAATTTTGTATTTTTAGTAGAGACAGGGTTTCTCCATGTTGGTCAGGCTGGTCTTGAACTCGTGACCTCAAGTGATCTGCCCACCTTGGCCTCCCAAAGTGCTGGGATTGTGCCTGGCCCTTTTTTTTTTTTTTTTTTTTTGGGAGACGAAGTTTTGCTCATGTCTCCCAGGCTGAAGTACAATGGTGCAATCTCGACTCACTGTGCCCTCCACCTCCCAGGTTCAAGCAATTCTCCTGCCTTAGCCTCCTGAGTAGCTGGGATTACGGCATGCACCACTACGCCCGGATAATTTTGTATTTTTACTAGAGGTGGGGTTTCACCATGTTGGCCAGGCTGGTCTTGAACTCCTGACCTCAGGTGATCTGCCTGCCTTGGCCTCCCAAAGTGCTGAGGTTACAGGCGTGAGCCACTGCAAATGGCCAACACTTCCCCTTTTTCAGTAGAGGATTTGAAAGTTGGCTGCCTCTGTCGAGTTAAAAGAAGGCACTAAAAATTAGATGTACCTCTGGAGTACAAGAAGATAAAGGGTATGACTAGGTTTTCTTGTTGAACCTAGGTTCCGTGATATACTTTCTTTGGGATTAATTACGTGTAAAAGTTTTATTTTTTTCCCTTCTCATATTGTTTGCTTTCTGGCTTCACATTTTCATTACATACTTAAAAGTTGCTATGTTGTTGTTTAGCTTTTCCTTGTGATCACGCTCTGAAGCTTTGCTTTCTGACCACAGAGATATATGATTAATATGTTAAAGAAATGTCGTATTTGTTATAGTCGCTAAAAAAACTAAAAGTTTTTCATATGGCTGTGTTGCTGTATTATATGACTAGGTCAACCACATTTTGGTTGTATATTATTAAGTGCTTACTGTAGTCTAGTATCAGCATCTACAGAGAGCAATAATCAGTCATCAACGTAGACTCTAAAGATTTTGCTAAGGTTATATCAGTTTATTTCTAGGCTTTAAAGTATTTAGTGCTTAGTTTTTATTAGCAACAAACAAACACCAGGAATGCTGGTGAATTCCTTGAGAGTGTCTATTTTATGGTTTGAGTTTTCTTTTAAAGTGCTTTAATGGTAGTACGCCTTTCCACTGATTTAATGAAGGTTTTAACAATATTTATGTTAAGTGATAATAAATAAATTAGGTATATTCAACTAAAACTTTTTTCTCAGTATGATCATGCTAATTTGAATGCTTTTTCCATAGAATGAATTAAGTGCAGCAACACACCTGACCTCAAAACTTTTAAAAGAATATGAAAAACAGGTATTGTATATCAAAGTTTTAAAAGCATAATTTTAAAAGTATAGTATCTGTATAGATAGACTTTCAACAAGAATCCTTAAGTTTTCTTGAATTCACAGAATATACCATCGAAATTTCGTGATAGCACTTACATTCAGATAATTTTAATGATTTAATATTAAATACAGAGGCTATCTAGTTTACCTGTTTTCTTTTTACAAATGAAGAAGTTGTGACTTGCTCAGCATTACACCATTATTGGAGGAACTGGAGCTAAATGCTAAATGTTTGAACTTCGAGTATGGTGGAGATTCCAATATGCAATGTCAATTGGTTACTTAACAAACAATTAATGTTTATTAATTATGTACATTACACAATTTTAGTTAAATGATATTTTAGAGCTTATTCAAAATTTTGGAAGTTTTTCTGAAGTTATTTAAAAATGTAAATTATAGTAATGTCATTCCCAAAAGACACGACGTTGAAACTTTACCTCATCTCTGTTTCTCATTTTTCAGCGTTTTCCATTGGGAGGTGATGATGAAGTAATGAGCTCTACATTGCAACAGTTTTCAAAAGTTATAGATGAGGTAAACTTTTATTTTATTTTGCTTGATTAAATGGTCTTGTAATTAAGTTACCCAGTTGCTTGGCTTTTATTTTATGAGTAAAGCTCTATTACAGAGATGACTAAAGAAGATCCTTACTTCCACATCCTGGTGGCTGGCTCATCAAAACAATACTTTCTTTACCAGATTAAAACATTGTTTTCCAGGAATAAACATATAGATGTGCTTCTTTTGCATGTAGTCCATGTAACATTCAGTCTTGACATGTGTCATTAGATGTAGGCAGGGAGAGAAGAGTTAGGTAGTGAGCTACATCTGGCTTCTTTGTGGTTGCTCTAAGCAACATTTTACTGTTTAGTCTTTATTAATCCTGCCATCCTAAACAGCCAAAATCAACCCTGAATTCCTCAAATCAGTCACCACAACAAATCATTAAAACAAAGACCTGAAAGCTAACAGGAAGAAGAGGTAGTGAGAGCTTATGGAGAATCAATAACTGTTCTCTACTGTTGCAGTAAAACCTCTTCTTTTCACATGGACCATTTGATAGTCCTGTGTTTTCTAGAATCTTAACTGGAAAGTATTTTTTTTGAAATATTTTAATAACCCATTATAGCAAAATGTTTTACCAGGAAATCAAGATAAAGAAATAATGTAATTTTTTTCATTTCAAAAATTGTGGTAAAGTACACATAGCATAAAATTTGCCATTCATGACATTTAGTACATTCACAGTGCTATGCAACCATAACCACTGTCTGGTTTTTAGGACATTTTCATCATCTCAAAGGAAGCCTTGTGCCTGTTAAGCAGTATATTAGTCTGTTTTCAAACTGCTGATAAAGACATACCTGAGATGGGTAATTTATAAAGAAAAAGAGGTTTAATAGACTCACAGTTCCACATGGCTGGGGAGGCCTCACAAACGTGGTGGAAGGCGAAAGGCACATCTTACATGGCAGCACATGAGAGAGAATGAAAGACAAGTGAAAGGGGAACCCCTTAGAAAATCATTAGGTCTCGTGAAACTTACTACCACGAGAACAGTATGGGGGAAACTGCCCCAATGATTCAGTTATCTCCCACGGGGCCCCTCCCACAACATGTGGGAATTATAGGAGCTACAATTGAAGATGAGATTTGGGTGGGGACACAGCCAAACCATATCAAGCAGTCACTTCCACCTCCCTGGTCCCTCAGTCCTTGTCAACCACTAATCTGCTTTCTTTCTGTATGACTTTGCCTACTTTTGATATTTCATATAAATGAACTCATAATTTTAGAGTTTTTAATGTCTGCTTTCACTTAGCATAATGTGTTCAAGGTTCATTCATGTTGTAATATGCCTCAGTACTTCATTCCTTTTTTGGCTAAATAAAATTTCATTGTTATGGATATATCAAGTTTTATTTATCTAGTCATCTCTTTATGTATCTGTATCTGTTTATCTAGTCCTTGTTCATTTGTGTTGTTTCTACCTTTTAACTAGTTCAAATAATGTTGTTATGAGCATTCATATACAGGTTTTTTTTTTTTTTGAGCAACAGTTTTCAGTTCTCTTGAGTAGATACCCAGAAATGGGATTGCTGGGTCATTGCATGGTAATTTTATGTTTGTTTATTTAAAAGTTAAATAATGTAGAAAACCACCAAACTGTTTTCTACAGTGCCTGCACCATTTTACATTCCTACCAGCAGTGTAGGAGGGTTCTAGTTTTTCCACATCCTCGCCAACAATTATTTTTGTTTGTGTGTATGTAAAATTTTTTTAAAAATTATAGCCATCTGAGTGAGTATGAGGTGGTCTCTCATTGTGGTTTTGATTTGCATTTTCTTGATGTCTAATGATATTGAGCACCTTTTCATGTGCTTATTGGCCATTTGTTTATCTTTGAAGAAGTTATACAGATCCTTTGCCTGTTTTTAAATTGGTTGTCTTTTTATTATTAAGTTGTAAACGTTCTCTTTCTAGATACAAGTTACGTATCACATACGTAATTGGCAAATATTTTCTCCCATTCTGAGTTGTTTTTTTTTCTTTTCACTTTCTTGATGATGTGCTTTGATGCATAGAAGTTTTAAATTTTGATGATGTCCATTATATATTTTCTTTTGTTCCTTGTGCTTTTAGTGTCATTTGCAAGAAACCGTTACCAAATCCAAGGTCATTCTGTATTTTCTAAGAGTTTAGTAAATGGAATTTTTTTTTACTATATAGTATTTTGTACTGTATCACATAATTTTTAGTGTTTGCCTATATAAAATACAGCAGAACCTTTTTTGCTAGATTCTGTTTAATTTCATAACACTGGTTAAATGTCTGTGTATAGTTATTTGGCCTTTTTGGTCTTTCTTTTTCTAGCTTAGCTCTTGTCATGCAGTACTTTCAACTCAACTTGCTGATGCCATGATGTTCCCCATTACCCAGTTTAAAGAAAGAGATCTGAAAGGTATTGAAGTCAAGCTTATGTTTACTTTCATTGGCTGTGAGATCACTGCTTGTAAAATGCATATTACTCTATACCTACACCATTTCTTGACCACAACCTGTGCCACTCTTACTTTGCTCAGTTACCAAACATTTATAGGATCTCCTGCTAGATGTCAAACTAGATATTGAGAAATACCGATATGGATAAGATACCCCCTCTTTTGAGAAATTCTAGAGAAGGAAGTGGGCACATGCATAATTACAACACTTATGTCTCTTATAATTAGGGAATGAGCAAGGTGCTGGCGGGGCTGTTAGGAGGGGTCAGCAAGGCTTCACCCAAGGATGTGACATGAGCATTGAACAGTGAAGAGGAATTTTCCAGAAGAGTCATTGTTCTGTTAGAGGGACTAGAGTGCACAAAGTATGGCTTTTAGAAATACACAGCCTATTTGACAGTAGCAAGAAACTCAGTGTGGCTGCAATGCTGGATGTGTTAGAGTGAGGCAGGAGATGAATCCAGAAATAGAGGAGATGGGAGTAGGTCATGCTAAGAGGCTAGACTTCAGTTTATGAGCAAAGGAGAAGTCAATGGGGGTCTTTAAGGAGAGACACAATTCCTTTGGAGGATGGAATAGAGTAGCCTTGTTATGTAGGAGACTAGACTGGGAAGTTGTGGGAGTCCCATGAGATGTGACCAAGGCCTGAGTTAGGATAGTGGCAGAGGGTATAGAGGTGTGTCTATGCGCTGAAGTGGCAAGAGGTAGGGGTACTGGCACATTTAACAGTCTACAACCTGGTTGTTTGTGGGTTTTATTTTTACCCACTTAGGATTACTAGGTGATACAATGAGTTTTATAGAATTGGTTCTGCTTTCCCATAACTTGTAATCTCAGCCATACAGACTTACTACTAAAATATGTAGAGAGATTAAAAATATTGAACTAATGTATCAGTGAATGGTAAAGTATTTAAATTATACATGGAATACAGACAAATGCATATTATCATACTATTCTATACCTACTACCATTTCTGGACAGCAACCTGTGCCACTTTTACTTTACTCAGTCACCAATACATCTCTAATGTATTTTAAAGATGGAGTTACTAATTGTGGTTGTGATCCTCAAGAATGGTCTCTCTAAGGTCTAGAACAAGATCTCTTTTCTTCAGTGTAAGGGGACTGAATGGCATAATCTTATTAATAAGATGTTTTGTTTCTCGTTTAGCATTTGAATGTTTAGATTTACATACCAAAAATGCATGATTGTGGCACTAAACCAGAATATTTGCATATCTTACCATTTACAGTGGGTGTTTAAATTTGTTTTTCTGTCATATCACTAATTTGTAGCAAGTAGATTTTCTGGTAGTGTAACTGTTGCTAATGATAGTAAATGTTTCATAGACTAGCTGAAACACAGAATAGCTTTTTCACCCTGAATGTTGAAGTATGAAATATTATTTGGAGTTTTAATTATAGTTTAAGTAACAGTTATTGTTTTCCAAACAAATGTATTTCATAAATATGCCAAACTTAAATTATTCTTGAACTTTTTCAGAAATACTAACATTAAAGGAAGTATTTCAGATTGCAAGTAACGGTAAGCCCTATAATTTGCATACTTATTTCTTGCAGTGATGTATTTGTTTATCAGTGCATATCTGTGGCTAGATTCTTTGTAATAATTGAAAAAAAAAAAAGAACCCAATTAAAAATAAGTGAACATTACTTAAATCAGTATTGCTTCTTAAATTATACTGTATAACCAGTGTAATTTAAGAAAAATCTTAAGGAAATTAAGTCTTATAGGTTACTATCTTCATAATGCCTAAAGAGATGTTATAGTATTTTACCTTTCTTGTTCTTTTATATATCCCAATTTTTCTTTAATGAGTGTTAGATATATATATGTCTGTATATATGTGTGTGTGTGTGTGTGTGTGTGTATGTGTGTATATATTTTAAGATATGGGGTCTTGCTCTGTTGCCCAGGTTGGAGTGCAGTGGCTATTCAAGCCACAATCATAGCATACTGTAGTGATCCTGCTGCCCCATCCTCCTGATTAGCTGGGACTGTTGGCATGTACCACTGTGTCTAAGCTGCATTTGCTATTTTTGTACTACAAAATACTTTTAAAAGCTTTACTACATTAGTTTCCTGGAATTAATTTTTTAAAAACCAGTTTGAGAAGTAGACACATAATTTAGGGGAAATTTGGCTGTGGGGAAAATTTGAGTTCAGTGATCATGTGGTAGGAAATTTTTGCTTCAGTATGTTTGTGGAAAGATGCACATGTGAAGACCATTGAAAGCATTTGTAAGTTTTGAAAAGTACTGTTGTATTGTTAACACTCGTTTCTTTTTTCCAGATCATGATGCTGCAATTAACAGATATAGCCGGTTATCCAAAAAAAGAGAAAATGACAAGGTGTGATACATATTTATTCCTTCAGTGTCATGATTAACAACTATTCATTAGGTGGTCTAGCTTTTCCTCTATCAAAATAGAGCCAGGAGTTACTTTGTATGTTTTGTTATATTACTCTTAGTTTATTCTTTCCTTCTAGCTGTTTGAAACCTTTCTGATAATCATTGATCTCTTTAAACAAAATATTTTCTTCGGCCAAAATTTGATGTTATGAGTAAACATAACTATTCTGGAAATGTAACTGATGCCCAGTATATAACATTGCCTCTTGTTGCTTTGTATTTTGATGACATGGCATTGCTTCTGTTTAAATATATATGTGTGTTCAAAAATGTCTTCTGAGATAGAGTGGTCAAGAAGTAGAATGTCACACACATAATGAAATTCTGTTATGAGGCCCTCCTTATTTACAGAAATATATATCTTTTGATATTTGTTCAAGGAGTGAAATACAGAAATATTACACTATATTTGAGGAGAAATGCATTCAAGTAAAGATGAGAGAACAGAATATTAACAGGTTCTTCTGGGCGTGCCTTAAGATCATGTCTTTCTCCAGCACCTAGTCCAAGGCTTGATGTGTAGGTCTTTCTAGATGCTTGTGACTGAGGTGATCTCTGTGCCTGGGTGTTGGTGTCTGTAGCCTTGGCTGCAGCTGCTGTTGGAACGCAGTGACTGCTTGTGGGAATCCATAGTTGGGTACGATTTACTGTGCAACAGCTACTGTGACAAAGGAAATGTTTCTTAACAAAAAGTTGTTTAGTACGAAGATTGATTTCCTTTTCATTTTCTAATTTTAGCTGCAGACTACTACTTAATGGTGTATTGATAAAATGTATACATTTTGAGATCTCTAATAGTCACTTGGCCTTAGAGAAGTAGTCAAAGGCTCTAGGTATCAAATTTGATATATTTTACATTACTTCTGGCTACTCAAAGTATTTTAAAAAACACTTTTTCACCAACTTCATTTTATTTAAAAATTCATTGAGCACCTAATATATGTCAAACAGTCTGTTGGGTACCTTGGGGGAACAATGGGAATAGGCTTCACTCCTGCCCTCAAAGACTGGATACTGCACATTAATTGAAGGTTACCTGTGTGAAGGCATGCAAGTCAACTAGGAACCAAAGTACAAGGATGACAAGAAGGCATGGATTAACTCTGTTATTAGTTAAATACAATAATAGGGGTTTTAATAAAATGCTGAGAGAGCACAGAGGGGAGCAGTTAGCTTTGATTGGTGAATTGGGAAAGGTTATACCTTTTTTTTTTTTTTTTTTTTTTGAGACAGGGCCTCATTCTGACTCCCAGGCAGGAGTGCAGTGGTGCTGTCTCGGCTCACTGCAACCTCCACCTCCTAGGTTCAAGTGATTATCCTGCCTCAGCCTCCCCAGAACTGGGATTACAGGCATAAGCCACCATGCTCAGCTAATTTTTGTATTTTTAGTAGAGGTGGGTGTTCACCGTGTTGGCCAGGCTGGTCTCAAACTCCTGACCTCAGGTGATCTGCCCGCCTCAGCCTCCCAAAGTGCTGGGATTACAGGCGTGAGCCACTGCACCCGGCCAGCAAAGGTTACACTTTTAAAAGGTGACATTTACATTGAAGATAAGTGGGTAACACTAGTTTGGAATTGGAGATTGCTTTCCTGAAAGAAAAACAGCCTTTCAGAGGCACATGGTGGAGTTGGGAGAGTGTAAAGGTTAAGAGTACTCTGTAACAGTGAAGGAGATGTTTGGAGATACGGCAGAAAGGGTAAGAAGTATATTGGTACCAGATTACTATATTAATGACCTTGAAATTTGTGTTAGAGGGAGTGGATAGCCGCCAAAGGATTCTAAGTAGGTGAATAACATCATGCAGTTGTGTTATAGAACAAACATACTAATGAAAATGTGAAGAGGACAAGACTAGAGGGAATCCAATGAAAGGAATTAGAATAGTTTGCAAAGATATAATGAAGGCCTCAGCTAAGGTTGTTACTGAAAGTGGAGAGGAAGGAGTACTTTTGAGAGATATTTCTTAAGTATGAGTTGACAAGACTTGTGGTAATAGGAGGAATAAAAATGAGTCCTAGATTTCTTGGATGTCTGGATGGATCCTGTAGTAATTAAGAGAGCTAAGAAACAAAGTAGAAGAACAGGTTTTGTGTACAAAACTATCTTCAGTTTTGTACATTTGTAGCACATAAACACACATAAAGAACCCAGCTGGAGATGTGTTTCCTCTGTCACTTGGGAGAGTGAGAGGCAAGAGATAAAATTTGTGAGTCATTGATATATTGGAATATTAGAATATTCTTGGTACTTGAGGATTCTAAGGAAAGGAGGAAGGCAGAAGAACATAATGCCTATTACATAATAGGTATTCAATAAATATATGTTGTCTGAATAAAAGAACTCTAGGGAGCACACATATTTCAAGTATGGGTTGAAGGAAGACAAGCAAGTACAAGAGAGGAAGACTGATAGGGAGAGAACCAGGAGGGGAGACTGGTATGCTGTGAACTGATCAAAGACTAATGGCTAAGCTAATTACAAACAATTGTCTGCCCTTCCTCCATGTGGTAAGCTTTCTCTGCCGTGCTTAGTTTAGTTACTGTATCGTACTTAGTTATGTACAGAATTCTGTTTTCAATATGACTTTTTTTTTTTTTTTTTTTTTGAGACACTCTCTGTCGCCCAGGCTGGAGTACAGTTGTGTGATCTTGGCTCACTGCAGCCTCCACCTCCCAGGGTGAAGCTATTCTCATGCCTCAGCCTCCCCAGTAGCTGGAATTACAGGCATGTACCACTGCACCCAGTGGAAAAATGGAAATTTTTTTCCATTTTTAGTAGAGACAGGGTTTTACCATGTTGACCAGGCTGCTCTTAAACTCCTGGCCTCAAGTGATCTTCCTACCTCGGCCTCCCAAAGTGCTGGGATTACAGGTATGAGCCACCACGCCTGGCCTCAATGTGCATTTTGTAAATTATGTGGTTGGAAGTTAAACAGGAAAATTCGCTTAACCAGTATGTTGAAGGATTTCTAAAAGATCAGAAACAGGAACATCAATGCTCAATTGCTTGTGATACACCTTTTCCTCGGGTAGGCTCTTCTCCACAGCTCCTACTGAAGATAATACAAAATTAAGTAAATAATAGCAGATTATTTACTTAATTATTTAAATCTTTTCATTCAAAGGTGAAGTATGAAGTAACAGAAGATGTGTACACGTCTAGAAAGAAACAACACCAGACCATGATGCATTATTTTTGTGCATTAAATACTCTTCAGTACAAGAAGAAAATAGCATTGTTAGAACCTCTACTTGGGTACATGCAAGCTCAGGTAAATACTATACTGTATTTTGGATTATAACTGTCCTAAAAGCTTTATATTAAACTTGATATTTACATTAAGTATAAAGATATTATAAACTATTTTCAACATCCTTGTTCATGTCTGTGTTTTAAGAAGTAATTTTAAAAAATGTCATCAGACTATTTTAAGGAAGTTAGGCAGAATGGTTTTCCTTGCAGATGAAGATTTCAAATATTTTAGGGTAAATGAAACCACTTGTTCACCATAGCTGGGGACTGAGAACAGAAAGCTAAATGAATTTCAGAGTTACACCTATTGCTGGAGCTTCAACTAAACACTTGCTTCATAATAGATCTGAAAGAGAATGAACAGGCTTGAGTTTATCCCATATTCCTTGCATACTTCCTGAGTTAAAAATAATAGATGAACTCCAGCGTGCCCCAAGAGTACATCAGGAAGGGGGCTAGAAATTTGTTTTGGGTAGTATAAGACAAAGTGTCAGTCTCCTAAAAATTAAGAGCTTAAAGAAAATTGAGGCCAGGCGCGGTGCCTCACGCCTATAATCGAGCACTTTGGTAGGCCGAGGTAGGAGAATCACTTGAGTCCAGGAGTTTGAGACTAGCCTTAGCAATGTGGGGAGACCCCATCTCTACAAAAAATGAAAAAATTAGTTGGGCTTGGTAGCATGCCTCAGTGGTCCCATCAACTTGGGAGGCTGAGATGGACGGATCCCTCGAGCCTAGGAGGCTGAGGCTGCAGTGAGGTGTTATTGTGCAGTCTGGATGACAAAGCGAGACCCTGTCTCAAGAAAAAAAAAAAAAAAAAAAATTGAATCTATTTAAGTAAAAGAGTACTGATTATTCCTCAGATAGAAAACTTATCTTGTAAACATGAAACACTTTATATAATTTATTGGAAATACTTTAAAATTTATTTTCCAATTTTAAAAGATTGTTAACCATACATATGTATTACTTGTTCCAATTCAAAAAATATAAAAGGATATGTAGTGGAATTTAAGTCTAACTTCCTTAATGGCTCCATGTGCAGTAGAAATCACAAACTACAATGTATTTTTTTTTTTGAGACGGAGTCTCGCTCTGTCGCCTGGGCTGGAGTGCAGATCTCAGCTTACTGCAAGCTCTGCCTCCCGGGTTTACGCCATTCTCCTGCCTCAGCCTCCTGAGCAGCTGGGACTACAGGCGCCCGCCACCTCGCCCGGCTAGTTTTTTTTTGTATTTTTTAGTAGAGACGGGGTTTCACAGTGTTAGCCAGGATGGTCTCGATCTCCTGACCTCGTGATCTGCCCATCTTGGCCTCCCAAAGTGCTGGGATTACAGGCTTGAGCTACCGCGCCTGGCCCCACTACAATGTATTTTTACACAAATGGGAATGTTCCTTTGTTTTTTACTTAACCATGTATCTTAGAGATTATTTATATGATTTACTTTAAGTATTGCTTAATGTATTTTTGTATTGTTCAATTCCCCCCACTCCCTACTCTCCAGATAAGTTTCTTTAAGATGGGTTCTGAAAATCTTAATGAACAACTGGAAGAATTTTTAGCTAATATTGGAACAAGCGTTCAGAAGTAAGTATTTTTTTCCTTAAAATTGAAAATGAAATGATGTGAATGATAGCTTAACAGCTCAATGATATAATGTAAAGATATTTATCATTTAATTTCCTGAGAGAATATTTTCCCTGCCATGAGAGTTTCTTATATGGTTCATGGTTACTTCTTGTTTTTTTTTTTTTTTTTTTTAACCTCTTTTTTCCATAGATTGTGAACTTCGAATTTCTTAATGGTGATAATTTGATTCTAAACTCAGTTTTATGTCTGAATATAACAGACACATAATAGTAATTCCCCATAAGTGAAATTATCTTTAAACTTGAAATTGTGGGAGCTTAATGGGAGATTACTAAATATTGTTTCCAAGCCATGAAAGCTTAGAGAGAGAGAGAAAGCAGTTCTCATCAGGTTCAAAATGCTGAGCAGTATATGTGGTCTGTCCGCGGTATGGAGAGAGATGACAGTGATTGTTGTTTTAAAGGCACAGGACCTCTGTTTTAAAGGCGCAGTTTGAAAATTATGCCAAAATCAGGGATTCAGTGGGGCTTCATTCATTTTTTGAATTTAGTATTGTTTCCAAAATACCTAAGTTTCAAATAAACTGTAAACCTGTTTTAAAATGTATTCGTGTTGTTTAAACCATACATACCACATTTCTTCTCTTTAAGAAAACATACCCAAAACAAATATGCAGGTAAACATGATTGGTAAGGAGTTCTATATTGGTTGTGCTTTGTAGTAAATAATCTGTTCTGTGTCAGTGTTCGCAGGGAAATGGACAGTGATATAGAGACCATGCAACAGACAATAGAGGATTTGGAAGTAGCCAGTGATCCCTTATATGTGCCTGACCCAGACCCCACCAAATTTCCTGTTAATCGAAATTTAACCCGAAAGGCTGGATACCTTAATGCTAGGAAGTAAGAAAACTATTGTTATTTTTGTATATTGTATATCATGTAAGACAATACCAAATGAATATAATAAATAATTGATGTCTGTCATATTGTTTTGATTTTTATTAAAGGTTGAAACTTTTTTTTTTTTTTTGAGACGGAGTCTTGCTCTGTTGCCCGGGCTGGAGTACAGTGGCCGGATCTCAGCTCACTGCAAGCTCCGCCTCCTGGGTTTACGCCATTCTCCTGCCTCAGCCTCCGGAGTAGCTGGGACTACAGGCGCCCGCCACCTCGCCCGGCTAGTTTTTTTTTTTGTATTTTTAGTAGAGACGGGGTTTCACCATGTTAGCCAGGATGGTCTCGATCTCCTGACCTCGTGATCCACCCGTCTCGGCCTCCCAAAGTGCTGGGATTACAGGCTTGAGCCACCGCACCCGGCCAAAGGTTGAAACTTTTTAGAGGTGTTAGTATTATGTGAACTTTTTGACAGATGAGGTACGTGAATACTTTTCAGAAGTAAAATCCTACCTAGATATTTACTGAATAATGTAGAATGATAAAAGAAGTGAAACCAAGGCTGGGTGTGGTGGCTCACACCTGTGATCCCAGCACTTTGGGGGAGACCAAGGCGGGTGGATCACCTGAGGTCAGGAGTTCGAGACCAGCCTGGCCAACATGGTGGAGCCCCACCTCTACTAAAAATACAAAAATTAGAAGAGCATGGTGGCTTATGCCTATAATCCCAGCTACTCAGGAGGCTGAGGCACAAGAATCACTTGAACCTGGGAGGCAGAGGTTGCGGTGACCCGAGATCACGCCACTGTACTCCAGCCTGGGGAACAGAGTAAGACTCTGTCTCAAAAAAAAAAAAAAAAAAAAAAAAATGAAGTGAAACTAATTTGAGTTTAAGTAAATATTCACATATGGTATCATCACGTGAGAATGCTATGAAATATCATTTATCATACTTTAACATATTTGTAATTATAGCACCAAGTCAAATGTTAGTTTTTACCTGATGACAGGATGAAGCAGGTTAACCCTAGAAATAAAATAAATTATATTGTTTTGAATTTACTCCCTTGGAAGTTGAACTATAACCTGTATTTTATGGATCGTTATTATAACAGCCACAGTTTGATAATTTCCAGCCTTGTTTTGGAAACTGTATACACATTCACAAAAGTGAGTCAACATACATGAATTTATTTTAGAGACTGAAAGCATATTTATATTTATTTTCTTGGCATCTTGGTGCCTTTTCGGAAGCCAGTTCTTTGTAACATGCTTTATCTCGTGTCTAGCTGATGATGAGATTTCAGGTATGTTGTTATTAAAGAGTGAATGTGCTTTCTTCATTTAGTAAAACAGGCTTGGTGTCATCTACCTGGGACAGACAGTTTTACTTCACACAGGGTGGAAATTTAATGAGTCAGGCCCGTGGGGATGTAGCAGGAGGCCTGGCCATGGACATAGACAACTGTTCAGTGATGGCTGTGGACTGTGAAGACAGACGATATTGTTTTCAGATCACCTCTTTCGATGGAAAAAAGTTAGTATTTTTTTCTACTACTAATAATCTACAATATTTTAAACTTCTGAAATGTGGGATAATTCCTTTTTGTTTAGAAATTTTATGGACATTTTAGGTTCATATGTATTAAGATAAATTGCTTTTGGCTGGGCGCGGTGGCTCAAGCCTGTAATCCCAGCACTTTGGGAGGCTGAGACGGGCGGATCACGAGGTCAGGAGATCGAGACCATCCTGGCTAACACGGTGA
Organism: Piliocolobus tephrosceles; assembly: GCF_002776525.5. Lineage (NCBI taxonomy): Eukaryota > Metazoa > Chordata > Mammalia > Primates > Cercopithecidae > Piliocolobus > Piliocolobus tephrosceles. The sequence continues at coordinate 79,182,917 of NC_045435.1, read as the reverse complement.
AACCCCATCTCTACAAAAGACACAAAAAACTAGCCGGGCGAGTTGGCGGGCGCCTGTAGTCCCAGCTACTCGGGAGGCTGAGGCAGGAGAATGGCGTGAACCCGGGAGGCGGAGCTTGCAGTGAGCTGAGATCCGGCCACTGCACTCCAGCCTGGGCGACAGAGCAAGACTCCGTCTCAAAAAAAAAAAAAAAAAAAGATAAATTGCTTTTTAATCTTGTAGAAATATATTGAATTTTTGTTTCTGACTTGGTTAAATGGTTTGTTGATATTTTGAGGTTGTCCAAGCAATGTCATATAGTAAAGACCTGTGATTTCATGTTAGGGAACTGGAACTGAAAATCCTGCATAGTATCGGGAAAGACAGAACAAGTTAATGGAAAGAGTCCTAAACCTGGAGTCAGAAAGTTCAAATTCTGTATCCATTACTTACTCTGTGGTCTCAGACAGTAGAGTAATGTCTGTAACCCCTCTCAGCTCCATTTTTGTTCATGTAAAATGTGAGTGGGGGGTTGTAATCCCTACCTCGTAAATTGTTGTGAGGAACAGAAATTCTAACATATGTAATGTGACTGACATATAGTAGGTGCTAACAACAGTGTTATTTTAAAATGTTAATCAAATATTTCTGATCAGATTATTTTTCCATTAATGTTTATAATACCATTTAAAAAAATTTCTATTACCTTTTTTTGAGGTGGGGTCTTACTGTGTCTCCCTGGCTGGAATGCAGTGGTGTGAACATGGCTCACTGTAGCCTCAACCTCCTGGGCTCAAGGGATCCTCCCACCTCAGGATCCCAAGTTGCTAGGATCACAGGTGCATGCCACCATGTCTGGCAATTAAAACAATTTTTTTTTGTAGAGATGTCTCATCATGTTGCCCAGGCTGGTCTCAAACTCCTGGGCTTAAGTGGTCCTCCTGTGCTAGCCTCCCAAAGTGCTAGGATTATAGGCCTGAGCCACCACGCCCAAGCTATTACCTTTGCATTAAATGAGAATCTTTAAAGTAGCATTTAAAAGAAATTTTCAAAAAGCATGGAAAGTTTAAAAAGGAGTATGAAAAAATTCTACTGTCTTGTTAATCGAAAGCAACAATTAACTTTTTTGTCCATTGCCTTCCGATTTTTAACCTAAGTACATTTTTAAAATAGTTGAAGAAATACTGTAATTTGGATTTGTAGCCACCTATTAAAAACATGTTATAATGGCTATTCTATAATCTATTTAAGGACATACATTATAATTTAAACATTTTCCTACTGATAGATGTTTAGACTATGCCATTTTTCCCCTACTCAATTAAAATACTGCTTTTAACCTTTGAACTTTCTTAATTTAATATTCAGGAGCAGCCTCTGGGTTCCCTGAAAGTCATTTTTTCCCCTGTATTTATGCATATTAAGACATTATAAAAATAAATAAATTTGACCTTTACCCCTGAAAAAAAGATAGTATAGGCCAGGCTTGGTGGCTCATGCCTGTAATCCCAGCTCTTTGGGAGGCCAAGTGGGTGGATCACCTGAGGTCAGGAGTTTGAGACCAGCCTGGCCAACATGGTGAAACCCAGTCTCTACTAAAAATACAAAAATTAGCTGGGCATGATAGCAGGTGCCTGTAATCCTACCTACTTGGGAGGCTGACGCAGGGAGAATTGCTTGAACCCAGGAGGCAGAGGTTGCAGTGAGCCGAGATTGCACCACTGCATTCCAATCTGGGCAACAGAGTGAGACTTTGTCAAAAAAAAAAAAAAAAAAAAAAAAAAGATATTATAGCTCACTATCCTTTATCAAAATGGTTGTTTAATTTCACATTCCTTCTACAAACATACAATGAATGCCAATATTGTGTGGATTTATCCCACTAGATATTGGGAATCACTGTATTCATTTATCAAAATTACCAACTTGTTAACATGTTACTTACTATAAGTACTTACTTTTTGTTTAATGCTTACCTGATTTTTCATTTCATATTCCTGGTGTGATGCAAAATTAGTAAAAATTATTATTTTCTCTAACTCTAATATTATATCTATAGAAAAGTGAATTAATGATAATGATTAACATTGAAATATTTGATTTAATATTAAAGGAGAGATAATGAAGTAAAGTTTTTGCTATTAGGATCATTGATGCATATTTGAAATGCATATGATAAGTTCATAATATATAGGAAATGTATATGATAAGTTGAAATGTATTGCCTTCACTGAAATGTAACTTTGTCATGGTCTGTATTCTGAGGATCAGTACCTGTTTCCTTTTTAGTACATCTTGGGATAGGTGGCCAAAGTCAGAGTTGTTAAAGTCTGCATCCTGATACCTCTGGTGGTCTCCTTTTCCTAAGATACTGTTGGTTGTGTTTTGTTTTTGTTCTTTTAATACCGATTGGTTTTTATATATACCTTTACCTTTAAAGATTAAAAAGTTCTCTCAGATTATGTTGAAAATACTTTTTAAAACAGTTGAGGCTCAAATATCTCTTCTCTTCCAGATCTTCAATTTTGCAAGCAGAGAGTAAAAAAGATCATGAAGAGGTAAGATTTTACCTAGTTCATTTCTTCATTGACATTTAAAAATATTTCTCTGATGACAAAACATTTATTAATATGTTCATTGTAGAAATTTTGGAAAATCCTAGTTAATTAAAAATCTTTCTTTTTCTTTTTTTGGTAAAGGTCTATTGTCCTTGAGCAATATTCTTGTTTCTCACAGAATTTTGTAGTGGGAGGGACCTTAGAGATCATCTCTGCTATTTTAAAGATTCAGATTGAGAAATGACCTTGTGACTGTTGCTGTCTGGCAGGCTGTTAGTATCATGAGGTGACAGTTTAATTTACTCCCTTCTCTCACCAATCCTTTGAGACACTATTTACTGCACTAAGAACATAGTGGCAGCAGATGTGACATGGCAGGAAGCAACTAAAGCTGAAAATCTTGGAGAAATGAAAGATAGAAAAACAAAAATTTGGGAGTCTCTGTTCTTCCTCATGAGCCTTTTATTTTTGACTCCATTTTTACTCCTAGTATATCAGATATGGAAGGTAAGGTATTAGCAATAATTGATGCTTCAGACCTTTATCTTGAGAAACATTCTTCCATGAAAATATATCTTAGCTTGATTTTTTGCCTTTTAATTTGGCATTATAATTGTGTTGGTAAAATATAAAAGTTGGAAATGCTATAGAGATCTACCTTTATTTACTTCTTATGGAAAAGAGTAATATTAAAACTTGCTTTTGGTCTCTGAGGAACACACACAAATGTCTCTGTTCTCTGCATAATTTACCAAACGAAATATTTGTTTAGATTAGTGAGGCTCATCAGACACTTCAATCCTCGAGAGTGAAGCAGCAGATGTAGAGCGGAGATTGTTTTCTATGCTAATTATTTATAAACTTGACAGAAGGGAGGCATGTAAAATATATTCACCAAGAATATATTTGTCTTTTAAGTTTTTTTTGCATTTGTGTTTATGATACCTGAGTTCACACCGTCTTGTTTGGTGGGGATTAGGAGGGGAAGTGATATAAAAAGATAAATATAGATTATTAAGTATAATTTAACATGATTGCTGTATTTTTTATTTTCTTATATGAATTAAACTTGAGACTCTTATATAAATCTACTGAATGTTTTCATATATTTAAATAATAAAAATATTGAATGTTCTTTTATATATTTATATATACGCACCCTCTTTATGAAATGTTTTCTTATAAGGAAGATAAATGTATTACTTCTAATAAAACATCTGTTGCAGTTGAGTATTGAACATTTGCCTTTACAAGAGAAGCTTTGTAGATAATTATATTTTTCTGTTTTTTCCTCTTGCAGTGGATCTGTACAATAAACAACATATCTAAACAAATATACTTAAGTGAAAATCCAGAGGTAATATTTTTATTTTATGTCACCCAGATCTAACAAAATTGAGTAATTTTGTGGCTTACATGTTTTTATTAATTCATAATTTCTCAAGTTCTATAATTTTTTAATTTGGCCTTGAATGGGTAGCTTTTTTTTTTTTTTTTTTGGAGACGGAGTCTCACCCTGTTGCCCAGGCTGGAGTGCAGTGGCCTGATCTTTGTTCACTGCAGTCTCCACCTCCCAGGTTCAAATGATTTCTCCTGCCTCAGCCTCCCCAGTAGCTGAGATTACAGGTGTGTGCCACCACACCCAGCTAATTTTTGTATTTTTAGTAGAGACAGGATTTGATCATGTTGGCCAGGCTGGTCTCGAACTCCTGTCCTCAGGTGATCTGGCCGTCTTGGCCTCCCAAAGTGCTGGGATTATAGGTGTGAGCCACTGCGCCTGGCCTGAATGAGTAGCTTTAATGTGCCATGTATGTAATGAGTGGTCTTCCTAGAACAATAAATTATTTCCAAAGATACTCAACTCAGTCAACCAACAAATATTTATTGGGTGTTGACTATTTAACTCTGTATTGAACACCATGAAGAAAGGAAATACAGAAGAAAATTGAGCCATGGCCTCTGCCCTCTAGGAGCCTATCTGTATGGAGAGACAAAATTAAAACTTTAGGTAACATTTCAGATAAAACAGGATGTAATTGAAAGCATATGGTGATGACTAAAGGCTTAAGTTTTGAGAATAGTTTTGAGAATATTAAGATTAGTGTGGACTTTAGAGAAAACTCTGTGGAGATGGTGGAAACTTGAGTTGGGTAGGATTTGTTTGTGTTTTGAGGAAAAGAAGACACAGTGCAGATAAGAGAATAAGTACAAATGCAGAAATGGCAAATTTATGAAACTGTAGTATAATTAAAGATTCTTTTTTTTTTTTTTTTTGGAGACAGTCTTGCTGTGTCGCCCAGACTGGAGTGCAGTGGCACTATCTCAGCTCACTGCAGCCTCCGCCTCCCGGGTTCAAGCGATTCTCCTGCCTCAGCCTTTTGAGTAGCTGGGACTACAGGCCAGCACCACCATGCCTGGCCAATTTTTGTATTTTTAATAGAGACAGCGTTTTGCCATGTTGGCCAGGCTGGTCTCGAACTTCTAACTTCAGGTTATCTACCTGCCTTGGCCTCCCAAAGTGCTGGGATTACAGGCATGAGCCACCATGCCCAGCCAAGTTAAAGGTTCTTCATAGAGAATACAAAACTGAAATATGCATACAAGTCAGTTAGTGGTCTTGTTAAAATGCATAATATGATTCAGTATGTCTGGGGTGATACAGCGTGAATTCCCAGTTTTGCGAAGTATACTTTGTGTAGTAAGGATATCAAACCAGATGAACACTGAAGTATAGATACAGCCATAGGTGCAGTCCAAACATACAGGTAGAACACAGGGGTACAGAGAATCCTGGAAGGAGTCAAGTGGGTACCGCAGTATAGTTGGAAAAGGACTTGACTCTGGGACAGGAGCTGTCTGACCTCTGCCACTCTTGGTGGGCCTGTCTGTGCTATGAGAGTCCAGGCAACTCCTGGCTGATGATTTCAGCTGAGGCTGGGAGGGCTAATTTCTTTGGGAGGCTCTTACTCTTCTAAATCGTAATCTGCTGTTGATGCAATGGTGGATTAGATGGGAGGGCTAGACTAGTTTAGTAACTGATTGATATGAAGGATGAAAGAGATGAATAAGGTAAAGATGACTTCCAGGTTTTAAACCCAAGGGAAGAGAAGAGGAATTTGGGAAAGAAGAGCTCTGTTTTTTTCTTAATAAATTTGAGGTGCCAGCTAAGAAATGCCTAGGAGGAAGTTTTGAACCATAGAAACAAAATCTCATGACCTCCAAAATACTCGTAATTATACTGTAACGTATAATGTATTATAATTATGCCTAATACAATAAATTATGAGTTTAGGCCGGGCGTGGTGGCTCACGCCTGTAATCCCAGCACTTTGGGAGGCCGAGGCGGGCGGATCACAAGGTCAGGAGATCGAGACCATCCTGGCTAACATGGTGAAACCCCATCTCTACTAAAAATACACAAAATTAGTCATGCATGGTGGTAAGCGCCTGTAGTCCCAGCTACTCAGGAGGCTGAGGCAGGAGAATGGCGTGAACCCGGGAGGTGGAGCTTGCAGTGAGCCGAGATCACGCCACTGTACTCCAGCCTGGGTGACAAAGCAAGACTCTGTCTCAAAAAATAAATAAATAAATAAATTATGAGTTTAATTACGGAAAATCAGTGTTAACTATAGAGAAACCTTTTGCTTTTAGTAATTTGATCTCCTGCCAATCTAGCTTTTCCTTTTTGTAAGGTTATTTGGGAGCAACAAAAAATACCATTAAAATACAAATTAAATGATTTATTTTATCATCTAGGGAATACAGTGTTTGGATTTGAATAGTTTGTTAATACTTATATAGTCTTTTCCTACCAATTATCAGAACTAATTTTTAGTTAGTATTTCCTAGGTTATCCAGAATTATTTTATCTGTATTAGTGAGAATAGAAATTTTGATCAGTTTGTGGCATTGTATTGGTGATTTTGCTAACCATAAGACACAGAGATGCAAAATTGTTTTGTTTTGATTTTTTCTAATTTAAAGACCATTTTTATGGAGTAGTGCCTGTTGTCCCAACTACTCAGGAGGCTGAGGGGGAGGACTGCTTAAGCCTAGGAGATCGAGGGTACAGTGAGCCATAATCATTGCACGCCAGCCTGGGCAGCAGAGAACCTGTTTCCCAAAAAAAGACCATTTAAAAAACTGTGAAAAAATCTACAAATTTACCATGTTAACTGTTTTTAAGTATAGAGAAATGTTAACTATATGTACATGATTAAAACAGATCTCTAATTTAAATACCATTTTTATTCAGTCAATATTTTAAATAAAGCAGTCTAAAGTATTTCTTATGAAAAGCTTTCTTATTTTCAATCTTTTGGTCTGAAAATATGACAACTTTATAAATTAATAAATAGATATTTCTGAGCATAAATATATTCTGGAAAATTGTGAAAACTTTACCAGCATAGTTATAAAATACTCATATTTTGTGAGTATTTCCTATTCCTTCTAAATTTCTTTATTCAACAAATGTATAGATTGTCCATTGTGCTAGGCAGTGGACTGGGTGCTAGCAATACAAACTTTAATTAAAAAAATCTGATGGTTGGGAGGGGGGAGGGATTGCATGGGGAGTTATACCTGATATAAATCACGAATTGATGGATGCTGACGAGTTGATGGGTGCAGCACACCAACATGGCACAAGTATACATATGTAACAAACCTGCACGTTATGCACATGTACCCTAGAACTTAAAGTATAACAATAAAAAAAAAATATATGACAAAGCCAAAAAAAAAAAAAATTCAGGTGGTTAAAAATGTAAAGAAAACAGTATTTTCTTTAAAAATTTAAAGTGTGCAACACTTACAGGGAATTTTAAAAAATTAAAGAAAAACCAGTATCTAATAATTACATATAAGTAGAAAATCAAATTTTTTGCTAGGTTATGGGAAGAGGAAATCAGTTATGTACCCTAATATTAAGATGAGGGAATATAGAACTACTTTAGTAGCTCTAATTTATATTTTAAGTGTAACCAGAAGCATTCTAACCATTCAGAGTTACATTCAAACTTTTGGTTTGCTTACTTTACTAATATTAGTCCTTTTTTAAAAAAATTAAAATAGGAAACTGCTGCACGAGTAAATCAGTCAGCTCTGGAAGCTGTCACTCCTTCCCCATCTTTCCAGCAGAGGCACGAGAGCCTGCGGCCAGCTGCAGGGTAAGTTACCACACTGAGTTATTTAAAGAAGGATATGGGCTATTTAAAGTATCTGTGATCTGGGATTAGGTTTGTACTGAAACATAAGACTTCTCATTGACTTACAATGTTGTGTTTTCTTTTTTCATAGTTTGTTAAATATTTAATATCCAAAAGGGAAAATTAAATGCAATGCCTTCTTGTTTTATGCTTAGACAATCTCGGCCACCGACAGCTCGAACCAGCAGTTCAGGATCCTTAGGATCTGAGTCTACAAATTTGGCTGCCCTGTCTCTAGATTCCCTTGTTGCCCCAGACACCCCAATACAGTTTGACATAATTTCTCCTGTGTGTGAAGATCAGCCTGGCCAGGCAAAAGCCTTTGGCCAGGGAGGCAGGTGGGTGATAGCATCACAGGTACTTTGTGCTGTGGTCTGTAAGGCTTATAATCCCCTGTCTACATTTGAGAGTCATCTCTTATTTATCATGTACATCAGCTATGTTGTACTTTCTTTGTTTAATTATGTAACATATTGATAGTTAGGGAAGAACCATGCAGGTTTTTCCTTTATGTCTTCTGCCTCAGTTAAGGAGTTAAGATAATTTAGTTTCAAAATATTTAATTCTGTATTGCTTATTAGGTCTACTTCTTGGATATTTGCTCTTAAAATTGCAGAAGAAAGTTGATAGCCCTGTCTTTAGGTCATGACAAATTTTTAAAAATTCTTGAGGATAACACACGTGATATAGGTTTATTAGAAAATATTATCTTATACCAGAATAAGAAATCTTCAGGAAGTTACTAAAACATTATCACTACTATGAATTATTAATGAATCATCTTTTATTTGTATAATGAATATTCTCACCAAAGCAGTTAAAATTTTTCCTTGGCTGTGGTTGAAGGAAACATGACTTAAGGCAAATCATTTATTAAGTAGAATGGACACCTAATGAATTGATCATATATTAATTTGGATATACATGGCTATGACCCACAAAAAGTCATTTACACATCACAGAAATACACTTAGCATTTGATGTAATAGAACACATAACTACAGATATTAATTTCCTGTTATCTTAATGTCAGTGTTTTTTTAGAACCACGTAGCTCTCTGCTTCCAAAACCTATTTTGTTTTGTTTTGAGATGGGGTCTCACTCTGTTGCCCAGGCTGGAGTGCAGTGGCATGATCATAGCTCACTGTAGCTTTGACCTCCTGGGCTGAAGGGATCCTCCTGCCTCACCCTCCTGAATACCTGGGACCACAGGCGTGCACCACCACACCCAACTACTTTTTAAATTTCTTTGGTAGAGACGGGGTCTTCCTGTGTTGCCCAAGCAGATCTCAAACTCCAGGGCTCAAGCAGTCCTCCTGCCTCAGCCTCCCAAAGTGCTGAGATTACAGGTGTGAGCCACAATGCCCAGCCCTCCAAAACCTACTTTGAGTTGTACTTTTCTTCCTTCACTGTGGTGTGCCACAAGCCATGCACACTAAGGAGGAAGGTAACTTCCATCTCCAGTTCACTTTTCTTTTTGCATTGTTACTTGTGCTTTAAGAAATACAGGTTTAAAACTTGATTATAGCTAACTTGCAACATATACTTACAGAAGTAAGTAAAAACCTAAAAAGAAGTTTTTACAATTCCAGGACATTCTTGGCATTTTTCTCAAGCAGCTAAGATTGCAGTTAAATCAGTGTTCCTCTGTGCTAGCTTATTTAAATTCAAGAACTTTTGCAACATGGTTTATTATTATGTTGATTTTTTGTTGTGTATGGCTAAACTTCCAATTCATCTGTGTCTTCTAAAGTGCATGAACATTGATCAGTTAATGTGTGACAACAGAGGCCTTCATCATAGTAATTTAGTGATCAATAGTGTTTCTTAACAGGATGGGGCATTTTAGAGCTTTCTTTTTAAAATGTTAACTCTGGTTTTAATGATTAGATTCTTCTCTGTGGCTCATGGTAACCGATCATTTATTCATATTTTTTTCTGAACTTTTTAGGCGTACAAATCCATTTGGAGAATCTGGGGGAATTATAAAATCTGAAACTGAAGGTAAGACAGATGTGCAGCATTCATAATTTAGAACTACTTCTCAGCAAACTGTGAAGAATTTATTGTTTATATTTGTTCTGCTACTAAGCTCAGTTTTAATGTTATCTTTACTTCAGAATTTCCTCTACTTATAGTACACTTGAAGCAACAGAACTTAATCTGACTTAAGATGTTGTGATTCATACAAAACTATAGACTCTCACACTTTTGACCTTATAGTCAAATTCTCAGTGCCTAAGATACCTTTCAAGCTTTTCCTAACAGCTGATGTTTCACTTCTGGTACTGGAGCATAAATTTTGTTTTTCCACCACTAACTATTCATTTTAATTCTAAACTTACAGAAATGCTGTTAGAACCACCAGTTGTTGTGTTTGTGTGTGTGTGTGTGTGTGTGTGTGTGTGTGTGTGTTTGTTAAGAGACAGGGTCTCCCTATGTTGCCTAGGCTGGTCTTGAACTCCTGGGCTCAAGGGATCCTCCTGCCTCAGCCTCCCAGAGTGCTAGGATTATAGGTGTCAACCACCACGCCTGGCCTCAGAACCACCAATTGTTGAAGTATTACTTTTAGCTATTTGAATTTTAAACCCTAATTTTCCTATAACTTGGAATACTGTAGTTAGGAGTTATTTTGAAATGTATCCCTTAGGTTGTTGAATTTTTCACTGGAAAATCTAAAAGGAGGCAATGTATTTTATTCTTTTGGAAAAGAAATATGGCATTTAAAAATATATAATACATCTTGTTCTGTTATAGATTCTATTCTTCATCAGTTATTTATTGTCCGATTCCTTGGTTCAATGGAGGTGAAATCAGATGACCATCCAGATGTTGTTTATGAAACTATGCGCCAAATCTTAGCTGCCCGAGCCATCCATAACATCTTTCGGATGACAGAATCGCATTTATTAGTCACTTGTGACTGTTTAAAGTAAGTAAAACCCTCCCTTAAAAAACTGTAGAAAAAACATTTACATGATTTCAGCCTAATTAAAATTTGTTTTCCAATTTTTAAATTATTATTTTAGGTTAATTGATCCACAGACACAAGTTACAAGGCTCACGGTGAGTTCTACATGATTTAAGCTTTGTTTTAGGTCTCTTTGTATATATACACATCTTACAATTTGATAATAATCCTAATCCTGTATATTCAAGTGTGATAGGATCAGCTGTGATTGGTCTTTGGCTGCTGTAGTTAAGTCTGTGGCCATCTCCAAAAAGTTATCATTGAACAGTTTATGTAACTTAAAATAATTAACACAATTCTTATCATTGTGTTATCATTGAACATTTTATGTAACTTAAAAGAATTATCATTGAACATTTTATATAACTTAAAAGAATTAACACAATTCTTTTTGTAATTTTTTTAACAGTTCTTTTTGACTTTGTAAAATGTGTTAATGACTAATAAAATAAATGTAATATTCAACAACCTCTTTTTCTGCTTGTTAATTCAAACCAAATATGACATTACTTGTTTCTGCATTACGAGTCTGTTAAAATAATTGGCTTTAATATATTACAATATTTATATTTTTAGAACTTAGCTTATGAGTTTGTCACTAGTGCTGCTGTAATGACTTGTGCTGCTGTAATGACTTTAATGATTGTAAAATCTCATGTTTGCTTCTGATGTTTTCTGTGGCAGTTTCCATTACCTTGTGTAGTTTTGTATGCTACACACCAGGAAAATAAGCGCCTTTTTGGATTTGTTCTTCGGACATCTAGTGGGAGAAGTGAAAGTAATCTGTCATCAGTCTGCTATATATTCGAGTCAAACAATGAGGGGGAAAAGGTACATGGCTTTGCGGAATATCTCTGTCATAACCACTTACTAAGTGATTCTTACTAAGATTTAATAATTATTAAATTCTTACTAATTAAATTACTTAGTAATTACTGATTGAATTCTTTACAGTTAATACAAATTTATGAGGTACATGTGAATTTTGTTATGTGTATAGAATGTACAGTAAGCAAGTCAGGGTATTTAGGGTGTCCATCACGCAAGTACAATACATTTTTGTTAAGTATAGTCACCCTACTCTGCTGTCAGATATTAAATATATTCCTTCTATCGTAATTTGTGGTTGTACCCTTTAATCCACTTTTCTTCATCCTCCCCTTTCCTCATCACTCAGCCTTCTGAGTCTCTTATCTATCATTCCACTCTCTGCCTCCATGTGATCAATTTTTTGGCTCCCACATACAAGTGAGAACATGTGATATTTGTCTTTTTGTGCCTGGCTTATTTCACGTAAGATAATTACCTCTAGTTCTATCCATGTTGCTGCAAATGACATGATTTCATTCTTTTTATGGCTGAATAGTACTCCATTGTGTATATGTACCACATTTTCTTTATTCATTTATCTGTTAATGAACATTTAGATTGATTTAACATATTTGCTCTTGTGAATAGTGCTACAGTAAACATGTGAGTGCAGGTATCCTTTTGATACAGATTTCTTTAATTTTGGGTAGATACCCAGTAGTGGGATTGTTGGATCGAATGGTAGTTCTATTTTTAGTTTTTGAGAGATCTCCATACTGTTTTCCATAGTGGTTGTGCTAGTTTATGTTCCCACCAACGGTGTATGAGTTCCCCTTTTTTCTGCATTTCACCAACATCTGTTATTTTTTGTTTTTTTAGTTATAGCCATTCTGACTAGGGTAAGAATGACTCATTGTCATTTTGATTTGGATTTCTCTAATGAATAGTGATGTTGAGCAGTTTTCATATACCTGTTGCCTGTTTTTATGTCCTTTAAGAAGTACATATTCATATTCTCTGCATACTTTTAAATGGGATTTTTTTTTCCCTGTTGAGTTCATTGTATATTCTGGATATTAGTCCCCAGTTGGATGAACAGTTTGCAAATAATTTCTCCCATTCAACAGGTTGTCTCTTTACTCTGTTATTTCTTTGGCTGTGCAGACACTTTTTAGTTTAAGTCCCATTTGTCTATTTTTATTGCCTATACTTTTGAGGTCTTAGGCATAAAATCTTTGCCGAGACCAATGTGCAGGAGAGTTTTCCCTTCGTTTTCTTCTAGTATTTTTTTTCCTATGGAAAATCACCTTTATTTTATTTATTTATTTATTTTTGAGATGAACTCTTGCTCTGTTGCCCAGGCTGTAGTGCAGTGGCACAATCTTGGCTTACGGCAACCTCTACCTCCTGGATCAAAGTGATTCTCCTGCCTCAGCCTCCCGAGTAGCTGGGACTACAGGTGTCTGCCACCATGCCTGGCTAATTTTTTTAATAGAGACAGGATTTCACCATGTTGGCCAGGCTGGTCTTGAACTCCTGACCTCAAGTGATCCACCTGCCTCGGCCTCCCAGAGTGCTGGGATTACAGGCGTGAGCTGCCATGCCTCGCTGGAAGAAAAACCTTTAATAGAACAGTTATTGAGAATATCATACTAACAAAGTTTCTCAAGAGACTAAGAGCTAAAATGGTGAAAGGATGATCTTTTTTTTTTTTCTTTTTGATTTTTGTGGGTACAAGGGGTGTGTGTGTGTGTGTGTGTGTGCACTTTTTTTTTTTTTTTTTTTTAAGATGGAGTCTTGCTCTGTTGCCCGGGCTGGAGTGCAATGGTGCAATCTTGGCTCATTGCAACCTCCGCACCCCCCAGGTTAAAGCGATTCTCCTGCTTCAGCCTCCTGAGTAGCTGGGACTATAGGCATGTACCTACCACCACGCCCAGCTAATTTTGTGTTTTTAGTAGAGACAGGGTTTCTCCATGTTGGTCAGGCTGGTCTCAAACTCCCGACCTCAGGTGATCCGCCTGCCTCAGCCTCCCAAAGTGCTGGGATTATAGGTGTGAGCCACCTCGCCCAGCCAGGTGTATATATTTATGCAGTACATGAAATATTTTGCTATGTGCATGCAATGCATAATAACCACATCATGGAAAATTGAGTATTCATTCCCTTAAGCATTTATCATTTGTATTAGAAACAATCCAATTATACTTCTTTAGTTATTTTTAAATGTACAGTTATTATTGACCATAGTCCCCCTCTTCTATCAAATACCAGGTCTTATTCATTCTATTTTTTTTTTTTCTTTATCATTAACCATCCTCCCACCCCGCATCCGCACACTACCCTTCTCAGCCTCTGGTAACCATCCTTCTACTCTCTGGCTCCATGAGTTCAATTGTTTTGATTTTTAGATCCCACAAATAAGTGAAAACATGCAACATTTGTCTTTCTGTGCCTGGCTTGTTGTGCTTAACATAATGACCTCCATGTTCCATATATCTTGTTGCAAATGACAGAATCTCATTCTTTTTTATGGCTGAATAGTACTCCATTGTATGTAAGTACCACATTTTCTTTTTTTTTTTTTTTTTTTTTTTTGGGCGGGGTTCCCCCTTCCTCCCCGGGTGGAGTGCAGTGGCCAGATCTCAGCTCACTGCAAGCTCCGCCTCCCGGGTTCACGCCATTCTCCTGCCTCAGCCTCCCCAGTAGCTGGGACTACAGGCGCCCGCCACGTCGTCCGGCTAGTTTTTTGTATTTTTAGTAGAGACGGGGTTTCACCGTGTTAGCCAGGATGGTCTCGATCTCCTGACCTCATGATCCGCCCGTCTCGGCCTCCCAAAGTGCTGGGATTACAGGCTTGAGCCACCGCGCCCGGCCCACATTTTCTTTATCCATCTATCATCCATTCAAATGACAGAATCTCATTCCTTTTTTCTGGCTGAATAGTACTCCATTGTGTATGTGTACATTTTCTTTATCCATTCATCTGTTGATGGACACTTAGGTTGCTTCCAAATTGTGGCTGTTGTGAACAGAGCTGCAACAAACACGGGAGTGCAGATGTGTCTTCAATATATTGATTTCATTTTTTTAGGTATATACCCAGCAGTGGGATTGCTGGATCATATAGTAACTCTATTTTTACTTTTTTGAGGAACCTCTGAGTTTTCTCCATAGTGGTTATACTAATTTACATTCCCACCAACAGTGTACAAGGGTTCCCTTTTCTCCACATGCTTCCCAGCATTTGTTATTGCCTTTTTGCTACAAGCCATTTTAACTGGGGTGAGATGATACATTGTAGTTTTGATTTGCATTTCTCTGATGATCAGTGATGTTGAGGACCTTTTCATATGCCAGTTTGCCATTTGTATGTCTTATTTTGAAAAACGTCTATTCAAATCTTTTGTCCAGTTTTAAATCAGATTAAGTTTTTTCCTATAGAGTTGTTTGAGCTCTATGTATATTCTGATTATTAATCCCTTGTCAGATGAGTAGTTTACAAATATTTTCTCCCATTCTGTGACTTGTTTCTTCACTTTGTTGATTGTTTTCTTTGCAGTGCAGAAGCTTTTTAACTTGATGAGATCCCATTTGTCCATTTTTGCTTTAGTTGCCTGTGCTTGTGGGGTATTACTCAAGAAATTTTTGCCCAGACTGATGTCCTGGAGAGTTTCCCCAATATTTTCGTGTAGTAGTTTCATAGTTTGGGGTCTTAGATTTAAGGCTTTAATCCATTTTGATTAGATTTTTGTATATGGTGAGAGATAGGGGTCTAGTTTTATTCTTCTGCATATGGATATCCAGTTTTTATTGAAGGGACTGTCTTTCCCCCAATGTGTATTCTTGACGCCTTTGTCAAAAATGAGTTCACTGTAGTTGTATGGATTTGTTTCTGGATTTTCTATTCTGTTGCATTGCTCTATGTGTCTTTTTTCTTTTTTCTTTTTTTTTTGCCAGTACCATGCCGTTTTTGTTACTACAGCTCTGTAGTATTGTAATTTGAAGTCAGGTAATGTGATTTCTCTAGTTTTGTTATTTTTGTTCAGAATAGCTTTTGGCTATTCTGAATCTTTTATGATTCCATATACATTTTTAGATTATATTTTTCCATTTCTGTGACAAACGTCATTGGTTTTTTGATAGGGATTGCATTGAATCTGCAGATTGCTTTGGGTAGTATGGATATTTTAACAATATTGATTCTTCCAATCCATGAACATGGAATATGTTTCCATTTTTGGTGTCCTCTTCAGTTTCTTTCATCAGGGTTTTATAGTTTTTGGGTTTTTTTTTTTTTTTTTTTTTGAGACAGAGTCTCACTCTATTGCCCAGGCTGGAGTGTGCAGTTGCATAATCTTGGCTCACTGCAATGTCTGCCTTCCAGGTTGAAGCAATTCTCATGCCTGAGCCTCCCAAGTAGCTGGGATTACAGGTGTGTGCCACCACGCCTGTCTAATATTTTTAGTAGAGATGGGGTTTCACCATATTGGCCAGGCTGGTCTCAAACTCCTGGCCTCAAGTGATCCACCTGCCTGGGCCTCCCAAAGTACTGGGATTACCGGCCTGAGCCACTGCGCCCAGCTTGTAGTTTTCATTATAGAGATCTTTCACTTCTTGGGTTAACTCCTAGGTATTTAATTTTATCTATGGCTGTTGTGAGATTACTTTATTTCTTTTTCAGATTGTTCACTGTTGGCATATAGAAATGCTACTAATTGTTGTATGTTGATTTTGTATTCTGAAGCTTTACTGAATGAATCAGTTCTAATAGTTTTTTGGTGGAGTCTAAATTTTTCTAAATATAAGATCATCATATCATCTGCAAACAAGGATAGTTTGACTTTTTCCTTTCCAGTTTGGATGCCTTTTTTCTCTCTTGTCTGATTACTCATCTTCCATCTATAAGGTGGAAAGGCTTTTGGTTTTTCCCCATTCAGTATGATACTAGCTGTGAGTCTGTCATATATGGCTTTTATTATGTTGAGCTATATTCCTTCTATACCAAGTTTTTTTAGGGTTTTTAATCATGAAGGGATGTTGAATTTTATCAATGCATTTTCAGCAGTAATTGATTAAATAGTTTTTGTTCTTTATTCTGTTGATATGATGTAGCATATTGATTGATTTGCATATGTTGAACTATCCTTACATCCCTGGGATAAATCCTTGGTCATGACAAATGATCTTTTTAATGTGTTGTTGCATTTGGTTTGCTGGTATTTTGTTGAGGATTTTTGCGTCAATATTCATGAGATATATTGGCGTGTAGTTTTCTTTTTTTGATGTGTCTTTGTCTGATTTTGGTATCAGGTAATACTGGCCTTGTAGAATGAGTTTGGAAGAATTCCCTTCTCTATTTTTTATAACATTTTGGGTAAGATTGGTATTAGTCTTCTTTAAATGTTGGTAGAATTCAGCAGTAAAGCCATCGGGTCCTGGGCTTTTCATTATCAGGAGACTTTTTATTACGGTTTGGATCTTGTTACTTGTTATTGGACTGTTCAGGTTTTGGATTTCTTCGTGGTTCAGTCTTTAGGTTGTATTTGTCTAGAAATTTATCCATTTCTTCTCGATTTTCCAATTTATTAGCATGTAGTTGCTCATAGTAGCCACCAATGATCCTTTGAATTTATGCAGTATCTATTGTAATGTCTCCTTTTTAATCTCCAATTTTATTTACTTGAGTCTTCTTTTTCTTCATCTGGCTAAATGTCAGTTTTGTTTATCTTTTCAAAAAAACCAACTTTTTGTTATGTTGATCTTTTGTATTGTTTTCTTCATGTCAGATTCATTTATTTCTGCTCTGATCCTTACAATTTCTTCTAGTGTTTTTATAGTGTTGGGTCTTATGTTTAAGTCTTTAGTGTATTTTGAGTTGATTTTTGTATATGGTGAGAGGGAGGGGTCTGGTTTCATTCTTCTACATGTGGCTCTCCAATCTTGCCAGAACCATTTATTGAAGAGGATATCCCTTCCCTAGTGAAAGTTCTTTGTCAGCTTTGTTAAAGATCAGTTGGCTTTAAACATGTGGCTTCGTTCCTGGGTTCTCTATTCTGTTCCATTGGTCATATGTCTTATTTTTATAACAATCCCCTGCTGTTTTGCTTACTATAGCCTTGTAATATATTTTGAAGTTAGGTAATGTGATGCCTCCAGCTTTGTTCTTTTTGTTTAAGATTGCTTTGGCTATTTGCATTGAACCTATAGATTGCTTTGGGCAATATGGTTATTTTAGCTGTATTATTCTGATCCATGAGCATGGGATGTTTTTTTGTTTGTGTCTTCGGTCTCTTTCATCAGTGTTTTGTAGTTTTTTGTGTAAATACAATTCTTATATAATTCTAAGATTTTTGGAAAAAACTCCCAAATTTTGCCTAGGCTGACTGAGCTGCTTGAGCAAAGCATCTCTGAAGAGAGCCAAGCTGATGGGTTGGGCCTTCTGACTCTACAGACTCATGTTTTCCCTGCCGCTGATAGCTGGTGCAATATTTTAGCCTCTAATTTATGCTGGGAATGGAATATATTCCCAAAACCAGCCATTTTCAGATGTCTTCAGCTTAGAATAGCATTAGCAGCTGTGTGCGTCTTCCTTGTAGGCCTTACTATGACAGTAATGAATTTGACATAACAAGAAATGGGTATATGAAAGTGAGAGTCAGCAGTGGAAGCCTATAGACTTCAAGGAAAACATACAAAGCCTTGGTTTTGGGGCTTGAGCATTCTTAAATATGCTTTTGCTTGAAGCAATGTATTAGGATTCGTTATAAAACTAGTTACATCAGTTATTTGGATACTTGACATTTTTGCTTTGTTGTGAGAACTGCCTGAATTTTTCATACTTTTTCCCTTTTTAGATATGTGATTCTGTTGGACTGGCAAAACAGATAGCTTTGCATGCTGAACTGGTAAGAATCCAAGATGTGGCTGGGCACAGTGGCTCAAGTCTGTAATCGCAGCACATTGGGAGGCTGAGGTGGGCAGATCACTTGAGGTCAGGAGTTCGAGACTAGCCTGGCCAACATGGTGAAACCCTGTCTCTATTAAAAATACAAAAATTAGTTGACTGTGGTGTCATGCACCTGTAATCCCAGCTACTGAGGAGGTCTGAGGCATGAGAATGACTTGAACCCGGGAGGCGGAGGTTGCAGTGAGTTGAGATCACACCACTGTACTCCAGCCTGGGCAACAGAGCGAGACTCTATCTATCTCAAAAAAAAAAAAAAGAATCCAAGATGCATGATTTTCCAAGAATGTTAACTAAAATAGTGTATTAGCTCTTTCATATTAGCAAGTAAATAAAATGATTTTGCTAAACAATTAACAGTGGATACTATTACCAACATAGCATTTAGAATTTGAATACTTGTTTACCATTGAATGTAAACCGTTGGTGTGCTTTCTTATGTATAAATGCAAAAAAAAAAATTGAAAGGTTACAAATGTGATATTAACTGAAATGTCTAAAATTTAAAGTTATTTCATGTTGAATTCATTAGTTTTATTCATCTGTTTCTTAGGATCGTAGGGCATCAGAAAAACAAAAAGAAATAGAGAGAGTAAAAGAGAAGCAACAGAAAGAACTCAATAAACAAAAACAGATTGAAAAGGTATACAGTCCTAATGTCTAGATCTTTGTGTGTTGTTTGTGAAGACTTATTTCAGCACTATGACTTTCAGATTTGAATTTCCAAATGAAGGACTGTTTCTGCTTGTTCAGCCACTTTCATAAACAGATGATTCATACCATAGCAGAAAAGGGTCACATCTCTTTTTTGATACGATGTTTACATTATAATTATGTTGACATGTAATATGACTGTTTCAAAAATATACCAGAACTTTAATATTTCGGAGGAGGTTATCTCTGTCAAAGCAGTTGAGAGGCTGTATAGAGTTAACTGCCATTGCTGAAAGTCATTTTGCCTTCTATGGGGGAAATAAATAAATAAATATATATATATATATATGTTATATGAAATATATAATGAAATAAATATTTTTAATATTGCCAGGAGTGTCAAATCATTGTCCATCCAACAGGATAATTTTAAAAGACAAATTTTGGAGCAAAACTTGAAGAATGCATTAAATGATCCATGAGATTGTAAGAGCGTGTTATGGGTTGTAGATTGACTGTAGGAATGGTAAAGAGGAGACAGCTGGGATACTTAGATCAGTAAGCATTGGCTGTGGGCTGTCTTTCTGGACAAAGAAGAGGGAAGTGGCAAAGATGACACTGAAGTGAGGCTTTTTTGGTAGGCTAGGCTGAGTGAAGGTGAAACCTGATTTAGCAAGATGAATTGGACAGGGAGGGAGAAAAGGGCTGGAGAGAGGAAGGGAAAGGAGTGTGGGGTGATCCCTTTCGAGGGTTTTACTATGGTGTATAGTGAGAGATGATGGGCTTTATTTGGTTGTTGGTCGTAAAAAAAGAAAATGAGAAAATACTATATTTTAGTTTGAATGTTGGCTTTTATAGGATGGTGCCAAAATTCATTCTGGTGTTGTATTGTTTGGGGGTAGCTTTTCTTTTTATCAAGTTGTCAGAAGTATGCATATATATTTATGACAGAAGAACTGAAGTGGCTCTCAAGAATGTATCTTAACTGCATAATTTGCCATTTGACTGCAGACAAGTAACTTAGTTTCTTTTTTGTCTTTTCCACTAGGACTTGGAAGAACAAAGTCGGTTGATAGCTGCGTCCAGTAGACCAAACCAAGCCAGTAGTGAGGGGCAGTTTGTTGTCCTTAGCAGTAGCCAGTCAGAAGAGAGTGATTTGGGAGAAGGAGGAAAGAAGAGAGAGTCAGAAGCATAAACTTAAACTTTTGGTAGATATTTCCCCCTTGGAATTTGACAGTTTCTATGGTGAAGTGGCACAAGGTAACTACTGTGTTGAAATATCAAGGAGGAGACTAAGCTTTATATTTGCTTATTTGTTGTAGCTACATTTTAAAAGAAAGATTGAACTTAATGCTTAGGTTTGCATTGATCTTTTTTCCTCCTTAAACATAATGTACTATGCATTAACATCTAAAGAAAACCTGCTTATCTCCCTGAAGTAGACATTTGCTCAATAATTTTTTCCTTCAGATTGTGAACTTTTAATTCTTGCATTGTAATTGGCTATGACCATAAGAAATCATTTACTCTTCAGGCTTAGACATTCATGGATATGCTTTTCTTTCATTACGAACATTTTGCTGGCAGTGAGGAAGCATTTAGCTGAATAAGTTTAAAGCCCTTTATACAGAGAATTCTACAAGTTTGCAAATATTTTAACAATATTAAATGTGCAATAGAACTTTTATAAAATAATTAGAACAGAGATTTTACACTTAAGGTTTCAAATTGTGGCAGGTGGTACTGTTGATCTCAGGGCACTTTCTGGGATTGCTCACATTTTGCTAATGTACTGCACTTGATGCCAGTAGGAAAGAAGCTTAAGTGTCTTCAGTTCAAGATTGATAGAGCCCTTGGCATTTTATTGTCACATTTTTAGTTCTCAGGTTGGGACTTCAATTACTGCTGCAGAGCAGTAGTGGTTAAAAATAAGATATTGGAATTTATTAGAGATTTTTGTTCAAATACATTTTAGATTAGGATTGACAAAGATACTGCTATGGAGTGATACGTTGTATTTTCTGCATTGTGTGAAATAGTTTTTATTGAAAGTCAAGTGACATTTCAAAAGAAGTTCTATAACAATTATGTTTCATGCTTAAAGTAAAAATTCCCAGAGTTTAGTTTAGAAAATGTAATCTTTTAAATTTCAGACTGATATTCCCAGTATTTTCATAATCCCATGTTTTGATAAAGTACTGAATCACCACTTTATATCCACAAAGGCCAATAACTAATGTATGAGAATAGAATAATTTGCACTAATTATTGTAAATATGTCTACTCTTCAAATGAGAAAAAGGTCCAATTTTATGAAAGATTGAAAATGAATTGAATTCCTGGTAGAGTATAGGAGAAGTTGACCAAGGAAGGATTTAACCTGGTGCCAAGGTTAAAATAACAAAATAACATTTTTCTACTGCCTGTTGTCTATGTTAAACCTTAATTTTTTTTTCTGTAATCACTTTTAATACTGCTAATAGAAATTATGTTTTCATGTGTTTCACATGAAAAAGTATATATATATATACAAAGTTAATATAGTGAGTAAAATACATAGTCACACATTTACAAATTTTTCAAGAGGTTACCCACTAAGACTTTAATAATTTTACAAGGGAGAAAGCCTTTTGGTTTTTTTTTTTTTTTTTTTTTTTTTTTTGATATACAGTTTTTTCTTCGTAGTTCTGCATTAGAAATGGCATCTGTTTTAGGTCTCAAACTATAACTCAGCTGTTTCACACTATATGTACATTGTTTTCTGTAGGAATAGGATAATGATATATAGGATCATGATATTCCTTCTATCCATGTGCCAAATGGGTGTAATGTTTATTTACTGATGCTTTATGTTACTAAAACATACAGTAAAAAAGTAGAAATTTATGAAATACTTTTTGATAAAAAGTTTATTTTGTGCTTACCAAAGGGAATGCTTTCACAATAGTGTATCAATTGTTTTGTTGAAGTTAGAATTTCTTCTTTTGCCAGCACTTAAGTAGTCATGGCAAGTCCTGTTTTTAAGACCTTTTGGAGACTGGAGCTTTCTGTTCCATTAAGTCTTTTGTTTATACTACAAATTGTCACCTCACTTAGTTCAGATGAAATTTGTTACTCTACAAGGAAGGTGGTCATCATTAGGAGGCAGCTGTACTAAGCTGGTGCTTTGCATGGTAGCAAGTGCTGCCCTTTGTCAGCACCCTGGGTCATACTGTAGGCTAGAGTTAAGGGCACCGGCAGACTTAGGGATGCTGGACAGGCCTGTAGTTTGTTTTAAGTCATGTTCACAGGAATTTCTACAACAATACTACCCATCTTCATAGGTCAAATCAAAGTGCATTCCAGTGCTAAATAGAAATTATGAGTGGGTTTAACAATTTTAGATGATTCAACTTCTGTTCCATTACTATTGAACTATATGAACTATTCCATCACTGCAGAGATTTAAGTATCCATTTTAATAAACTCTTTTTGTTATTTAAAGGCTGCCCATGGGTTTCTGCCTAGTGGTAAAGCTGATTGTTATCCTCCTTTGAAATCCCTTCTAGTTCTTGAGATGCTCTGAGGGTAATTGGATTAGATATTGGGATATCTTTTCTCACATTTAGACTTACACTTAATGGTGTTAGAAATCAACAAAACTGCTTTTTAAACAGAAAAGATATTAAGCCTGCCTACTTCTGCAATGCATTCTGTTACCTGTATGAACAGTATGTTTGTAACTGGCAATGAAGTCAGTAGATAGGAAACCAGTTATTCCTTCTCACCTTTAAAAATTTTGAAAACTTGCTAACAAGGAACTAACGCTATTACCTTGAACAGAGTCCCTAAAGCTAGTCTAGTTTTTGCCACATCTGCAATGATTATTGTTTCGTTTCAAAAGAGTCCTCAGACTCCACAATCTAGGGGTGGTAAATGTGTTTCCATTGCTTGGGAAAAGGTCAGTAGGATGTGCATCCTAGGGAAGATAAAATCGTATATGGTAAAGGCATCTGAGTTAACTTGGCATTATATCTAGGAACCATATTATTTAAAATTTGAATCCTATTATTAATGCCAAGAGATCCTACGAGCTAGTGTATTGTAAAACCTGCCACCTGAATGAAACGAAAATATTAATGTTGGTTCTGAGACAACCTCTTAGCATTCAGATTGTATTTTAAATATTTAAACACACCAATTGTAGAAAGCAACCCTTTATTTTTAGCAAGTTTGGTTTACTCTTCTCCCATGAGATTTCGGTTTTCTACATTAATTAGTAATACATAAAGATTTGAAACTGGAACTATATTATACTTTTTAACCAATCTCTGTGGCTTCACTCATGAAATTTACTTCAGTTAATGTGAGACTGGGGATTAAGTTGTAACTAATGTGCAAAATTGCTTTGTATATTTGGTGATTTTGTAATGTAAGTGAATTGGTTAATTCTTATTTCACTGATACTATTAATCATGCAGTGTACAATTTAAAATCATGCAATGTTTCACTTTAGAATTGGACTTGAAGGACTCGACTTTATGTGATCATGGTATTGGTATACATGTGGGGTGGAGAACTTATTTTTTCATTTTGTCACAATAGGTATCTACTGACAAGGCTTCAGGAAAAAAGTTAGATTTTTTAATGTATAATAAAATCCATGATTTTTGTACAGTGTTTTTTAATGAAATATTTGGTACTCTGAACTTTATTTCTCAAAGTAATTTCAGATGTTTGTAAAACAATGGACTCCTTAATCTGTTATGACATTATAAATTACACGTCTAGCCCAACTACAATTCCACAGCAGCTAAAATGGAAAAAAAAAAATTGTCACTTTATTGGGAAAAGTTCGTTATAGAAGCAAACTAATCGATCACTGGTGACTTTTCTTCTTTTAGCAAAGGAAAAAGACTTCATTAATTGATGTATACTTGCTACTGTTTGGTCCTACTCACAGAAATTCCTCCAATTTAAAGGGGCAGATTATTGTGCATACCACAGTATAGCTTGGATCTGTAATTTCAATACTAATGCATATTCATCCCATGTGCTCTTTATAGTTTCTTATGGCAATTAGTTCCTTTCCTCTGGGATTTAGTGTTTTGTTTAGAATTTTATAAAAATGTACATACACTTTTAGAAGGTACAGGTAATACATGAAATTAACTTTAGAATTATACAATTTATTTGATAGAAGTGCATGTATAGCCTAAATATATTTCTATATTGAAAGATATAATCTATCACTCACTTATCAGTTTGATTTAAAAAAATAAAAACTATTCATGTCAGCTATATAAATTTTTTAATGTAAAAAAAACTATAAAAACAATTTAAAGTCTATGCTTACTGAAATAGTCTATATAGCCATTAATCCCTACACCAGAAAAAAATCATATAGCTTCAGTTTCCCTAAAATGGACTATCTAATTCTTTAAAAAGTACGAAGACTAAACATGTAAACATCAAGGCCATAGCTGACTGGGCTGTAGTGAAAATGGATGATATCGTTGTACCTGTTACTCCTATTGATGTGGCTTCTAAATGTGACACAAGTATGGTTGAATGAATGTCTTTTTCAGTTTCTTTCCTCACTTTCCACACGTAGAAATGTATGCTTACATGCAGGCCTGGCACAGTGGCTCATGCCTGTAATCTCAGCACTTTGGGAGGCCAAGGCGGGCAGATCACTTGAGGTCAGGAGTTGGAGACAGCCTGACCAACATGGTGAAACCCCATCTTTACTAAAAATACAAAAATTAGCTGGGTGTGGTGGCACACTCTTGTGATTCCAGCTACTCGGGAGGCTGAGACATGGGAATCTCTGGAACCCAGGAGGCAGAGGTTGCAGTGAGCTGAGATTGCACCACTGCACTCCAGCCTGGGCAACAGGGCATGACTCCATCTCAGAAAAAGGAACCTATACTTACATGCAGTATGGAATATATAGAAATAAAAATTTAACATAACTGCCATCAGTGAGCCTCTTCATGTCCATTATCAGGCTAGGTTCAATACAGAAATCATAAGCCGTCAATCATTTGAAAACACTTGTAATTCCAATTCCAGTGATCATATTAACCAGTAAATGGTCAGTCATAGCCAGGGTTTTGTGGAAAGAAGGGACACACGTTTCTCATTAATGAAATTTCAATTGAGAGTTGTATTTCAATTAACTGAATTACCCTACCTCTGTACTTGACTCTACAAAGAAACAGTAATAGACACTAAGCTGGTATTGGGAGTTTTCCACAAGAACACCAAACTTCTAAGTCATGTCCTGGGGTCAGTGTGTATTCAGTCCAATCACTGAGATGTACAGTAGGCCCCCTTATCCATGGTTTCCCTTTGTGTGGTTTCAGTTACCCGTGGTCCAAAACTATTAAAAGGAGGCTGGGCATGGTGGCTCATACCTATAATCCCAGCACTTTGGGAGGCCAACGAGGGCAGATCACCTGAGGTCAGGAGTTCAAGATCAGTCTGGCCAACATGGTGAAACCCAGTCTCTACTGAAAATACAAAAACTAGCCAGGCATGTTGGTGTACACCTGTAATCCCAGCTACTCGTTAGGCTGAGGCACGAGAATCGCTTGAACCCGGGAGGCGGAGGTTAAAGTGAGCTGAGATCATGCCACTGCAGTCCAGCATGGGTGACAGGACAAGACTCCATCTCAAAAAAAAAAAAAAAAAATTCTCAGAAATAAATAATTTATGAGTTTTAAATTGCACACCATTCTGAGTAACATGATGAAGTCTCTCGCTGTCCTGCCTTGTCCCACCTGGGACCTGAATCATCCCTCTGTCCAGTGTATCCACACTGTAGGGCATGCGTGTACAGTTGTATGTCGCTTAACAACTGGCTTAAAGATGTGGATACCTACTGAGAGATGTGTTGTTAGGTGATCTTGTCATTGTGCAAACATCAGAGTCACTTATACAAACCTAGATGGGATGGTATACTACATACCTAGGCCATGTGTTACATAGCCTGTTGCTCCTGGGCTACAAGCCTGTACAGCATGTTACTGTACTGAATAGGCAATTATAACATATAGTAAGTATGTATTTAAACATAGAAAAGGTACAGTAAAAATAAGCATTATAATCTTACGGGACCACCATTACATATTTAGTCCAGTGATGACTGAAACATTGTATGATACATGACTGTGTAGGAAAAAAATACACTATGTATAGGGTTCTGTACTAACCCTGGCTTCAGGCATCCACTGAGGGTCTTAGAACGTATCCTCGGAAGATAAGGGAGACTACTGTATTACATATATACTTCTCTATTAAAAAGATACTGTAATGAGTTATCTTGACTTGTCAGAAGTGGCATCTATTATTTTGAGCACATAGACATTGGATTTATACACTTAATTAGAACTGGTGTATTTCAGTTAATTGAAATTTGTACTATTTGGTTTTTTTTTTTTTTTAACTGCCTTGAGAATGCTAGTCATTTATGTGTTGGGAAGCTATGTTCAAAGCTACTTAAAAAAATTTTTTTTTCTTTTAGAGATGGGGTCTTGCTCTGGTCACCTAGGCTGGAGTGCAGTGGTGCGATCACAGCTCACTGCAGCCTTGACCCCCCTAAGCTGAAGCAATACGCCTGCCTCAGCCTCCCAGAGCTACTTTTTAAAGGACTTAGACTGCATTGAGATTTTAGTTGGTGGGTAAAGCAAAAAATATGAATCATACATAAGTGAAATTCTAAGGAATACAGCTGCAAAATTATACCTTTTCCATTAGAATGGTTTGATTACCAGGTTCCTGTAAAAATTCCTTGTCCGTAAAGGTCGTATTCTTTGTAAAGGACATATGCTTTTAGACGATTGGGTAATGGAAGAAATGACATGAATACAGGGCAGCGCAAATGTAAACGTCCCATGCATTTCCGGATCTTTAGGCGGCACAAGTGTTTTAGGGAGCGAGGGTTTGCTAAAAAGAAAAGGCACATTATCCAAAGAGAAAAAGAACTTATGTTTTAGTATCTTAGGGTTTTGTTAGCAAATGTATTTGATAGCATTTCATTTGCTGTTACAAAATAGCAAAGTCAGGGAAATAGTTTTTCAGTTCTTACTGCAATCCTTGTTGTAGATATGGTTCCAGAGCCATGTCAAGTTAGAATCCAAAGACTGGCATCAGTTGTGGATCTGGCCTGTGAGATCTGAAGTTCTTAAATCTGCATGTGGCCAGCCGGGGTATCTCATGCCTATAATCCCAGCACTCTGGGAGGCCGAGGCAGGTGGATCACTTGAGGCCAGGAGTTCGAGACCAGCCTGGCCAACATGGTGAAACCCCGTCTCTATTAAAAATACAAAAATTAGCTGGGTGTGGTGACCATGCGCCTGTAATCTCAGCTACTCGCGAGACCAAGGCAGGATAATTGCTTGAACCCAGGAGGAGGAGGTTGCAATGAGCTGTGATTGCGCCACTGCACTCCAGCCTGGTTGACACAGTGAGACTCTGTATCAAAAAAAAAAAAAAAAAAGTCTGCATGTTTTAGCCCCCTCAGGGACAGGGTAGAAACTGAAGATTACCACCCAAGGGAAATAACACGAAATAAATTATTAATTTGTCTTACATGCTTCTTTGAAAGGATTTGCTTTGAAGAAGGTCCTTTTGATACCCTCTACAGACTTGGCTCTTAGCTTTTTCTCATCCTTGTTTTTATTGCCATATAATAGCTTTTCATTCCTGTGTCCATGGTGTTCTTTTGTAGTCATGGTTTAGGTGGATTGGGATGAAACTGTTACCTACCTATATAATAAGTAGTTACCTAACAAGTTTTATCTCCTCGGAAAAGGTAATAAATACAAATTAAGTGTAGTTAGTAACATTTTTTAAAGATAGGAATAGTATTTTTCTGGTTTAAGTCAAGCTTTTAACCAGAAGAGAAGGGTGTTCTAATTCTAAAACAACCAAATAAGAATACAATTAGTATTTTTGTAAAAAGTCATTCTATAAGGATACTCACTTAAGATAAAATGTATTTCTGACCAGATCCCCTGTTTTTGGAGCACAGCTTTCAACTTTGAACAGATCCGAACTTGATCAACATAATCAAGCATCACTCGAACAACCTTTCCAGAGAGATGTTGCAGCCATGACAAAGTTATTACTTCACAGAACTGAGGGAAACAAGGTCAGAATTAGGAAAATAAATGAAAAACATGCAGTAGCTATGGTTTAGCATAGTAGTCAAAGGAGATGTGGTGTGGTGAAGGCCAAGAGGGAAAAATGTCTCAAAAACGGGGAGGGATGGTATTGGTCAACTGTACTTATTCTGATTCTTTTTTTCATCAGAAATATGATCAAAATAAATCATTTAATCAGTTGCTTCATTTATGAAACTTCCTCACACTGCTAGGCAGAGTTAAATCACTTTTCTCTGTACTGTTTTGTTCCTTTTATATCTTTCTACATTGTGTTCATTTTATCATAATTATTTTATCATATAATTGTTATTATACTAGGATCTCTTCAAGCTTCTGGAGAGAATGGATGTAATCTATTTATTGCCATAGTTCCAGCGCCACAAATAATGACTGTAAGGGAATACAGCCAATACTGTGGATTTACCTTAGTATCTTTGATAACTGTAGATGTCCAGCCTTCAACAGTATAGGAAGGATGGACTTTGTCTCCATGTGGGCAATCAAAACATCGCTGTGTGTCATACCCATAGTTCAGCAGCATCCTGAGCATGACTTCATCTTTCAGAGTGTATTGCAGTGCTGATGGGAAATGTAAAGGGTTAACTCTGCAGAAGTAATTGACATTGGCCCCATGCCTTAGCAGCAGACTGATCAGCTCATAGTTGCCCATCCTGAGGGCTATCTGGAGGCAGTTAACCGGGTCTTGGTTAGGCAGAGCTCCAGCACTCAGAAGCAGCTTGACTGAAGAGAGGTCACTGTTTGATACAGCAAAATGCAAAGCTGACTTCCTGTGGTCATCGTAGTGTTTGCTAACTCTCTGATCCAGCATGAAGTTCACATCAAATCCAGCCTGGATGAGGAGTTCCAGGCACTGAGGGTGTGCTCCTGCTGCTGCGCAGTGAACTGGACTGATCCCACTCTGCTTAATGGCAGCAAGATCCGTAACTGGAATCAGTATCTTTAGAGCTCTGAGAAAGAATTTCAAAATGCATTTCAACATTGTTTTTAAGAAGTAGCACTAACTTGTTTATTATTGTTTTATAGTAATACTAGATAGTATCAATATTCAGAGGGCATTTAGAACCCCCAACCAAACAAAAGCATAATTCCTTCATCCAGAAGCTCAGATACCGAGTAAAATTTAATGGAATTACTGTCTAAGCTATAAAATTCAGAATTAGCCCAGAGACCTGAGGCTTCCCATATTGTCTAAATACCTGAGAAAAAAGTTTTATATATCTTTGGTGGCTTCAGAGGATGCCTGGTAAACAACCATTTCTAGTTCTTCCTAGTTGGTCGAGTCTCTTTTTTTTTTTTTTTTTTGAGACGGAGTTTTGCTCTTGTTGCCCAAGCTGGAGTGCAGTGGCGCGATCTCGGCTCACTGCAGCCTCCACCTCACAGGTTCAAGCAATTCTAAGGGTTTCTCATCTTTAAAAGGTATGCTTAAGGCTAGTCGTAGTGGCTCAAGCCTGTAATCCCAGCACTTTGGGAGGCTGAGGTGGGCAAATCACGAGGTCAAGAGATCGAGACCATCCTGGCCAACATGGTGAAACCCCATCTCTACTAAAAATACAAAAATTAGCCAGTGTGGTGGTGCCCACCTGTAGTCCCAGCTACTCAGGAGGCTGAGGCAGGAGAATTGCTTGAACCCAGGAGGCGGAGGTTGCAGTGAGCTGAGATCATGCCACTGCACTCCAGTCTGGCTGTAGGAGTTCAGTCAGCATGGTGGGAAAAATTATAAAAGTTATAGAAAGAAGCAAACCTTTTGGAAGGCTGGGAGGTTTTGCAAAAGCTTCAGGAAAGGATTTGGCTGAAGGCAGCTGAATTCTCTCAGAGTAGATAACAAGGAAGTGTAAGGGAATTGATCTAGATGGGTTGGGGGGAACTGTGTTAATTACCCACAAAATGTGCTGACTCAAAGCCTTTGTTATTAAATCTGTACTAAATAAATGCCTGAAGCACCAGCTGGTCAGGGCCATGGCTGCTACAACTCTTTCTATGAGCAGCCTGGTCCCCTAGCCCACTCTTTCACTGGATACCTGTGTCTAAGTACTCCTTTCATCTGTTGCTTGGCCAGGGTCTGTGGTTCAGACCCAGCACCTGGCAACAGAGTGAGACTGCATCTCAAAAAAAAAACCACACACACAAAAACAATATGTTTAGGTTATGGGATTGGTGATTAAAGATTATAAAGTTCCTAGAAGCAGCTCAAAATAAAAGGTAGCTATTACAATTTTTATTATTTACAATAATGTAATTGAACTTAACAGTAAGTGGCCCCTGTCAGCTGCCACATGGATGGGCAGGTAGCCTGAATTCTTAGGGATGTTGGCATCAGCTCCGTACTCCAGCAAGAGGGCCACAGCATCTGGATTTCCTCCACTCGCAGCTTCGAGTAAAATGGAAGAAGAATCAGAGGCCTGACCATGAGCATTAGCTCCTAAGAGGAGAAAGACTCTTGTCAATGCAAAAATTATTTTCCACTGTTACTTCTTGAGCAATCTTAAAAATATATCACCATCACCAAAAAGCAGTTAGTGAGCATGCACTCTAGCAAAGCACCAAGAATCAAAGTGACAAAATATATACCTCCTGCTCTCAAGTAGCTTATAAACTAGTTGGGGAAGAAAAAAAAAATGGCAGTTTCTAAATTATAGGTAGGTTAGTTTTTGAAGTAATTTGATGTCCATTTGTTTGGAACTTGAAAATTCCAGTAGAAATACTGTTATAAAAGTTGCTTTTATTTCTAGACCAGCCTACAAAAGCCCACTTAACTCATAACACACATACAGGATGGTACTAACAAATCTATCGAACTATAATACCATGCCATCTAATGATACTGTTTTGGTGGAAAAGGGCATTTGTTCTGTTTTAGCTTGTTTGTAGGGGACCATACTAAGAGACACTAACTTTTTAATTGAGGTTAGGAACTGCCGATAGCCAAAGAGATAAGTTGTTGTACAGTTATTAGTACAGAGTATCCCTTATCCAAAATGCTTGGGACCAGAGGTGTTTCAGATTTCAGGGTTTTTAAAAGAAGTATTTGCATTACACTTACAAGTTGCATTATATTTACAAGTCCCAAATCCAGAAATCTGAAATCTGAAATGCTCCAGTAGGAATTTCTT
This sequence comes from Piliocolobus tephrosceles, assembly GCF_002776525.5. Classification (NCBI taxonomy): domain Eukaryota; kingdom Metazoa; phylum Chordata; class Mammalia; order Primates; family Cercopithecidae; genus Piliocolobus; species Piliocolobus tephrosceles. Next base: position 79,151,490 of record NC_045435.1, on the reverse strand, counting down.
TTGAGCATCATGTTGATCCTCAAAAAGTTTCAGATTTGGGAAGATTTTGGATTTCAAATTTTCAGATTAAGAATGCTGGCCGGGCACGGTGGCTCAAGCCTGTAATCCTAGCACTTTGAGAGGCCGAGACAGGCGGATCACGAGGTCAGGAGATCGAGACCATCCTGGCTAACACGGTGAAACCCCGTCTCTACTAAAAAAAAAAAATACAAAAAACTAGCCGGGCGAGGTGGCGGGCGCCTGTGGTCCCAGCTTCTTGTGAGGCTGAGGCAGGAGAATGGCATGGACCCGGGAGGCGGAGCTTGCAGTGAGCTGAGATCACGCCACTGCACTCCAGCCTGGGCGACAGAGCGAGACTCCGTCTCAAAAAAAACACAAAACAAAACAAAAAAAGAATGCTTAACTTATATATACCCTGTACACTAAGTGTTATGTGAGTGATGTGAATAAGAGTACAGGTACAGGCAAAAGGTCTTCTAGAAGATCTAGGGCTGGGGTTGGAAGGAGAGCTGGGAGGTGAAGGAAGGAGAAAAGAGTCTGGATCAGTTGTGGAAGTCTTCCCAGTAAAACGGGCTGTGAGGAAACAGCATTTGAATGGACGAAAGTTGAGGAGAGCATTCTGAAGCTCATATAAAAAAGATGTAGTGACTTTAACACAGACTTCAGAAGTCATCAGGGTCCAGTGACTGCCCAAGAACCCCATTTCAAGAATGCCTTAAGAAGTCCAATAAGCCTCTGTTTATTGAGTGCCCACTATGTGCTGATTCCTTTATGTGTATAATTTTTAAACTTTGTAGGAACCCCTAGCAGTAGGTGCTAACATACTCATTTTAAAGATGAAGAAACTCATTGAGTTTCAGTGACTTCCCCAAAGATGCACAGCTAGTAAGCAAGGTAGTCAGGATTCATATGCAGGTATTCTAGACCCAGGGCTTATATCTATGATGCCATGTTGCCACTCTAGCAATGCAGGGTGGTAATGTGATTTGGAATCAGACAGATATACCTTGAAATACTAGCTCTGTCATTTACCATCTATGTCACTTGGTGCAAATTACTTTGTAAGGGAGTCACTTAAAGGCTCACTCACTGAGGTCAACTGATGCTGGTTTCTTTGCAGCGTAAAGGATTTAACATCTGTTGCTTCTCTTTCCCTGTATTTTAATCAATGATCTATACAAAAAGTTACTCTTTCCTCATAGATGAAAGACTCTAATGTTTACTTTTGCTATTCCAGCTAATGACTTTAGACATTTCTAATATTGATCATTTAAAACATCGTACTTAAAATGTCTTATGGCCATTGATTAGAAACTAGCCTCCCCCATATAACAGGAAAGATTTAGATAAGTCTAAAGAGCACAAGGTTGTTCTTAAATATAGGAGTCTCTGCCATCTAGAATATTGGAGACCAGGACCATGTATTGTTAAAGAACAAAATAATACTTCTAGACATAGGGAGGAGAATAAAGATGATAATTCTATTATTGAGACTTAAAAATCTTGGTAAAAGTTTGCTTTTTTGAAAAAAAGCTTTAGATTGATCCTACCTTGCCTCATCTAACAGTGTCATCAATGAGCTCTCCTCAAAGACAGTAAAAGCCAAAGTTCTCTGAGCCAAGGGTCCTTGCCAGTTAAGCCAGCATTCAAAATGACCACAGCTACAGAGCTGGGGAGAGGGGAGGGGGCATGTTTGAAGGGAAGTCCTGCAACTGGTACCATGGCTGACCTTCACTTTCCTCAAGTACAAAACGAGAATAATACCTACCTCACAAAGTTTTTAAAGGATTGCAAGGCAACATGGGTAGTTTAATGCTTGTTGCTTAGACAGTAGTACCCAATACATTTAAGTTGCTTTCTCCTTCTCTTGGAGTTTTGGTTATTACTAGAGTGAAGAACTGGGACCCAAAGAGAAGAAATCAGGAAGAATTTCCTAATATCTAGTCATTTGATAATAGATTAAACCGCCTCATGATTTAGACTTAGGCAGAGGTAACGTGTAGAGTATGTTGCAGGGTGTTTGATTTTATGATTCTAGAAAAGGACACCACCACAAAAAAGTTAAAAAACCACCATCTTCTTATCAGGGTGAGGGAATGTTAAGTAAAAGTAACCTGCATTCTAGTAACTTTTGGGAAATTATGTCAGACCTAATAAAAAATTCAATCTTTATGTTAGGCTTTTCAGTAATCACTATTAACCCATAATTTTTATCAAACATTTATATTAGGCTTAAATAAAATATTAACTTTTATTATTTTGAAGCTCTCCATTAAGAGGAAAACCCCTGGATCATGTTACCCTTTGTTAGTGTGCTGACCAAACAGAAGATCTTGCCTTTCTGCAGTAACATTTCCATGATTTCAGTGTGTCCACTTTGGGCAGCAAGAGCAAGAGGAGTGAATCCATACGTGCTCTGTGGGTCAGGGTGTGCCCCAGAAACCAGCATAAGCTTCACCATGTCCTCTCTGCCCAGTTTGGCTGCCTCGTGGAGAGCTGTCCTCTCGTTGGCACAACGCAGATTGACATCTGCTCCATAGTTGATCAGCAAGGCAGCCATGTCATAGGAGTCACGCAGCACAGCTGGGAAATGAGAAGTGAGGTGGGCATGTTCAATGGGAAGTTAAGACCAGAGCAGCATATCTGCAAGTATCCCTCAGGCTTTCTGAAGGAGTTCTTCCCACCCACTCCCAGACCCCAACATTCTGTATTTAGGAAACAGATTGTAAAGTAAGGCATGAATCAAATAACACTGAGAGTGTTTTACATCAATGGACTATTTGTTTTTATGTAAGCCATGAGTAATTATTCATTGCTTATGTGGTTGAAACACAAATGTATACTTTTCACTTATCTTTATTCTTCAAGAAAATGGGAACTTAATTATTCAGTACAGTCCTGGAAATGTTTGTAGCTGCTTTAAAATAAGAAAAAAAAAAAACAAACAAAAGACAGCCCAGACACTGAAAAGAACCAACAAAAAAAAAAAAAAAAAAAAAAAAACCACCACCAGAATCTACCCCAGAAAAATGAATGACTAAAACACAATTTAAACATGCATGTCTGGTGGGAGTGGTTGAGGCCATAGAAAATGATAGTTTTGGCCTATCATTTCTGCATTAACACATTTTAGCAACATACCAAAGTATGTTGCGCAGAAAGCCCCTTAAGGTTCTGTAAAGAAAATGATTTTGTAATTAAAAAAATACTAATAATAAAAGGCTTGGGAACACTGTGTGTGTGTGTGTATGTGTATGTAAATATATATATCTAGGGTCTCATTCTGTCATCCAGGCTGAAGTGTAGTGGTACAATCATAGCTCCCCACAGCCTTGAACTCCTGGGCTCAGTCAATCCTTCTGCCTTAGCCTCCCAAGAAGCTGGTCTACAGGCATGCACCACCATGCCTGGCTAATTTCTTTAAAAATTTCTGTAGAGATGCAATCTTGGTATGTTGTCCAGGCTGGTCTTAACCCCTGGGTTCAAGTGATCTTCCTGCCTCGGTCTTCCAGAGACTGGGATTACGGGTATGAGCCACTGCTTTCAGGCAGCATGTATATTCTATCACCCTCTTCAAGATTCACTTTGCATATTGATATATTGAAGTCTCTGAGGAATCTTGCAATGCGTTTGCTTAACTTTTTAACCCAGCATTTTCCATGACCTATCAATGGGGACATGCTGTTTGGGTACCACAGAAATGGAATCATTTGACCTGCCAGATAGGCTGAAGTGAAGAGAGGAAAAGTAGCTCTACCATCATTGTTTCAACAGGCTTCACAGCTTCATGGTTTTTACATGTGTAATTTTTCTACACACAAGACAAATACTATCATATAGACGAGGAAACAGGTTTAGAGAGGTTAGACCTGGCACAGAGTTCTTTTCACTATACAGTGCTAGGGTGCTTTATGGTTTCTGCGTGCTTTCTCAGAGAAGGCTCTTCTGCTCAGTGTTTTTTCTATAAAATGCAAAGCCTTAGAAAGCATCTTCAGGCAAACCATGAAGGGACCCGAAATCCTAATTTTTGGCAGTACTCTGTTGGTCTCTTTTTAATTTTCGTTGTTTTTTTGTTGTTGTTTGTTTTTTGAGATGGAGTCTTGCTCTGTCACCCAGGCTGGAGTGCAGTGGCGCGATCTTGGCTCACTGCAACCTCTTTTCTCCTGGGTTCAAGCAATTCTCCTGCCTCAGCCTCCCAAGTAGCTGGGATTACAGGTGCCTGCCACCATGCCCTGCTAATTTTTGTATTTTTAGAGACGGGGTTTCACCATGTTGGTCAGGCTGCCCTCAAACTCCTGATCGCAGATGATCCGCCCGCCCCAGCCTCCCAAAGTGCTGGGATTACAGGCTTGAGCTACCGCACCCAGCCTAATTTTCAGCTTTTATTTTGATAAAAGTTAAACATGTACAGAACTTAAAGAGCCAATTACTGTGAAGTCCATCACTCTTTCCCTACAGTCTTTCTCCTTCTCCAGAGGTATCCTTTAGCTGATTCTTGGCTCTTCATGCCTGTGTCTCTTAAGTAACCTGCTTGTATTGCTATTTGTTGATTTCTGGTTTTGGTATAATTTAATGACTTCTTACCATAGAAAATGATTTAACTTTTTTTCCTCCTGTCCCCACCACATGTGCACATTTCTCATCCCACCATCCTGTTGTTTTTATAGCACAATTTTTGTTAGATAAATATTTACCTTCATGTATGTCATTCAAAGGTGGGCCATATTTACATTTCCTTTTCTGCACATCTTTTTGTTTCCCTTGGAGTTAATACTTGTCTTATGTTTCATTTGCTTAGTTTTCAATTTATCATTAATTGCACCCCAAACTCTCTAAACTGTCCACATCTCCCTTCAAGATGTCATTCCCAGCCCATGGTCTGAAGAAGCCTCTACCTGGGGCCTCCTGACCTGTTTCAATCTGGACCTCAGTGCCTGGTCATATGTGGTCATCCTAAGATCGTTATTCCCCTCATCTTAGGGATCTCATTTGCCTCCCACCTGGCTTGGATCTTCTGTTTCCTGGATCCCAAGCTTTTGTTTTTCTGCTTTACTCCGATGTTGGTAGAACATTTGCTCCGTTAGCTTCCTAACGGCGGGGAGCAAGAATGTTTTTGAGATTTCCTATGTCTGAAAATATCTTTTATGTCTTTACTGTCAGAAAGTTGGAGCAAATATAGAATTTTAAGTTGGAAATATTTTTCCTTAGAGTTTGCAAAACTATTATTCACCACCAATTACTTCAGGCTTCTAGTTACCATTGAGATGTCTGAAACCACTCTGGTTTTTCATCTTTTGTATATTATGTATTCCTTTTTTTCTCTCAGGAAGTCTGTGGAAACTTCTTTGTCCCTAGTGACTTGTGAGTCTCTTTTTTTTTTTTTTTTTTTTTAGCTTTTTATGATTTTTTTATTACAATGTAAAAGAAGCTATGTTCAATAAACTTCGAGTATAGAAGTAGAAAAGTTTAATTCTACCTCTGAAATGATCTTTGTTAACATTTTCGCCGGGCGCGGTGGCTCAAGCCTGTAATCCCAGCACTTTGGGAGGCTGAGACGGGCGGATCACGAGGTCAGGAGTTCGAGACCATCCTGGCTAACACGGTGAAACCCCGTCTCTACTAAAAAATACAAAAAGCTAGCCGGGCGAAGTGGCTAGCGCCTGTAGTCCCAGCTACTTGGGAGGCTGAGGCAGGAGAATGGCGTAAACCCGGGAGGCGGAGCTTGCAGTGAGCTGAGATCCGGCCACTGCACTCCAGCCTGGGCGACAGAGCAAGACTCCGTTTCAAAAAAAAAAAAAAAACATTTTCACATGTATCCTTGAATTATTTATTTCTACATATGTTACATTTTGAAGAAGTTTTTGTTACACAAAATTCTCTAATAATTGGCTTTTCTGCATTTATACTGTGAATTCACATTTAGAGAAGGATCTTAGACCCCCAAGATCCTAAAACACCTAACTTTATCCATCTCACTATTCACTCATTAATTATTGGCACCAAATGTGTACAAGGAGTCTTGCTTGCTAGCTGCTGAAGTGCTGAATCAGTATGAATTCTGCTAATAAGCATTTATAATTTACCACAGAAAGTGCTCTCATTGCTCTAAGACTAGAAACAAAGTGCTGAGGGGATTGGGTCTTTTACGGTTCATTGAACTGGCACTTAGTATGGCTCTTTATTCTGGAAACACTTGTCCTTCATTTTAGGAAATCATTTTCTTGACTTATTGCATTGGCCATATACCACCTCCATCTTGTCTGTTCTCTCATTCCTCTTGTTCAACTGTTGCTCCTCTTGGATCATCCAGCTAATTTTCACTTCTTTCCTATTTTCCATTTCTTATTTTATTCTTCTGGAAGCTTTTCTGAACTACATCTTCCAGCATTGTTTTGGTTTTTAAAGTTTCTGCTCATATTTTTAATCTTCAAGAATATTTTGTTTTCCGATTTTGCTAACACCTTGTTCTTATTAAAATGGTTTCTCTGAGGAAGTTAATGACAATTTCCCTTTATTTTCCCTAAATAATCTTAAAGTTGCTTAACTCTGTTGGTTGAAGATTTTCCTCAGATAGCCTTCAGCTCTTTGCTCATAATTAAAAGTTGGAGACTAGAAAGCTGGTTGGAAATTTTAAGCAGAGGGTGGGGCTTGAGGACTGTGGGTTTAACAATAGGTTGATATGTTTGGGCCACTTACTGGGAAAGCCCCAGTGTTACTATCTTTAGCTGTTTCTTCTTGGGCTGGTCAGATTCCTCCAGAGAACCCCCCTGCCTGGAGGGTAAGGGCCTGGCTGCCAGCCTTCTAGGAGGAGGGCTGGGCAGTCTCAATTATGTTTGCTTAATTCCTCCAGTGTTTTCAATCTAGTACTCCCACCCTCACCTAAAGTTCCATGGTCCAGAGACTCTCCGTTTAAGCTATGCAGAGAATAAACCTCCAGGATTCTACTGGGGTTGGGCAGGAGTGATCTAGAGATCTATCTGCTTCTTAATAGTTTTCAACCAACTCTTTTGTTTCAGCTGCCTGCCCTTCACCCATGCTCCATGAGGTAATTCTGCTCCCCTCTGATTTCTTGTATCAGAATTAATTGGCTTGATCAAGGCACCGTGCAAAATGAGCTGCTCTTAATTAGCAGAGGTTTTGCATCAGGCCACCTCACAGGACAGCCTATAGAAAGCTTCTGGAGGGTCGGTACCCATGTCTGGTCAGTTGGGAGCAGAGTGACAGTGCTGCAACTATGTACAAAAAGCTGCCTTTGAAATTTGGGGACATGAAGGAGACTCAGTGCCACAGACTCGTTTTCAGAAACAAGGTATTCATTTACCTGTAAGAAGAGGAGAATTGCCTTCGAAATTCTTAGCATTTGGATTGCAGCCATTGAGAAGAAGAAAAGTGGCATTTTCTAAGAGGCAATTGCTGACAGCCAAAAACAGTGGCGTTTCACCATTGTGAGTGGTTTGCTCCCACAGACTGGGGTCTGAAGCTGAAATAAATTCATCATACCACACAAGTTAAGACATAGAAATGAATGTTAAATTTATCTCTTAGAAGCATTAAGAAGAGTCAAAGGGAATTTACCGCTTAGGGTTATTTCCAAAATTTTCTTATTTAATTGCACTGCAGCCTTATGCAGAGGAATCCAGCCTATCTCATCTGCTTCATCAAAAGCAGAATGGCACTTGGTTAAGTGTGACAATGCATCTTCCTTACCTATTAACAAGTCAAATGAGAACAGATTCACATTTGGCACACTTACAAGGAAGCCCATATTGCTTCCTGAATTCCACCACCAAAGTTAATGCATAACAACAGAATGCTAGTGCCACCTTTTATGAAAGACAAATGGCATACGACAGACAGTAAGGCCTGTCATCTAGCATTCCACACCTGGGCCTGTGAACACCCCCAGCATCTTGTTACTTATGAAAAAACAGCTATGTCTAGGAAGGAACCCAGGAGCTCTTTGCTACGTTGAGCTGAGGTATTTTTTCCCAGAAAAGCCTACATCAGACTCTTGACAATAAGCTGTGGACCCCCATGGTGTTCAGCATGGAAGAACCTGCTTCTAGGCTTTCTGAGCTTCAAGGAGAAATGCTGCCAGCTGTCACCATCACATCTTTCCTTTTATTTTTTGAGATAGAGTCTCGCTCTGTTGCCCAGACTAGAGTGCAGTGGCGTGATCTCGGTTTACTGAAACCTCCATCTCCTGGGTTCAAGCAATTCTCTTACCCCACCCTTCCGAGTAGCTGGGATTACAGGGGCCCATCACCACACCCGGCTAATTTTTTGCATTTTTAGTAGAAATGGGGGGTTTCACCACATTGGCCAGACTGGTCTTGCACTCCTGACGACAGGCGATCTGCCTGCCTTGGCCTCCCAAAGTGCTGGGATTACAGGCATGAGCCACTGTGCCCAGCCAATGTCACCATCCCATCTTACCACAAGTTAAAGGGAAGAGAAGAGGAGGAGTACTTAACTTTCTCTATTGTTTCAACTATCTTCTTATAGTCAGCACTCAAAAAGGAGTGGGAGCTGCACAGAAGAAAATACATATGTAATTCCAAAACTGAGGAGAAAAAACTGTTATCTGATAGAAATCAAAAGGAAAGGGTAACAGTAGTAGTAGTTAATCCGGGATGAACTTTCACAGGAGGCATTGACTGAGGCATAATAGAAATACTTCTATTTGTAGGCCGGGCGCGGTGGCTCAAGCCTGTAATCCCAGCACTTTGGGAGGCCGAGACGGGCGGATCACAAGGTCAGGAGATAGAGACCATCCTGGCTAACACGGTGAAACCCCGTCTCTACTAAAAGTACAAAAAACTAGCCGGGCGAGGTGCCGGGTACCTGTAGTCCCAGCTGCTTGGGAGGCAAGAGAATGGTGTGAACCCGGGAAGTGGAGATTGCAGTGAGCTGAGATCCGGCCACTGCACTCCAGCCTGGGCGACAGAGCGAGACTCCGTCTCAAAAAAAATAAAAGAAATACTTCTATTCGTAAAATGTAATGTGGCCCTTAACAAAATTCTAGGGAAACTCCTTCACTATATCTGTCTTCCACATTCGCCTGTTAGCTTCTTTAGGGCAAGGACTGTGTGAGCCTGGATAGGCCTTTAATCAGTGTTGACTGAACTGAATCAAGCCGGCCTATGACTGAAATGTCACACTATCTCATGGTAAAATTTGATGGCCACTATAGAATGTCAATGATTCTAGCGTAATCTATTTTAAAAAATAGTACATAAAAATGGTGTGAGTTTTAAAAAATATTCAGTCAGAATGTGTGCTCAGAAAATGCTATTAGCAGTTAAGTAACATTTTTATTATTTAAGGCTTTAAATCTCAATTTATGAATCTTACATTATTTTAAAACCTAGCAAATAAGGATTGCCACCTTCCATTCTTTTTTTTTTTTTTTTTTTGAGATGGAGTCTCACTCTGTTGCCTAGGCTGGAGTGCAGTGGCGCCATCTTGGCTCACTGTGGAGTAGCTGGTACTACAGGTGCCCGCCTCCACAGTTGGCTGATTTTTTGTATTTTTAGTAGAGACAGGGTTTCACCATGTTAGCCAGGATGGTCTCGATCTCCTGACCTCGTGATCTGCCTGCCTCAGCCTCCCAAAGTGCTGGGATTACAGGCATAAGCCACCACACCCAGCCACCTTCCATTCTCTAATTATTTAATGAACCCAGGTTGAGGAGAATAAATTCCCTTGGATACTCTGTCCTGTTTACAATTTGGTCAATTAAGTTATCTTAAACATTTAAACCTGCACTCATAGATTTAGTATTGTATTAGTTTTCTATAGCTGCTATAAGAAGTAACCATACACTTAGTGGCTTAAAACAACAATAATAAAACAAATTTACTATCTTACAGTTCAGTAGTTCAGAAATCCAAAACAGTCCTCACTGAACTAAAATCAGTGTGTCAGCAGGTCTGTCTGTGTTCCTTCTGGAGGCTCTTGGGGAGAATCTATCGCGCCTTTTCTAGCTTCTAGAAGCCACCCACATTTCCTGGCTTGTGGACTCCTTCCTCCATCTTCAAAGCCAGCAATGTTGGGCTTAGTCCTTCTAACACTGCCATCTCCCAGGTGGTCTCTCCTGCCTACCCCTTTCACACTTAAAGATCCTGTGTTACACTGGGACCACCTGGGTAATCCAGAATACACCCCCTATCTAAAAGTCAGCTGATCAGCAGCCATAATTCCATCTGTAGCCTTACTTCTCCTTCGCCATGTAAGCTTCCAGAAATTAGGACATCTTTGGATGGGACCATTACTCCACATGTCACAAGTATGTTCTAGTTTTCTGATTCCTTCAAGTACCTGAGTAAATCAGCAAGCCTGCCTAAGTATCATACAATTCCTGCAAGTCTAATCAAGTAAATGCATAACCACAGTCAATTTCAGTTTCTCTGAAACATTTCAGTACTCTACTTAGCCCAACTCTCTTATACCTTTCAACCTAAAATTATTAGTCAGTTACTCAGTTATGCAATTTAAGGTTTTAGTTATAAGGTTAATATAACAGATAATCTAATAAGGCTAATTGCTTTATAAAACTTTAAATATTTAAAGATTATTTAAAAAACTAATCCTAAATTGAACACAAAAGTATAGGAACAGTGTTGGTTAAGAGCACAGACTTTAGAATCAGACTGCCTGGCTCTTCACTTACTAGCTCTGTGACCTTGGGTAAGCCACTTAACTTTTCTGTGCCTCACTTTCCTTCTCTCTAAATAGGGATAATAATAGGACCTACCTCATAGAGAGGTAATGAGAATTAGAATTTAAAAGTTAGTATTTATGAAGTGCTTAAAATAACATGATACATAGTGATCACTCCATGAGTTTGTTACATTTTTAAAATACTATATAGATTTGATGTGCTTCATCATGTCTCTATTTAGTTATGAAATCTCTTGGGGTTAAAATACGTTTTTCTAGTTTTACATCCAGCAGGCAAATAGAGATTACCATCCTAAGCAAACTGTTTTATCACCCCAGAAGAAATGATGGTTACTGCCTCAGGAGACCAAGGTTGCTGATTGGCCAGAGAGCGCGTGAGCAGGTATGCTTGACTGCAGACTGCCCATATCCAGGACGACTCTTCTTACACCCCAACATAGGGTCCAACTGGTCCTCTTTCAGTGTTGTTCAACAAAACTCTGAATCTACACTTTCAGAAGTCTCGTTCAAGTTTATGGAATTCCTCCTTTTGATTTGAGTAGATCAAAGACTGGATCTATTCCACTAAGGTTGAAGATAGCTAACTTCCTGTGTGTCCTGGTTGGATTTATGCATTTCTTCAATTCCCAAAGACAAGATGTATTTGAGTTTTTCTCTAGCCCTTCATGTCCTCATTTCTTTCTTTCTTCTGATTTCCAGTCTGTATCACCTCACCCAGATTTGCTGCTAACCTCCTTCAGATATTTTATTGCCTAATTAAATTCTGAATTATTTCCAGATTATTCCTGTCTAGTCAGGCACAATATCTTACAGATATTTAATTGACAGCTCCTTGGAGTCTGACCCTCCTGTTTTTGTCACAACACTAGATTTAAGCTAATGACAAGTGTCAGCTGTTGAATACAACACTTAATACTACATTGCAAATGAGAAAACCATTACCTCTCATCCTTAGGTGCATGTTGTGCTGTTCCTGGCTTATGAATATCCTGTAAACTCTGTTGAATGATGAACTGGGTGTCAAAGTCTTCATCTGTGTCTTCATCGCTGGCATAATTATCCATGTGAAACGTGGACAGGGTTACTGTAAAGTCAGAGTGAATTAAAATTATTTTTCCAGTTGTGAAGGGATTAACTGCTTAAAATTACAAATGAAATTCAGAAACCTAGAAAATTGATTGGATTAACAAATGAAAAATACACAAAATTTAGGCAACAAAATATTCATTAAAAAATTTCTATAAACTTAAAAGAGTTTTCTGGACTGCCACAGATTCAACAAAAATTAGAAGTTTCCATGAGTAGCCATTGACTTAAAGCTTATTCAGGAAAAACCACCTTTCAAATAAGACTTCGGTTAGTGCCACTCTAACACTGACAACACTCTGATTGATCTGTTAAACTTGTCTTGTGAGTTCTTCACAGTGATTGTAGCACTCATCCAAAATCATATTTCCTACACACAGTGAGTGTGATGCTGAAAATAATATTTTACTTAATAAACATTAAAAATAAACATGTTACAGAAACAAATGTATTCTCATAATTACAACATAGATTCAGCAGCAGTAAAAACAAATGTATCTTACTAGGCAATATCTAAATGGTTTTAAAAGAAAAATGTCAGTTTTAGCATAGAATACGTTTGGTCACATTTCAAAGACTTTTTACCTTTTGTTTTATCCTCTAGGACAGCACTGAAGTTTTCACTGTTAAGGACTAACACATGTAAGCCTCAGAATTTTCATTTATATTTAGGATCTCCTCTCCCCTGTAGTGACCATTCCATTAATAGCTTTACTATAAATACTTCATCATAAGACAGTCTGGCACATTCTCCTTGTTTTTTACATGTGGTTTAGCTCTTTTTGGAAACATGATCTCTTTTCTTCAGTGCTACATTCATCAAATTTAAAGGATTAAACATTTTATTCCTGGAATAAAATGTTTTTGCAGGGGGTTGGCCATGCAAAGAGAATTCGTTCTCTTAAGACTCATGCACATAGCTACTGCAAACCACAATCAATTTTTCATTTAAGAGAACCCAAACATTTTGCTGTGACCCAATTATCCAAAGTGACTGTCCCAATGTACTAGATTCACTAGGTAGCTGTGACTAAATTTTCCTTGGGTTACAGAACTGTGGCCTTAAGTGTCCCTGGAATCCTAAGGGAAGAATTCACTCTACACAAGATAAAATTTTGACCAAAATTCTGTTTTGTTGAAATATTTTTTAATTGTTAATATACACTAAAAAAAAAACAAAGGGACCACTTGACATTTCAAATTAAATATGAAGCAAATGCTGAGAAGCACACTGTCACTGCAGGTGTAGAAGTTCGGACTGCCCTCCAGCCATCCTACTGCCTTTGCAGGCCAGCTTTGTAGCTTTGAGTTTCCTTTCCAAGTCACAAGGATGTGGTGAGAAATGGAACCGATGTCTTAGAGGTAAGAAATAAGAGGTGTAGTTGTGTAACTGTTTTAATATTTTCCATATTTATAATTTCTTAATTTATGTATTTGAAATATTTATGTATAATTAAGGTAGGAGAGTGGAAAGTAAACTATACTGAAGCTGAAGGAATGACTTAACATTTGTGAAGGAGATAATTCCTGATATTTGTTAAATTTTATCCGTTTAACCCCCAAATCTATTTTTCACATACAATCAAACTTCAAAAAGTTCTCCTCAGAGAGGAGAACAATGCAATGAGCGTTTGCAAAGACCATTTAAAAGAATAACACCAAGATACTTGGTTTTAGAATGTATATATTTTAAGTAGGACAGGTTTTTTTTTTTTTTTTTGTAAACTTTTGGATGTTTTATAAATTTGTCCAATTTAGTCATCCAGCTGACAAAGCAAAGCAACCCCACGCTTGATCCAGTGCTGAGTAGGTTGGTCTGTTTTTAACAGCATTGCAATGACAAAGTTAGTAGAATGTCCCGTAGTGGAAAGAGTTCCTTTACGTTCACTTGTCTTGTAGAGGGGACAGACATAGGCATCCGACTTTATAATCTGAGATTTTTGAGCTTGAAAAAAAAGAAAGAAACATATTCATTTGATAAGGGGGAAAACAGCCATTAGTACTAAAAGAACTACTTATCTTGTAATAAAATGGCCAGAACTACATCTAAGATCATAATTGTGATATATGAAGGTTTTACAGCATATATACATATATCTTTTTAGAGTACATACAGTATTACGATTGTAACAAGGCAAGTATTTCTTTTTTTTTTTTTTTTTTGAGACCTGTCGCCTAGGCTAGAGTACAGTTGCACAATCTCAGCTCATTGCAACCTCTGCCTTCCAGGTTCAAGTGATTCTCTTGTCTCAGCCTCCCAAGTAGGTGGGATTATAGGCGCCTGCCACCACGCCCCGCTAATTTTTGTATTTTTAGTAGAGACGGGGTTTCACTATGTTGGCCAGGCTGGTCTCAAACTCTTGACCTCGTGATCTGCCTGCCTTGGCCTCCCAAAGTGCTGGGATTACAGGCATGAGCCACCACGCCTGGCCTAAGGCAAGTATTTCATATTGTGCATGATTCTAGGTGTGGAAGACAGGAATAGACTTTAAAGTTCTGTGAGAAAACTCAAGAGAATTTGGGAAGGAAGAAGGAGAAGGGAGGGAAAAAGGAATAAAATACAGTATAGGTAGTGGGGGAGACGCAAAAGGAGAAATACAACTGCTTAGAGCGCTAATCCAAGAAACCCACACAGAAGCTGGCATTTCTAATTGTTTTTAGCAGGTAAATAATAAGAAAAACATGCCAACTTTTACCAATTCACAAAAAGAAACTATGTACAATCCCCAAAAAACCAGATATAAGATATTAGGAGTCTTTCCAAACTAAGGTCACATTTCTCATAGTTATAACTGAACCACATTCATAATGAGAATATTTGATAGGTTGGATGGTGATTCTGGGTGATCGGTAAATATTTCATTTAAGAAATTGTTGTTATTTAAGAATTAAAACGTTAGGGAAGAGAAAACAAAAGAATGAGACTTTTTTTCCAGACTTGTAGAAAGATGATGATGGCAGAAGCAGGGGAGGAGCAAGCAGTTTCCTAAATGGGACAAAATTGGCCCCCACCCCATGCGGCTGGCAACATCTATGCCTTGGGGCACCCGGCTGGCTCCTAGGCCTAGAGGTTTCTTATAGCCAGAAAATGCTAGTCACTATCTGGAGACTGTGTCAAGCTAATTTGTGCCTCTGAGCAATGTGCAAAGGGAATTCAGAATATGGATGGGCAGCTGTTCAATCTGTGAACCCCCTTGTAGAAGTGAGGGGAGGGCTGAAAAGAATGACATATCCCATAGGCTAGGAGCATAAAAAGCAGCATGTTATTCCCAAAACAATATAAATGCCATACACACAAAGGGATAATAATAATTTCTAATGTAAATATTCTATCAATGTTTATTATAATTGAGCTAGATCCTAAAAGGTTTGAGCAAAAACTAATTTTGGGGAGCAGTATGTAATATCCATTCTTTTTCTCCCTGAACTTCATATAAATTTTTTTGAGAGAATATTTACTTGGTTTTATCCATATGATGGGCATCAGGTCAAACAGAAGTTTGGGATGTTGTTCAGCAAGCAATCCACTGTAAAGAGAAATTGATAGAAATTATTAGAAATAACTTCTGAAATTTGCTTCTAAGAACAAATTGCTACTTACATATTGGCTTTTACTAGAAGAAAGTACTAGAGACATAGAGAAAAAATGTAAAAAAAGAAAATGAAAAAATGGCAATGAAGAATTGGGAGAAACAAAAGAAAACGATGGGACGGCAAAGGGTAAACAGTGGACACTTATCAACGGCTGCCAATTTTTAATGACCGCCCATGAGGCCAGGGCTCCAAGGGAAACTTTCTCTCCTTCTCTTCTCTCCTTCTCTTCTCTTTATCCCATATATTTTAAACAGGAATAGTATTGCTTAATTTCCTGAGTGAAACAGGAAATTCAATATTTATTGTAAATATTTATTTATTATCAAAATGCAAGGAAAGGCTTCCCATTCACTAACAGAAAGGTGAACTTCATTATAACTGTAAACTGTTTAAAAATGAGGTAGTCCTACACATTACAAAATAGAAGGCAACTGTTATAAAATGGAATAAGCAGGAAAATAATTTCAGCTAACTTTTCTACTAATAAGACTACTGAAATATTGACTAAAAATTATTCAGCACCTAAAAATAACAACTCATCAGTTGCCCCAGCCTGACTAATGATTTATGTGAGAGTTCTGATATTATTATTTGCCTTAAAAGAGGACTCTTTTTTTTTTTTTAAAGCAACGGATTGCCTATCTTATCTATGATTCAGCTACAAATGAAGAGGTCCTGGCAGTTGAAACCACTGACCTTTCTCGGTTCCAGCGTGCGCCATCGAGATACAATCCGTGAATATAAACACCATCATCTGGTGATGTGTCAGATGTATCAGATGGGATAACCTGAAGGGACAGGCACACACTAGCAGTGATCCTCTCCAGACAACTTCATCTCATAAAGAATACATTAGCGAAATATTCAGAACACATTCATGGAAACTCTACCGTATAATAGCTTGTTAAACTACACATTTTTTCAGCCATAGTTTGTAAAAAAGTATAAAAGTATTTCTTTTTTAAGTACTTTATCAAATGTTACTGTACCTCATAATAATTTTTGCTAAAGAGAAGAACAGCATTGGATTATTTAAATCAAATATTGCAGTATATAAAAGTTCTATCTTAGGGATAGCAAGACAAATATTCTTACAACCCAAAGAAGGAAGTAAAATTGCTTACAATGGGTTACAATATATAAACTCGGTTTAAATACATGACTTAATGTAACGAAATACTGTTGACTTTAAGGAGTTACTATACCTCAAATTCATATCCTAGCAAATCAATAGGGGTGGTATATTTTCTGGCATAATTCTGCATAGCTCCAGTTAAAAAGGCCTGGGTGAAAAAGAAACCTGACAGCCAAAACACACAAGGTTTTCCTGAATTATACCAGTCCTATAAAGGGGAAACAAAACACATTATGTCAGTTTTTAAAGTTATACAAGCACCACCTGATGTACAATTCCTGATTCTGGTTTTTGCTTATGTTGTCCACATTTTCCATCACAAGGCCCTCTTTCCTGATGTCAAGCACACAGCCTGCCTCGGCCCTCCCACCTCTTTCACCTTCTAGTTACTCTTCTTGGAAAACTCAAAACAATTTGAGCATTAACCTGAATGAAACATAGTTTGAAGAGTCAAATCTTCTGCAAAAGCCAAATGTAAATTATTTGATGCTTTATTATATCACCCCACTCAAAAGCAACCACGGTTAGACATCTTACACATTGTCTAATTATAGACCTCATTCGTTGATTCCAGTTCCTTAACCCTGTGTGTGTGTATGTGTGTGTGTGTATGTGTGTGTGTGTGTATATATATATATATATATACACACATACATACACGCACACATATGTTTTTTTTTGGATGAAATCTCGCACCATCACCCAGGCTGGAGTGCAGTGGCATGATCTTGGCTCACTGCAGCCTCTGCCTCCTGGGTTTGAGTGATTCTTCTGTTTCAGTCTCCTGAGTAGCTGGGATTACAGGTGTGCACCACCACATCTGGCTAATTTTTGTATTTTTAGTAGAGATGGAGTTTCAGCATGTTGGCCAGGTTGGTCTGGAACTCCAGACTTCAAGTGATCTGCCCACCTCGGCCTCCCAAAGTGCTGAGTATGAGCCACCATGCCTGGCCACCGGGGCTGGAGGTGTGACTGGCCAGGTGTGAGCCACCGTGCCTGACCACAGTTCCTTAACTCTCTTAAACCCCTTGTCTCTGTGTCCACTGCCCTCACTCCAGTTCATGGTCTTCTTTCTGTACTAGTGCGTGTTGTCTTCTTGCTTCTTCCCTTTCTGTTCCATCTATCCAGAAGACTGTTGCCAGAATATAACTCATCGTGCAGAGTTTGGATCAGATGTAGCATCTTGCATAATTCTTCAGTGACCTACCAAATTGTTCAGTGACACACGAAATTAAAGCTTAAACCTCTTGGTCTCCTATTCAAGATGCTTCACATAAAGCAAAGAAACAAACCAAAAACACAGATACTTCACAATCCAGCCCCAATGTATTTTCAGTTCTATTATATCTCTTTTACTTCCTTTCGGGCATCCTGCATTCTAATCTGGACTGGACTAAAGAGACTGGACTATTTGCTGGTCTCTGTGCCGGTGACATTTGTTGTTTTTCTGCCTATCTTAAAGTGATACCACCCTTCTCAGTCCAAGCTTCTCAGTCCAGGCACATCTGGTGGTAGAACACCTAGGCTTGCAGGGTAGGCTGGTGATTCACACCTGGCCATTATACCTCCAGCCCCAGGGACTCATTCAGAAATGGACATGTGACCCAATCAAAGCCAGAGATGCAGAAACTCTTGCTGGGACTTTTGGAGAACTCACTCTCAGCTCCACGAAGTTGTGTGGATATAAGGCCAGAGTTGCTGTTGCTATCTTGCTACCATCAGATGAGAACCTAACTGAGAATGGAGTTTACCTGAAGGGAATAGAGACAAGAGATGATGTGCAAGAAGCCAGGACAAGATATCCATGTTTGCACCCTGGTTGAATGTTACCTGAAGCCAGTTTAGCTCCTGGAGTTTTCAGTTACACGAGGGAACTTTAGTTTTGCTTATGTCAGAATTTTTGTTACTTATAATGGAATCAATCCAAAGTGATACAGTGCCTTTTATCCCACAAGCTACATAGCGATCTCTTTTTCCTTTCTTTGCAATATCGAAACCATTCATTCTTTAAATCCAGCTTAAATGCTACCTCATCCATGAAACAGTCTCTGCTTTCTTGTGCCATAAGAACTCTCTCCCTTCTTTGAAATCGCAGAGCATTTTACATGTTGGTCTTTTATGGAACATCCCTTACTATAGTGTACTAATTTTCTTTAGATACATGGCTTGTCTCCCTGTAAGCTCTTGGCAGCGTCAGGACAGGACTTTTGTTATAATTATGTTTTTATCACAGAACACGCAACAAGGTGCTTTGGATAAAATAAGGTATCAGTTCATATTTATGGAATGAACAGATGAATCAATGAAATGGACTTTGTCTCTGGGCAGGCAATATACTCTGGGAAGAAGCCAGTTTTGCCCCCTAGGAGGAAGAGAACAAACTGCTGCTGGAGATGCTCCAACAGTACAAGCTATCAGGTCAAGAAGAGGCACAGAAAGAGATGAAGTCTGATGAAGGCAAAACCAGGCAGAGCAAACACCAAGCACAAGAAGGCTGTGAAGGCCCACAAGGCAAGCATTTAGAAAACCCACTCGCCCATGGCTCCCTTTATCCCAGCGTGTCCTTAGTGCCTGTGGTCAGCTACTTGTACTATCTCTGAATAAGCTACCATTTACTAAGTGCTTAGTACATGCCAGGCACTGTGTTAAGCATTTTATATGCATTGCCTCATTTACTCTATAAAATAACTATGAGTTGAATGTTTCTCTCATTTTACAGATGAAGAAACTGGGGTGCAGCAAGATGAGTAACTTGCTCAAAGTCACAAAGATAGTAAGTGTTAGATCAGGATTTATGCTGGGATTTTAGGCAGTGTGCAAAAAGTTTTTTTTTAAAAAAAAGGCACAGGAGGAGAGAATGTGAAGATGCTATGGACTGAATGTTTGTTTTCCTCCAAAATTCACAGATTGAAACCCTCATCTCCAAGGTGATGGTATTTGGAGATGGAGCCTTTGGGAGGTAATTAGGTCTTAAGGGTGGAGCCCTCATGATAGGATTAGCACCCTTATAAGAAGAAACAGAAGAGACATTTTTTTCTCTCTGTTTTTTTCTCTCATCTTTCTCTCTCATCATGAACCAGGAGAGCCGTCACCAACAACCTGACCATAATGGCATCCCAATCTCAGACTTCCCAGCCTCCAGAGCTGTGAGAAATAAATATCTGTTCTTTAAGTTGTCCAGTCTATTTTGCCTTTTTTATAGCAGCCTGAACTGACTAAAAGATTGATAGGGTGAACAGTGAGAGAGAAAAATGAAGAAAGGGTAGTCCTGATAAGTAACAACTAGGAAAGAGCCCCAGGTGGGGGAGAATAATTGTTCTGAAAAATGTCTAATTACAGACAATCCACTAGCAAATCTTGTTTCCAAATACCTTGCTCTGCCTGTAGCCCGAGCAGCACCACCTCGTTCTGCGTAGCTCCTCTAGCACCACCCTACAAAACTTCCCCCCAGCCCCTGGTTCTTTACAGATAGCCTCTTCTCTGCTTAGCTGCCCACTGTACTCTTGCAATGTATCTTCATACTTTCTCTAATGAATCTGCCTTTCTTTACCTACGACTGTCTTGGTAAATTCTTTTACTGAACATGACGCTGGCCCCAGACAGTTGCACCCAAGAGAGAAAGAATAGAAAATTCAGATGACTCATTTGCTTAACTTATTAACTCTAAGAACCATTAGGAGGTAAAGAAGAGTCCAGGAGAAAGAAAGATAATGAGAAAACTATAGCTTCTGTAAGGGTAAGAGAACAATGGAGGAAACCCTTTCAGTATTCTGTTTTATATTATTCCTTTTGTTAAACATATAATCTACATGAAAAGCTCCTATCAATTAAAAATAATACAAAAGAAAAATGGGCCTAGGATATGAATTGACAACACACACACACACAGACACACACACACACACACACCACAAATGGAAAGCACACATACTAAAGAAGCATAGGCTCACTAGTCATCAAAGAAAGTCGAATGGAAACAGCAAGATATGGTTGACCTAACAGATTGGCAAAAATTTTAAAGGGATATAGGAGAAAGTCTGTTCTGCTACATTCTTACAAGCACTGGTTATTTTATGATTAGCTTATACAGTGAAACAAATAAAGGTTTTGTACAGTAAAAAGGCAATTGAATACTGAAAGATCATATACCTTTGTGAATTTCCAAAAAAATAGTTTTGGGATTTTCCCCACCCCATACTCCAAAAACATCAACCATAGAATGGGGACAGGCAGTGGAGTTGAGAAGGAAAAGCAGTGTTCTGTCTGATGTTTATGCTGGGAGGACAGCAGAGGGGGCATTCAAAATACTCATCTTTTCCCTGGTTTTCTGAGATAAGAGGCACTGATTTAAAGACAATAGCCAATTATTGATAAATCCAAGCCTCTGGCCTATAATCCCAGTGCTTTGGGGAGGCCAAGGTGGGAGGACTGCTTGAGGTCAGGAGTGAGGGACCAGCCTAGGGTACTTGGTGAGACTCCATCTCTACAAAAAATAAAACTAGCCAAGTGTGGTGGCACGTGCCTGTAGTTCCAGCTATTCAAGAGGATCCCAGGATTTTGAGATTACAGTGAGCTAAGATCACACCACTGCACTCCAGCCTGGATGACAGAGCAAGACCCTGTCTCTAAAAAGAAAAAAAGAAAAAAGAAAAAATTCCAAGCCTCAGGATTTTTGACTTACCATCAGTATTAAAATCACAAGACGGGACGCTTCTGGCCTTGGCTAAACCCATCTGGGAGGTAGGTTTGTGAGCGTGAGAGGACAATCTGTACCTCGGAGACTGAAGTATGCTTATCCAGGTGGCCTGCCTCGAGCCTCGATCCCACCCCTGCGCGGGGTGTACTACAGACCTCCATATGTTGGACAGTAGGATTCAGCAGAGAATGAGTCCCACATCCTCTTTTCATCCATAAGCCACTCTTTCCAACTGCTTTTCCACCTCCCATTGTCCCTATGTCTACTTTACTGCTCAATCTGGATTTTGGGGAACCTCCTCCCAAAAAGGCATTAGAAGGAAATGCCAAGCACCGAAATTTTGTCAAGAAGCCGAGGCTCTTAGAACGGAGAGGCTTTCTGAGTAAAAAGAACCAACCCCCTAGCAAGGCGCCTAAGTTGCACTCTGAACCTCCAAAGAAAGGGGAAGCTCCGATGGTGGATGGCACTTGGAAGACCCCTTCCTTCCCAAAAAAAAGAAGACAGCTGCCTCTAGCAATGGGTCAGGACAGCCCCTGGACAAGAAAGCTGCAGTGTCTTGGCTGATCCCTGCTCCTTCAAAAAAGGCTGATTCTGTTGCTGCTAAAGTAGATTTGCTGGGGGAGTTCCAGAGTGCCCTTCTAAAGATCAGTAGTCACCCAACCCGCTCTCAGAAGAAGGGCTCCCAGAAGAAATCCTCTAAGAAGAACCATCCTCAGAAGAATGCCCCACAGAACTCCACCCAAGCTCATTCAGAGAATAAATGCTCCGGAATATCCCAGAAGTTGCCACAGAAGATGGTGGCAATTGACTGTGAGATGGTGGGCACAGGACCAAAGGGGCATGTTAGTTCCTTGGCTCGATGTAGCATTGTCAACTACAGTGGAGATGTGCTTTATGATGAGTACATTCTTCCCCCCTGCCACATTGTGGACTACCGAACCAGATGGAGTGGTATCCGGAAGCAGCATGTGGTGAATGCCACACCCTTCAAGGTTGCTCGAGGCCAGATCTTGAAGATACTCACAGGGAAGACAGTGGTGGGACATGCCATCCACATTGAATTCAAAGCCCTTCAGTACTTTCACCCCAAGTCCCTCACCCGTGACACCTCCCATATCTCCCCCTCAACCTGGAAGGCTGACTGCCCGGAGAATGCCACCATGTCTCTGAAGCATCTCACCAAGAAGCTGCTAAACCGGGATATCCAGGTTGGGAAGAGCGGACATTCCTCTGTGGAAGATGCCCAGGCCACCATGGAGCTGTACAAGTTGGTTGAAGTCGAGTGGGAAGAGCACCTAGCCCAGAATCCCCCTAAAGACTAGTGACAGTGGGTTCGCTGGTGATATGGGGAGGCAGAGGCAGCGCCCAGGAGAAACAGGGCAGCGGACCAATGGACAGCTCCACCAGCTCCACATCTTTGGAAGCTAGATTTGTGGGGAGAGAGAAGCTCTACCCCAGGCTTAATACCCATTGAAATTTCACCTCAGGTGTTGTGTCCTGTGTCTGGTTAAGTGTCCCATGGAAGGGGGAGGCCTTCATGTCAGAACCCAGCCCTGTACCATTTACTTCTTAAATGGTGCTAACCACAGGTGTTCCAGCGTGCTGTGTGCCAGTTAAGATTTTTAACTCTCAAGGGGCAGGGCATACTGGGAAATGTGGTTTCCCAAACTGCCTTATCACTTGGTTGGACATATGTCTCCTTTTATGCCTTTTGGTTTGAGTAATTAATAGCATCCTCTTCCACAATCAGAAGTGTTCTAGTTGGGGCCAGGCATGGTGGCTCATGCCTGTAATCCCAACACTTAGGGAGGCCAAGGCAGGTGGATCACCTGAGGTCAGGAGTTCAAGACCAGCCTGGCCAACATGGCAAAATCCCGTTCTCTACTAAAAATACAAAAAGCTAGTGGGGCATGGTGGTGGGTGCCTGTAATCCTAGCTACTCAGGAGGCTGAGGCAGGAGAATCGCTTGAGCCCAGGAGGCGGAGATTGCAGCGAGCTGAGATCACGTCACTGCACTCCAGCCTGGGTAACAAGAGTGAGACTCTGTCTCCAAAAAACAAACCAACAAAAAAAGTGTCCTGGTTGGATAACAAATTGTGTGGTCCCTGCCTGGCACGGTGGCTCACGCCTGTAATCCCTGGCTCACGCCTGTAATCCCAACACTTTGGGAGGACGAGGTGGGCGGATCACAAGGTCAGGAGATCGAGACCATCCTGGCTAACACAGTGAAACCCCATCTCTACTAAAAATACAAAAAATTAGCCGGGCGTGGTGGCAGGCTCCTGCAGTCGCAGCTACTTGGGAGGCTAAGGCAGGAGAATGGCATGAACCCAGGAGGTGGAGCGTGCAGTGAGCCGAGATCGTGCCACTGCACTCCAGTCTAGTCCACAGAGCAAGACTCCATCTCAAAAAAAAAATTGTGTGGTCCCTTTCCATGTCACAGACTCTGCTTTTGGCTCAGAGTCTGTATCTAGCCTGTGTCAGGATATTGCCTGTTCTTCCCACCTTGACTTCCAGAGCAGCCATCGCTGGTGAGCTTTAGTTCTCCTTAGGGTTCCAAGGCATTAAAAGTAAGAGTGTAGCTTGGAAATCAACTTTTGTGATTTAGGAAAGCTGTCTCTTTCCTAAGGTAATAGGGGGTTTATTTCATTTAGGCCCCAATTGGTAGGTTTTAAAATAATTTATAAAGTGTTTTAATAATTTGGTTGTCTTTTTTACCTTGCTAAACCAAGCCTCTAAAAACTCAAATTATTCCCTTGATAAATTTTTATAATGGAAAAAAAAAAATCACAAGACAACTTTAAACTGTGGTCTTAGAGGACCACAAACTTAGAATCTTGGTCTCAGAGACCACAAACTTAGAATTTTGAAAAATATAAATATCACATATTACATTGGTTTGAAGTATAATTTTAATTTTCCACTCAGTACTTTGAAATGTGTGTATTTTTCAATATTCTAAAATTTTCATCAGACTATCACAAAGCTACTAATCACATTTCATTCAACTCAGAGACATTCAAGTGACCAGAGCCAACAACTAATATCTCCCCAATTAACCAAAAAAATAAAATTTTATATGTGTGTATATTTTACATATTTATACATGCATTTTACACACACACACACACATACACTTTTACCTGTAAAAAGTTCAACCGGGCTAGGAAATCTGTGGTGTAACTTCCTAGTGGCTTAAGGCTTGGGTATGAACGTTTGGCCCATATTTCTGGAACCTTTCCAACAAGTAAGCTGCTGGAGAGTGCCTCCAATGCAGAATCCATCACAACCACTCCCTTAATAGCTTTTTCAAGGTCCTGCAGACTGTTACGTATAGTTATAATTAAACTGCAATGAAAGAAATTATGTCATCAACATATATGATGATATCAACATACAGTCTTTCCAGAAGAACAGCAGGCATTTCATTCCCAGCTTTATGGGACTGCTTCCCAAAATGTGTCACCTCTCATGTGGTGGTACGTGAGGTAATGTTAAGTGATACATGTATGAACATTTTTCATTCATCACATACATATTTTAAAATACAGAAAGTAATACAACTAGTATATCAAGATTTTTGCTTTCTGGCTATTTTTCCTTAGGACCTAGCTAATTTAAGCAGGCAATGACTTAAGGAAAAATAATAGGTAAATAATATTTCAGGTGACATGCAAATATGAAAAAGCTGTAATGATGTCATTCAATGGCTGAAACTAAGGAAACACTGCATGAAAACATAAATTATATATTCATTTATACACTTTCAAATACTTGCACTTAGGTCCACCTTGCTAAGAACACCATAAATATACTTGTAGTGAGAGATTTTAGGCTAGACGCCTGAGCAGCTGAGATATAGTATGTTATTATGTACACATAAATAAAACCTTTGTATAAGAAATGCTGAATTAACTAAGGCATCAGGTGCATATATATATATATATATATATATATATATATATATATATATATATTTCTTTTTTTTTCTTTTTTTGAGACAGAGTTTCACTCTGTTGCCCAGGCTGCAGTGCAATGGCATGATCTTGGCTCACTACAACCTCCGCCTCCCAGGTTCAAGCAATTCTCCTGCCTCAGCCCCCTGAGTAGCTGGGATTACAGGCATGTACCACCGCACCCAGCTACTTTCTGTAGTTTTAGTAGAGACAGGGTTTCACCATGTTGGCCAGGCTGGTCTCGAACTCCTGACCTCAGGTGATTCGCCTGTCTCGGCCTCCCAAAGTGCTGGGATTACAGGCATGAGCCACTGTGCCTGGCCAGGTAGCAGAAAAATGACAAAAGATGTGACTACGCATAGGTCTAGCTAATGTTTATTCTGTCTCTAATTCCTAAGAAGTATAGTTAACAGATGGATGAGAAGTTATGATTAATGAATATTTTTAACCAGTAATAACAGATCCCTTTTCATCATCATTTTTACTTTTTAAAAGATACCCTCTCAGCCAGGTGCGGTGACTCACGCCTGTAATCCCAGCACTTAGGGAGACTGAGGTGGGCGGATCACAAGGTCAGGAGATCAAGACCATCCTGGCTAACACAGAGAAACCCCGTCTTTACTAAAAATATGAAAAATTAGCCAGGCATGGTGGCGGGCGCCTGTAGTCCCAGCTACTTGGGAGGCTGAGGCAGGAGAATGGAGAGAACCCAGGAGATGGGCTGGCAGTGAGCCCAGATAGTGCCACTGCACTCCAGCCTGGGCGACAAAGCGAGACTCCATCTCAAAAATAAATAAATAAACAAACAAACAAACAAATAAAGAAATAAAGATACCCTCTCTTCTGAGACAGAAGATATGGAACTTTTCTTTTTCTTTTCTTTCTTTTCTTTTTTTTTTTGAGACAAGGTTTCACTGTGTTTCCCAGGCTGGAGTGGAGTGCAGTGGCACGATCTCTGCTCACTGCAGCCTCCATCTCCCAGGCTCAAGGGATTCTCCCAACTCGACCTCCCAAGTAGCTGAGACTACAGGCACCTGCCACCATGCCTGGATAATTTTTAAATTTTTGTTGACAGGGTTTTGCCATGTTTCCGAAGCTGGAATTTCAGGGTTCAAGTGATCCTCCTGCCTCAGCCTCATAAAGTGTTGGGGTTACAGTATGAGTCACTGAGCCTGGCCAGAACTTTTTGAATGAGCTAAAATTCCAATGAAATGACAGGATTTAATAGTCTTTTCGGTTCAATACCATTGTGTGCTTTTATCGACTTTGGAGGGTTGCCTTCTGAATCACTGGGGACATAGATCCTTACTTGTTAAATCTTTCCATTTCTTGTACTAACACAGTATTCATGCTTTCTTCATATCTCACAGGATACTTCTGTAGTGCCATTTCAATGTCGAAATCACTAGGGAGCTAAAAGAATAGATTTTGAAGATCACAAATTATTCTCAGAATGGATAATTAGCTTCATTCAGCTATTATATAATAATAGCTAACACCAGATTGTATACGTACATTAGCTCATAATATACGTATGTAAGTCATATGTACATTAGCGCATCCACAACCACAGTTACTAAGAACTTATAATATGCCAGGCATTTTATAAGCCACTTTAAATTCATGATCTCTTTAATGTTCTCAAAAAACTTTAAAAAATTGGTAGTAGTATCACCATTTAACAGATTTAGAGACTAATGCTTAGAGAGGCAAAGTTCTTCCTCAAGATCATAATGCTAGTACATGGAGTTTTCAGATTGTCATTTCAGTATCATTTTTATTTATATTTTAAGTAACATATTTTAAGCTAAGCATTACCTTGTTGAGGATATCTTTGGCAATTTCTAACAGAATCTGGTCAGTACTTCCCGCGGCTCCTGTCTGTTTGGAGCCTCCCTGGGTGAGGAGCAAAGACTCGAAGAGGGTTTTTGTTTGTTGAAGATCCTTGGAGATATCAACATTTTCATGTAATCCAAATATCTCAGGGTGTTGAGTAAATGGAAGTTTCTACCAGAAAGCAAATTAAGCATGCATCATATTTTCCGTGGATACTGAAAGGGATGATCAGGATACACTAGTCCAAAATATGCTACTTAGGCATGGGGGTTATGTGAGCTGAAGGCAATTAAGAATCAACAGATCCAGAAAGAGGTCTCTGCCCTCCCCTTACCTGTCTAAAGGTAGGGCATCAATTTCCCATTGTGACTTGTGGCATACATTGCCTCTTTCTTGTACCAGGATGAAGAGAATGACCCTTCTCACTGGAGACAGAACTGACACTGAGATGAGTCTGTATAACAGACCTCACTCAAAATAGTCCTTATCTTCCACTAGTTTCCCCCATATATTTCCTAATCACTTTCCCACAATGTATTGCCCCTAGAACTCTAAATCCGCTTTCCTTTATCTAGTCATGTCTCTACAATTTACCCGCCTCTGTTGAAATGGTAAATGCCCAAGTACAACTGCACTGTTTGGTTTTCACTCCTTTTCTGCAAAGCTCCTGTGCACATAAAAATGTTAACATTAGTACAAACTGTACTGCCTCTTCTCCTGCTGATTTGTTTTCTGTCAGTTTGATTGGCAGGCCCCGGCACTGAACATAAGAGGGTAAAGTTTTTCCTTTCCTACAATACATGAATTCATAAGGCAGACATGTGCAGACCAAAAAAGGGTTAAAAACCAACATCAAATAACAGAATACTCAAATTTTTCTAATTTTCAGTAATTACTAGAAAAAGGTTATTAAAAGTTAATTAAAACCATAATACTCTAAACCTATATATTACAGAAGAACATTTCACCATTTGCTGTTAGAAAAATCACACATTAATCTAACCTTATTTTCGGTGACGTCATTACCTTAATGAATTCAATGTAGTCCTCATAAGTGCCTTTAGGAGGTGCAAAATAGTTTCCACTGGGAGAAAACTTATAATGAGGGTTTTCAACTATGGACGGATTATAAAAGTCAGCCAGCATGGTTAATAGGAGACGTCTGTCCCAATCGTCTGTCACTCTTCCTCCATAATTACACTCCCCAGTCAGGTAAGATATAGCTTCAAATGGAATTGTATCATATTCATTGATAAATAACTGAAGCAAAGGAAAAACGAAACAAGAAAAACCTTAAAGTATTTTGCTTCATTTCTATTTTAAGTATGTATCTATCTATCTAGAAAGGGGGTTGAAAGAATTATCATCATGAGTTGTCTTTGGGTAGCTGAGATTGTTAGTTTTTTTTGGACAGAGTCTTGCTCTGTCACCCAGGCTGGAGTGCAGTGGCATGATCTCGGCTCACTGCAACCTCTGCCTCCTGGATCCAAGCAATTCTCCTGCCTCAGCCTCCCAAGTAGCTGGAATTACAGGAGTGTGCCACCACGCCCAGCTAATTTTTTGTGTTTTTAGTAGAGACAGGGCTTCACCATGTTGGCCAGTCTGGTCTTGAACTCCTGACCTCAAGTGATCCACCTGCCTCAGCCTCCCAAAGTGCTGGGATTACAGGCATGAGCCACTGCACCTGGCTGATAGCATTTTATCTTAAATTGCTTGTCCGTGTTTCTAATTTTTTCTGAAATAAAGACATATTGCTTCTGTAATGAGAAAAACGTTTAACAAAAAAAGATGACATGGAAATTACCAAGTATTTTTCATATGAATTTGGATAAACCTTGTTTTATGGCACTCGCTATCAACTGGGGTTAATTTTGTCCCCCAGGTTACATTTGGCAATGTCTGGAGATAACTTAGATGGTCACAACTGTGGTGGGGGCTGGGGTGTTACTGGCATCTATTGGGTAGAGGCCTGGGCTGCTGCTAGATAATACACAGGAGAGCTGCCCACAGCAAAGAACTATCTGGCCCAAAATGCCAGTCA
This sequence comes from Piliocolobus tephrosceles, assembly GCF_002776525.5. Lineage (NCBI taxonomy): Eukaryota > Metazoa > Chordata > Mammalia > Primates > Cercopithecidae > Piliocolobus > Piliocolobus tephrosceles. Next base: position 79,122,463 of record NC_045435.1, on the reverse strand, counting down.
TGCCAAGGCTGAGAACCAGGTGCCTGGTTTAGAACACTTTTCACAATGTGATTAAAAACAAAGCAATTTCAAACTTTAGTACAAAAGCGTAAATCACACACTATGACACAGTTCCACTGGCAAACAATGCATAGCATTTCTAGTGTCCTTACTGTTGTAATAATAGTAATAAAAACTATCATTTGCATAGTTTTTATATTGTCTTATTCATCTCTCAATAACTCTGCAGAGTAGGAAACAGTCTGGTGAATGTGAAGTAATATGAAGGCCTGAATTTATTTCTTCCAGTTCCAGATCCCATACTTTTTCTAATATACAGGAATTTTTTATAGTGTGTGTATTGAGACGGTATAAGTTGTGGGTTGAGAGCTTTTCCTGCCCCTGAAGTTTACTTAATAGTGCAGGAATTATAGCAGAAATTATGCACAGTTGAGAAAAAATATTTCTAAATTCTCTAGAACCAAGTTGGAAGAAGGCTTAATCCTTTAAGATGCCCACGTTTTGAAGAGTAAGAGAAGTGTCAAGAGATATGAAAGGGAACTGACAAAGAGAGAAGGTTATCGTTTTGGGAAATGAATTATTTGCAAAAAGAGGAAAGTTTTTCCCTGTCTCTTCTTTGGGGGAGGGGAAGGGTGTGTTCAACTGGGTCCCTTCCCTCCCCAAAACTGAAGGAAGAGACTTCACGAGAATTTAATGTTAAATTTGTGGCATATGCAAGAACTGGAGACCAACAGCTCATTCTCCGGCTGTGTATCCACTTAGCTATCAGTTTTCTGATTTGCCTTTTGAAGAGAGGCAGCCTGCTCACACCAGGTGAAGATGGCTTAAGGATTAATCCTCAATCATCTTTCCAATTTCTGAAGAAATGAAACATGGATCCAGCCAATGCTGGCAGTTTCCAATGTGGGGGCTAGAAAGGTTGATGACATCAGAGGCTATAGGCTGGGGCTTGGCCAGAAGATGATTGATTATATGCAGTATGATGGTTTTGGCAAAATGTTCAAGCTTAGGCTGTACCAACTAATTGGTCTAAAAAACCAATGTTTAAAATCAATGTCATTTCATCATGCAGTTACAATTCCATAAGCACCAATCTCAACAACTGTTACAAGGATTTTCAAATGGACATTTGTATTCCAGTTAAGGTTTCTGCCCTGAAATTTTTTTTAAAGACTTGATAAAATATCAACTATTCCTATACAAATTATGTCTTAACAATTTTTATTTTAAAGGTTGTTATAAATGTGATTAAATGCTTATAGCCTTACAAAAACCTACCTGACTGAAATCTAATAGCACCAATTAATTAGACTTTATCAATGCTTCTCCTTTCCCTTCATTAGGTCCTATTTCAAAAAGGCCTCTCAGAACAGCAAAAAAGCAGAAAAATATTAATTATCTGTGTTTGTGTGAAAGGCCAGCTACTCACTTTCCTAAGCTCTCTTACAGCTGAAGCCTATGCCTGTGACCTGGGCTTGGCTACTCAGATGCATCCACCTTAAACTAAATAGGGGATTAAGGTACAAAGAAGCAAGAACAGGCCAGCTATGGTGGCTCATGCCTGTAACCCAGCACTTTGGGAGGCCGAGGTGGGAGGATCGCTTGAGACCAGGAGTTTGAGACCAGCTTGGGCAATGCAGCAAGACCCTGTCTCTACAAAATACGTCAAAAAAAAAAAAAAAAAAAAAAAAAAAACCCAAAAACAAAAAACACCTACAAGGGGCCGGGCATAGTGGCTCATGCCTGTAATCTCAGCACTTTGGGAGGCTTAGGTGGGTGGATTGCCTGAACTCAGGAGTTTGAGACAAGCCTGGGCAACATGGCGTAACCCCATTTCTACTAAAAAATACAAAAAATTAGCCGAGCATGGTGGCACACACCTGTAGTCCCAGCTACTTGGGCGGCTGAAGCATAAGAATCACTTGAACTGGGAGGCGCAGTTTGCAGTAAGCAGAGATCATGCCACTGCACTCCAGCCTGGATGACAGAGAGAAACTCTGTCTCCAAACAAAATTATCTGGGAATGGTGGCATGTGCCTGTAGTCCCAGTTACTCCAGAGGCTGAGGCAAGAGGACTGCTTGAGCCCAGGAGTTCAAGGCTGTAGTGAGCTATGATTACATCACTGCACTCTAGCCCGGGCAACAGAGCGAGACTCCATCTCAAAAACAAACAAACAAACAAATCAGTAACACCAAAGAATCTCTTTGAATGTGGTCATGACAGCAGAGGCCTGCAGTAGACTAGAGTCTATGTGGCAGCCAGGCAAGCTCTGGGGTCTAATATTCAACAAGGGTAGAGATGCTGCCTTACCAGACACAGAGTGATTTTGGATTTGACTCTGGATGCCTCTTCTCTGAGCTTGGCTCTCCAGTTGTCTTGGTGATACTTTGAGCTACCCAATATCCTTTCAATAAATTATTTTTCTGCTGAAAGTATACAAGCTATTTCTGTTGATTGATAGAGCTAAGCTGTAGAACTGACCAAGTGGAGGAAAGTAGAGGATAGTGAGGACATATGTTAAGCCAACACTGACGATGGCACTGCACAAATACAAAGAACCAGGGTCCTCGATGACAAGACTGTGATGTTGCTGAATCAACCAAACCCAGAGCATGTTCTTCTTGTGCACCTCTTTATTATGTGAGTAATGAATTTCACTGTGGTTTAAGCCAGTTTGAATCAGATCTCCCATTACTTGCAGCAGGAAGAATCCAGATGGATATAGTGTTTCATAAGCCATAGTTATTACCATCTACTCACCTGTTAGTGATGCTGGGAGAAGTGAATCAGTTATTCCAAGCAAAAGACTTGCCTAGGGCCTGATAAATAGTGATCCTTCATGAATGTTAATTTCTTGTTAGTTTTACCTGCAGTTGTCGGATACTGATGCGCAAGTCAGATTCATTAAATCCATACGGAATATTCCAACCAAGAGGACCAAATTTCTTTCTCTCTTGCACAAGGGCATGAAAAAAACAAACTCCAAACAGTAACTTCTCCCAGGCCTTTAATATAAAAAGTACACAAGAAAAAAATTCTCATCAGATTCTGTCAGTAAAATGAGAGGAATAAATGATCTGTCTCATTACAAGATTATGTGATCACGTATCTCTACAAACTTCTATTTTAAAAAAATCCTATCTAAAATAATACTTACTATAAATAGTATTCATCTTATGATTTAATTCAAATCTCCAAAGCTGGACAAACCATAGTAATATTAAGCCTTGTTAAAATGCAAAAATGGTATCATTTTACCAAAGTATTGACTAATAATACTTTGGTATTACTCGTAGATATTTACAACTTCAATACTTAAATGTTATTCTGTAAACTTGCTGGCATATGCTTGAGACTAAGTTCAGGGGAGTGATTAACCATTATGACATGAATACATCCCAGTATGTCATTCATGACTTTGTAACTTTCCATTTGAAAATCATTTTTGAAACCATTGTTTATTTGATCTGCTTTTGTGGCATCCTCGTGTATGTGATATGCATGTCGCGTGGGCTTCTCACAAAATCTGTGTCAGTGTTCCAGAGGATGGTCGCCGAACTCTTTAAGGTCTCCCCAAGTAAATTTCAAGTATGATACACAGCACGTATTTTAATTTAGAACATTTCAAGCATAGCTCCAAATCCAGTGAAAATCCATCCAGCTATTTTCATGCAATGCAGTGGCAGACATTATTCTTTAATATTAGAATGCAAGTACACTATGCTTTATTGTGTAGATATGTTTTTGAAATGTTGTAAGTACTTCAAAGCATATTTTAAATATACTAGATGAATGCTGTAGTGAAACATTTCATAGGGGAAGAAACTTTAGCAATAAGAACAAGTATCTAATTTACATATATTTTCTACATATTTTTAAATAGTGGGTTTTCTTAAGGCTGGAACCATCCTTAAAGTTTTGAAAAATTGAATGATCACATTTGTTTCTGTCTTTGGACTTTATTTAGACTGGGTTCCTCCAAAAGCAGACCTTGAGAGAAAGACAAGGGTGAAGGTGGGTGTATGTGAGAAGTGACCCCAGGAAGCAGGAGAGGAGTAGGGAAAGGGAGGCAGAGAAAGAGAAAAAGTCAGTATCAGGAAGAATTATGGAAGTTGTTGCTGTGATGAGGACTCAGTTCTGATGGGACAAGTGGTCCCTGATTAGTTGAAGGTTGTCCCTGGAGTTGATAATTTCTCCACATTTTTGGTCTTTGCTTGTGTGTCTACAGGCCAAGAAGGCTCCTGTTGCATCAGAGAAATCTTGAGGAAAGAAAATAGAAAGATGCATGCTTGAGATAAGGTGCTGTAGCCTATGAAGAGTCTGAACTCACAAAGAACTATCTTCTATAGTTGTGGCTGAAATTAGATATGGACTGAAGAGCTGTGACAAAGGACATCAGTGTAGTTTGTCACAGTCCTGTTATCTACATATTTTAAAAACCAGATATTCTTTAAAAAGCTTTTACACATTAAAACATAATTTCTTTAAAAATAATACCTTTCTCTTTTTTTATGCTTGTTTTTGATTAAGCCAAGGGGGCAGTAGGATGCTGCCTTCTCTGCCTAAAGATGATACCACTGACCTGCCATCAGTGAAGGTATGCATTTTAGTTTGTTTTCTATGATGTGATGCTGTTTTGTGTTGACTCATTCAAACTCCTTAGCAAGGCATGTAAAGACTTCCAGTCTTGACCCAATATTCCTTCCCGTTCTTATTTCCTACCAGTTTAGCCAAAATGAGGTCCTTATTGCTCTTTCAACAACCTTGTTATAATAGTTGTACATATTAAACATACTTCTTGTTCCTACTTCAAATATCACTTCTTCCATGAAGCTTTTTTTTGACTCAGCCAAGCAGAGTTAATCACACACAAATGGAAAGAGTGAGATGTCCTGGGTACCAAATCCCACCTCCAACACTGGGCTGAGCTGTATGACTGATATCGTTTGGTTCTGTGTCCTCACCTAAATCTCATCTCAATTTGTAATCCCCACTTATCAAGGGAGGAACCTGTAATCCCTGCATGTTGAGGGAGGGAGGTGACTCGATCATGGGGGCAGCTTCCCCCATACTGTTCTTGTGATAGTGAATTCTCATGAGATCTGATGGTTTTATAAGCATTTGGAAGTTCTTCCTTCGCTGTTCTCTCTCCTGCCGCCTTGTGAAGAAGGTGCTTGCTTCCCCTTCACCTTCCACCATGATTGTAAGTTTCCCTAGGCTTCCCCAGCCATGTGGAATTGTGAGTCAATTAAACCTCTTCCCTTTATAAATTACCCAGTCTCGGGTATTTCTTTATAGCAGTGTAAGAACAGACTAATTCAATGACCTCAATAATTTATTTAATTCATTTGAGCCTCAGTTTCCTTATTTAACAAATAGGTGTGTGAAAATGATACCTATATTACAGGACTGTTGCAAGGCTTATATAGTTAAACTAACTGAAATCTGCTGGTGGTCAATAAATGTTTGCCCTTTTCCTCCCTTCCTTTCTTTGTCCTCCTTTAGTTCATAACACTATCATGGCTGTTGAGCACAGTGGTTGCTAACTTAGTTGAACATGCAAACTTGTTTGTTTACATCATATGTTTTAATAATTTTCATTTTATTGTGGTAAAACATTTAACATGAAATCTACCGTCTTAAATTTTTAAGTGTACAATACAGTATTGTTAACTATAAGGACAATGTTGTACAGCGAATCTCCAGAATTTATTCACCTTGCATAATTAAGACACTATTCCCATTAATAAGCAACTCCCTATTTCCCCCTCCCACAGCCCTGGGAAACCACCTTCTGATTCTATGAGTTTGACTATTTTTGATACCTTATATAAGTGGAATCATATAGCATTTCTCTTTCTGTGACTGGCTTAGTTCACTTAGGATAATGTCTTCAAGTTTTATCCATGTTGTCATATATGGCAGTGTTTTCTTCTTTTCTAAGGCTGAATAATATTTTACAAATGGGCATTTAGGATGTTTCCACATACTGGCTATTGTGAATAGTGCTGCAACGAACATTGGCCTGCTAATATCTCTTAGAGATCCTGATTTCAATTTTTTTTGGATACTCAGAAGTGAGACTGCTGGATATGTTCTGTTTTTAATTTTTTGAGAGTCTCCATACTGTTTTCGTTAATGACTGCACCACTTTGCATTACCACCAACAGTGTAAGAAGGCTCCAATTTTGTCCTTGCTAATACATGTTGTGTTTTGTTTTCTGATAATAGCCATCCCAGAAGGTGTGAGATGATATCTCACTGTGGTTTTGATTTGCATTTCCCTGCTGACTAGTGACATTGAGCATTTTTCCATATTTCTGTTGGCCATTTGTATGTCTTCTTTGGAGAAATGTCTATTCAAATCTTTAGCCCATTTTTAATCTGGTTATTCTTTGTTTTTTGTTGTTGTTATTGAGGTGTTCCATATATTTTTTGAAAATTAACCCCTTATCTAACATATGGTTTGCAAATAATTTCTCCCATTCCTTAGGTTGGCTTTTCACTTTGTTGATCATTTCCTTTGCTGTGCAGAAGCTTTTTAGTTTGATTTGATCCTACTTTGTTTTTGTTGCCTGTGCTTTTGGTGTCATATCTATGAAATTATTGCTAAGATCAATGTCATGAAGCTTTCCTTCTAAGTGTTCTTCCATAAGTTTCACAGTTTCAAATCTTACATTTAAGTCTTTAATCCATTTTGAGTTGATTTTTATGTATAGTGTAATATAAGTGTTAAATTTCATTCTTTTGCATGTGGATATACAGTTTTCTCAATACCAGTTGTTGAAGAGACTATACTTCTCCCATTGTATATTCTTGGCACCTCTATCAAAGATCAGTTGACCTTATATGTGTAGATTGATTTCTGGGCTCTCTATTCTTTTCCACTGGTCTGTATGTCTGACTTTATGCTAGTACAGGTTGAGCATCCTAAACCCAAAAACCCAAAATCCAAAATGCTCCAAAATCCAAAAGTTTTTGAGTACCAACATGATGCTCAAAGGAAATGCTCATCAGAGCATTTCGGGTTTTGTATTTTTGTATTTGGAATGTTAACTGGTAAGTACAATGCAAATATTCCAAAATTTAAAAAAAAATCCCAAGCATTCAGATAAGGAATACTTAACCTGTACCATATTGTTTTAATCACTATAACTCTGTATTATATTTTGAAATCAGGAAGTATGATGCCTCTAGCTTTGTTTTTTCTCAACATTGATTTGTCTATTTAAGATCTTTTGTGGTTCTATATGAATTTTAGAGTTTTTTTTTCTATTTCTGTAAAAAAAACCCAAGTCATTGGGATTTTGATAGGGATTGCTAAATTAAATTTGTAGATCACTTTGGTTAGTTTGCACATTTTAATAATATTAAGTCTTCCAATCCATGAACATGGGATATTTTTCCATGTTTGTGTCTTACTTTAACTTACTGCATCAATGTTTTATAGTTTTCAGTGTATACATCTTTCACCTCCTCAGTTGAATGTATTCCTAAGTATTTTATTGTTTTTGGTACTATTATAAATGGGATTGTTTTCCTAATTTCCATTTCATATAGTTTGTTGTTGGTGTACAGAAATGCAACTAATTTTTATATGTTGATTTTGTACCCTACAACGTTACTAAATTCATTGATCAGCTCTAACAGGTTTTTCTTGTGTGGAGTTTTGTGGTTTTCTGTATGTATAAGATCACATCATCTGCAAACAAGGACAATTTTACTTTTTCTGCTTTGATTTGGTACTTCCTGTTTCTTTTTCTTGCCTAATTGTTCTGTCTAGGACTTCCGGTCTAGACAGAAGTAGGAAGAGTGGGCTTCTATGCCTTGTTTCTGATCTTAACAGGAAAAACTTTCAGTTTTCCCATGGTTGAGCATAAGTTGTGGTATTTTCATATTGTCTTTTATTATGTTGAGGTAATCTTCTTCTATTCCACATTTGTTAAGAGTTGTTTTTTGTTTTGTTTTGTTTTGTTTCTTCCTGAGATGGAGTCTTGCTCTGTTGCTCAGGCTGGAGTGCAGTGGCACAATCTCAGCTCACTGCACCCTCCACCTCACGGGCTCAAGCAATTCTCCTGCCTCCTCCTGAGTAACTGGGATTATAGCCACACACCACCACACCCGGCTAATTTTTTTTTTTTTTTTTTTTTTTTTTTTTTTTTTTTTTTTTTTTGTATTTTTAGTAGAGACAGGGTTTCACCATGTTGGCTTGGCTGGTCTCAAACTCCTGATCTCAAGTGATCCCTCCTACCTCAGTCTCCCAAAGCGCTGGGATTACAGGCATGAGCCACCATGCCCAGCTGAGAGTTTATATTATAAACAAGCATTGAATTTTGTTGGATGCTTTTTCTGCATTTAGTGAGATGATCATGTGATTTTTATCCTTCTTCTGTTAATGTGTATTACATTAATTGATTTTTATAAGTTGAATCATTTTAGCATCCCAGGGGATAAATCCCGCTTGGCCATGGTGTATATATGATATGCTATATTTATGCTTATTCTTGAGCCTTACTTCAAAGTTAGTGAATCAGAATTCCAGAAGTATGGCACTGACATCTGTAGCTTTAACAAGTCCCCCAGGTTTGTGGGAATTACAGTTGACCTTGCCTTCCATAGATTTCCTTTGACTAAAATGTCAGCTCCATAAAGATAGGAATTTTTACATGTTTTTATATATTTATATGTTCATTGCCATATTACCAGTTTCTATAAGAATGCCTTGCACCTAGTAGGTACTCAATAAATATTTGCTGAATAAATAAGTGAAGATACAGAAATGTATCCCTACCCTTAAGAAGAATAAAGTGAGTACAGGTGACAGACCTATATACTGACAACGAATGTCTTATCATTGCTAGGTAATTCAAATGCCCAAGATATCAACAACCTGTGATTAAAAAGATCATATTTACTTTTAATGGCCAAATGATGATAGTTCAAATTATTGCTGGCCTAATTGTCAGAAATTAGCCTTATCGAAAGGCATTCCAGCTATTTCTGGAAGCCTCAGTGAAATTTCACATTATGTCTACAAACCAGTCACCTGCAGAAACTGGAAGGCAATGGTTTTCAAAGTGTGATTCCAGGACTGGCCACATCAACATCACCAGGGAATTTGTTAGAACTATAAATTCTTAAGCCCCACCCCAGATCCACTGAATTAGAGACTCTGGGGATGGGACCCAGCAAGATGTGTTTGAACAAGCCCTCTAGAAGAATTGGATGCATATTGAGAACCCACATCACAGGGCATTTACATTCTTTTAGTTCTCTTACCCCAGCTTTCATTTGTTTGTACTACCAGATAAGTTGCTTGGTGAAGCCTTACCTATTACTACTGTTCATCACAAAAATCATGATACATGGGAAGGATACTAACTTCAGATATCCCAACAAATCCCAATACTTAGTTGCTTGCTCAATGTTGTAATACACAAGGAGTGAGAATGCTTCTTCTCTAACTTAGCACCATTTTTATTTGAATAATCTGAGTCCCAGACTAACTCTGCTTGAGCTTAGAATCTTTCAAAGTTTCCCTTCTCACTTGCCCTCTCTCTTTTAATTGCAGGAGCTCAAACTCTGGATGGGGATCAGACACCATACTATCTTCTTCATTCTGCTAAGCTCCTTTCTCAATAAAACCACAAAATATCCTCTCTTGTTCTAAGATTTGCAAACAAAAGTATGGTGCAGAACTAGGGTACACAGAAAGTATCATTAAGCAGAGGGAAAATACCTGACTTTCAAAGAATTTATTATTTTACCTTCAATATCATTTTTTCTAGCTCAAACATGCAAATATGATAAACAGTACATGTTGGGGTGAGGGCAGGGGATGATTTTCCCTCAGTAATGTTTCCTTTCATGTGCCCAGTTAATAACGTAACACGCTGGACTTTTCTCCATTCTTGTACTCACTTGCTGCAGGAGAAGGGAGTGACCTACCTGACTGGTAAATTTGGGGAAAATTAACCAGATATGCTCAGCCCAGCTTCTCTCTTTTCTTTCTTGGAAGTGAGCTTCTTACAGGGACCTGGGTTTTCCTTTACTCTTCTGGGTGGATAAATTTGCTTAATTTTAGGGTTCTGTAATATGAAACCCATTTGTTCACAGATATAAGCTATATCTTCCAATCTAGCCTATATCAGTAATTAAGCTTATGCTTTGGTTACTATACATTTATACTTTCCCCTGTTTCTCAGTTGGTAAGAATTCAGGCAGGGAAATGAGTACTTTGTACTGGGATCCTTAAAGTCCCCAGTACTGTAAACAAAACTGTTTTAGGTGGATACGCAGAAAAGCACTATTAATATGCTTAACATTATTACTAGAATTTAAGCTCCATCAAGGCAGATTTCTTTGTATGTCTATTTTGTTCTCATTGCTTTATATCTACACTACCTAGGAGAGGGCCCAGCACACACACTTGTTTAAAAAGAATACACAATGGGAAAATAGATTTCTACTCTCGGGTCCTAATCAAAAACATTATTGGGCTTTGGCTTACAAACTAAGATTCATTCATTCAACAAGTAGTTATTTCGATGTCTACTATGTGGGAAGCGGAACACAAACTATATTGAATAAAATGGTGAACAAGATAAGTACAATTTTTGTCTTGTTAAGAAATGCTTAAAGTTTTAAAAACATTAAATAAAAATTTTATAAAAGCATTATTAAATAAAATTTTACACTTCCATATTTGATCACTATAAAACACATTTTAAAAGTTCCAAAAGATGAATATTACCAGTTCCTTTCCACGGCATCCCTTGAAAAACTCAGGATCAGAAACTGGATCAGTGAGATATGATTGAAGAAGATTCAGCCGAAGACCCGTGGGAGGTTCATTAGTCATTTTTACTCCATTCTGTAGAATTGTTACTGGAAACTAAGACAAAATAAATGGAGAGCATTATACAAGATAGCAAGTGGAGGCTCTAAAAGTGCACATACAAGTGGATTTAAAAACAGGCATAATGGAGGACTCCAGAAATATTTAAAAACCTCTTAAGGTTAAGTATCTAAGGCTTGATTAAGATATGCAGACAGCTGGCCAGGCGTGGTGGTGCACGCCTGAAATTCCAGCACTTTGGGAGGCTGAGGCAGGTGGATCACCTATGGTCAGGAGTTCTAGACCAGGCTGGCCGACGTGATAAAACCCCGTTTCTACTTAAAAATACAAAAATTAGCCGAGCATGGTGGCATGCGTTACTAGTGGCATGAGCTACTACATGGTGTCATAATCCCAGCTACTAGGGAGGCTAAGGCAGGAGAATCGCTTGAACCTGGGAGGCAAAGGTTGCGGTGAGCCGAGATTGCGCCACTGCACTCCAGCCTGGGAGACAGAGTGAGACTCCGTCTCAAAACAAACAAAACAAACAAGATACACAGATAGCTAAGTAAACGTACTAAACTCTACAAGGAAATAAACATACTTTTGGAGATGGATAGCTTGTCAGCCAAAGCCTAAAGGATGAGTTACAGGTTTCAGAGGTAAAATCTTCACATATTTTTTCCAACATGGGCATCCAGGAGACTGCAAGGTGGCAGTTCTGTAGGCACACCCAAGTTCCTTCTTCTATTGCTGCTTTAATCATTTTTGCTGCAATTGGTCCTTGTCCCTGTCCCAGTGAAATAGCTTGAAACTTATTTCCAGACATAGATTTATCATTTGCAAATTTCAGCAGGCCTATGAGAGGCACAAAAAAATGGTCACACTACTTACTCTAAAATTATAAAAAAGTGCCTTATGTATAGCTGTTTTATCATGAAAAATTCTAGTTACATTTCTCTGTAAATATCGGATTTACTAACTGATTTATAATCATATAAGAAATGAGTATTAAACAAGATGTTTTATTTATAATTTCTTTAAAGTTTACAGTATATGCACTTACTGGCCATAGGATCTGCTCCTGGAGATAGAACAAAAATTAAGGGAATGGTGCAATTTGAATCCAAGTAACTCTTTGTCAAATCAAATGGTGGAGGTTCTACAAACTTTTTCCCTAGTTTGTCAGTTACATAGTTTGTTATAGCTGGGGTTATCTGTTGAAGAGAAAAGATATGATCTTTAGAGCAACTTTTATTTCACATAACAGATTTGATTATTACTGAAAAATAACAAAGAATACAATTTGCGTCTAATGGTCAAAAAAAGCATGTGGCATCACAGACAAAGCACTAATTTCTCTAATAAATAAAAACTATATACATTTATAGGAGAAGACTAATTATCCAAAAGAAAAATGGGCAAAGGAGATGAACTGCTTAGAGAAAATGAAGTACAAATTGATCCTAAACATATGAGGGATGCTCAATGTCACTCATTATAGCAGAGATTGCATATTGTCCCACTTATTTGTCTCTGTTTGGTATTAGAACCCCAAGTTTTCCTGGCATTTCTTGCAGGTAATGTGGCCATGTGACTAAGTTTTGGCCAGAGAGATAGAAGTAGAAATTATATATGGATCTTCCAGATTATATTTTAAGGAAGCTATTTGCCTTCAACATTTTCTTCTCTTTTCAACAGTGTTCACAAGCCAGCTTCCATTTTGCTGATGAGGACCACACTGTAAGCATGAAAGAACCTGAGTTTCTGGGTGATCTCAGGAGCCGAGCTTCCCTGTCAGCCCTTAATCATTTGCCTCTGAGCTGTTAGGAGACAGAGAAATTAACTTCTATTTGATTTAAGCCACTGTACTTTAGGTCCCTTTGTTACAGCAGCTTCATTTATACTCGAATACTTATAATAATAATAAGAAAAATACAAATTATAACTATACTTAGATACCATTTTTAACCTATTGAATTGTTATATAAATGAGTCAAAGATGGCCTGTGAGACCATGATATCCTGATATTTGGTCAAATAGCAGTCTACATGTTGCTGTGGAGGTATTTTTGGATGAGATTAATATTCAAATTAGTAGATTTGGAGTAAAGCAGATTGCCCTCCATAATGTGGTGGGCCTCATACAATCAGTTGAAAGCCTTAAGAAAGAAAAAAGCCTGATTTCTCCTGAGAAAGAGGACCTTTTGCCAGCAAACTGCCTTTGGACTCAAGTTACAACATCAACTCCTTGAGTTTCCAGCCTGCCAGCTTACTGTGCAAATTCACCAGCTTCCACAATCACACCAGCCAATTCCTTTCAGAAAATCAATCAATCAATCAATCAATCAATTCCCCTTCCCTTTTATTTCTCTGGAGAATAGAGGGAAAGTAGAAGACCTGAATAATATAGGCGTTAATTACATTTAGTTTAACTCAATTCAATTCAACTTAATTCACAGACATTCGTTGAGCTTCTACCATCTGCCAGACATTGCTCTAAATCCTGGTGATATAGAGCAAAATAATATATGAGTCTTGACCTCAAGAAGCTCATAGTCTAGTGGGAGGTCCTAAAAAATAAGCAGACAATTACTGTACATTCTAATGGGGTAAGTGCTATGGTGTATAAGCACAGGCTTCCAAACATGGTAGACGAAGCAAAAACCCTGCATGTGGTATTGAAACAATATCTCTACTGCCCATCAGGGAGCCATTCTGTAAAGTGAAAATAGGCAGCTGTTCCCAGATACAAAGCTATTAAGTCTTCACCATGAACAAGGGAGGCTACTGGTGATAATGAATAAAGCATTGTTTAGGGGTTCCGGGGACTTAAAGGGACTCTCTAGTGAGAGGAGAACAAACATACACAGACACATATGCACACACAACTAACTATCTGGGAAGAATGAGGTGAATATTAACAATGTACAAAGGTCTTTGGGAGTCAGGGTAAGGGGTAAAACATTTATGTAGGCCTCTGTTTAAATCTACTCAGAGACAGAGCATTAGATAATGTTCCTTGTGAGACTTTACTAAAACTGTAAAATGTTTGTTTTTGTTTTTTTTTTTTTTTTAAAGAAGGAAGAAACGAAGGGACTATTGCAATCACTTTCAACACCTTCATATTTTTCATGGTGTAGGTGAGGTGACTTACTGGTAAAGATTCTTTCCTCAAACAAACCTTCGTTAGACAGGCTTCTCTGAGCCCTTTTTTCTATGAGGTCTGTCTTCAAGAGCCCAGTTGTAGCAAGAATTCTGCTAGCCAGTTTAGTGAGAGTCCCCCACCCTCTCCATCTGATCATCCTCCATATCTGATCAAATTCCTCATACCGTGCCATCACGTAGATGGTGTCTCATCACTCTGGCCTGCTTTCAGCACGAATTCTGTTAGGTCAGTGTAGCAAGAATTCCCCCTACCCTTGATGTCTCTTCTTAGTAATTTCCCCCAACCCTGCTCCTTGACTATAAATCCCCAACTGTCTCTGCTGTATTTGGAACTAAGCCTGAGCTCTCTTTCCTACTGTGATAATCTTGAACAAAGTCTTCCTTACTGCTTTAACATTTGTCATGAACAATTTTTTTTAACATTACTCAAAGTTTAAACTAGATGTATGAACATGGTTTTTTGTTTTCTATTACAAAATTATCCTTCTGTAATACAATGATCACCTTTCTTAAATTTGTGAAAATTGGTATCAACCTACTTATCTTACCTTTGGAAAGATTTCTGTGCATGTTTGAACTAATAAAATTGCGACATGTACAAAATTTTCTGCCATCTTCTACTTTTAGCTATGATGTGGTTACAGGGATTGGATTTACCCTACCACCACAAACAACTTAAAAAACAGGCACAATTAATGAAAAAACCATTTTTGCTTAGGGGGCAATAGGTGGTGTATGACTGTGATCACTGAGAAAAAGAAAACAAAGTGAACGCTATCCTCTCAACTTTCTTCTTGGAGATACGCTAGACTGTGGAACAGCGAGAGTGACTATGGCAGAGCAATGCAGTGATGCTGAGTTGGGAAAACAAGAAAAAGACTACAAAAGGGCCAAGGCTGCTGAAATTGCAGAGTTCTAATTAGGAGAGAACTGTCGCCGGGCGTGGTGGCTCAAGCCTGTAATCCCAGCACTTTGGGAGGCCGAGACAGGCAGATCACGAGGACAGGAGATCAAGACCATCCTGGCTAACACAGTGAAACCCCGTCTGTACTAAAAAAAAAATACAAAAAACTAGCCGGGCGAGGTGGCAGGCACCTGTAGTCCCAGTCACTCGGGAGGTTGAGGCAGGAGAATGGCGTAAAACCCAGGAGGCGGAGCTTGCAGTGAGCTGAGGTCCCACTGCACTCCAGCCTGGGCGACAGAGCGAGCGCGAGACTCTGTCTCAAAAAAAAAAAAAAAAAAAAAGAACTGTCCAGGAAGAGTTCAGAAATCTACTCACAGTACCTCTGAATCCTTGCTGAACACTGTGGTGTGTATGCATGAGACCAAGCAAAGAGTCTGAGGAGCTGTAACCAGGAGATCTGAGGAGCTACCACTCTTCATGAAGGTTGTGACTCATTCAGGTTCCCAAAAGCCATAGAGAGTCCTTAGTGATCGCCTGAAGCATTCAGTAAAGGCCCCAGACAGGTGGCACTTTGGTAGAGCTAAATTAATGCATTGAATAAAGGCTATTCTAGACCAGTCCTAACAAATCTTAAACAATATTTGAAAGGAACAATTCAAACTTCAGTAATTTAACTACATAACCACAGAGGTTGACAAACTTTCTATAGAAGGCCAGATAGGAAATATTTTAGGTTTTGTGGGACATATACAGGTTCTACTGCATGATTTTTAAATTATTTTTTATGAGACAGAGTCTCTCTCTGTCACCCAGGCTGGAGTGCAATGGTTTGATCTCGTATCACTGCAACCTCTACCTCCCAGGTTCAAGAGATTCTCTTGCCTCAGCCTCCCCAGCTCAAACTGCTGACCTTGCGATCTACCCGCCTCAGCCTCCCAAAGTGCTGGGATTACAGGCATGAGCCACCATGCCTGGACGCATGTTCTTTTTAAGGCAACATTTTTTTTTTTGAGACGGAGTCTTGCTCTGTCGCCCAGGCTATAGTGCAGTGGTGTGATCTCTGCTCACTGCAACCTCCGCCTTCCCAGTTCAAGTGATTCTCCTTCCTTAGCCTCCTGAGTAGCTGGGACTACAGGCATGCACCACTATGCCTGGCTAATTTTTGTATTTTTGGTAGTGACAGGGTTTCACCATCTTGGCCAGACTGGTCTTGAACTCCTGACCTCAAGTGATCTGTCCTCCTTGGCCTCCCAAAGTGCTGGGATTACAGGCATAAGCCACGGTGCCCAGCCAAAACTACTCTTTAAAAATATAAAAAACATTCTCAGTTTATGGGCCAGGCCAGAGAGGTCATGGGGCTGGATTTGGCCCACAGGTGTTTGTTGACCCCTGATCTAGCAGGACAGAACTCAACAATCTTTATAGGAAAATGAAATTAGCTCATCAACAATGTGATATTCACAATGTCCAATATCCAATCAAACATTATTAGACATGCCAAGAAGCAGGAAAACATGTATAACTAAAAGTAAAATCAGTCAATAGAAACAGATCCAGAAATGATGGAATTATTTAGTCAGTAATTTAAAAACAGTTCTTATAACTGTGTTCAACTATTTAAAAGAAAATATTAGCAGATTAAAAAGAGAAATAGGATACAGAAAAAGAACCAAACAAATTTTTTAGAGATGAAATATACAATTACTAAAATTTAAAAATTAATTGAATGGGATTTGTAGCAGATTAGACAATACAAAAGAAGAAATCAACAAATGTAAAGACAGCAACAGAAACTATCCAAACTGATGCAAGGAGATACCAAGGCTTGAAAAATAATTAACAAAGTATCAGTTACATTATATTACATTACATGGCATCATATTAAGCAATCTAATGTATATGCAGTTGAAATCCTGGGTGGGGTAAAATAATATTTGAAGAAATAATAACCAAAAATATTCCCAAATTGAGGAAAACAGTAAGCCCACAGATCCAAATCCAAGGAGCTCAATGAACTGTAAGCTGGATAATCAATCTGAGAGTTAAAGAATCAAATAACAGTAACTTTAAGCCTAGTACTTCATAAATGGCAAATTATCTGGGTTCCAAATAGAACACATTGGTCTTTTACCTTATCAGGTCTTAAACACCGAAGAATTATTATTTTCTGTAGTTCCTTTAAGTTATCCATTGGTGCTGGAAATTTAGCATTATGTGGCTCTTTACTGTCATAGATTTTCCGCCATTCATATATATATTCACAAAAATGTTGCCTAATAGAAAAAAGCTTAAGAATTATTCTTTTTATTGGGAAAAACTTAAAAGAGATTGTTGAACAAGGAATAGAAACCAGACAGCTATAGGACCATTTAAAAATCACTAGATTAAAGAACAAGTTTACCTATTGCCATTCAGTGATAAATCATCAAATTTAAACAGTTACCTGAGCCCTCTGAAGGCAGGAAATTCACTTGCACGACAAATTTCCTCCCAGCTTTTGTCCTGTAGCCAAGTTGGATCAGGATTTTTCTCAGCACTTTTAAGACTTACTCCTCCAGTTAAAAGAAACATCAGTTCCTGGTATTCAATCTCTTTCCTTGCCCTGTATTCCCAAAATAAGGACTGTTATACAATTGTTGGTTTTAAAATTGAATATCAATTTCTGCTTTTATAATCTGGATAGAATAACTTAGACTTTACTTACCCACCTGCTGTAAACGACTAGAAAACTGGACAAAATTAATTAAACAACTGTTTTTTGAAATTGTACAATAGCCAGTGCAGGACTGTGGCCTCTGAGAGAAGAGAGATGAATAAGGTGACCCCTGTTCCTCAGCAGTGTGCCTAGAGGCACTTTCTAGACTACAGAGCAGGGAGGTGTAATCAGAATCAGAGCTTTGCAGTATTGCTGAATTGAGGAAACCAGCATTAAGTTCTCCTCAACAGTATCGCTGAGTTGAGGACATCAGCATTAGGGAAAGCTTAGGTGACTGGAGTTTGTGAGCAGAGGAGGAAGATGAATGGAAAAGGCGAATGAACGTCTTAAACATCTACAGAGGTGCTCTCTTGGTTCTACTGATAAATACAGCCAGGCATTGCTCATAGAATTCTTATTCACACATTGTAAGAAGTGTGTTGTTAGGTGATTTCATCATTGTGTGAACACCACAATGTGTACTTACACAAATCTAGATGGTGTATATGGTATAGCCTGTTGCTCCTAGGCTATAAATCTGTACAGCATGTTACTGTACTGAATACAGTACACAGCTGTAACATAATGGCATGTATTTGTGTATCTAAACATAGAAAAGAACAGTAAAAATATGGCATTATTATAATCTTATGGAACCACCATTGCATATGCACTTTGTTGCTGACTGAAACATTGTTATATGGCACATGACTGTACTAAGGCATGCATCAGTAAGGTAAAATTCTAGGAAGCCAGCAAAAGAACATCTAACGGGCTGTAAACTAAATAGCTCCCAGAGATCACACAAAACTAGGAAATATAAGTTCTTGCCAACCAGAGTTGTGTCTTTGTTCAACACCAGAAGAATTCAGGTCTCCTTAGTAGTGAAGCTAACATAGCCTTAGAGTAAAGGTTACTCTAAAACTACTATAAGAAAGCTTAAACACAAGTTGTCTTTTTTTTTTTTTTTTTTTTTTTTTTTAAGAGATGGGGTCTTGCTCTGTCATCCAGCCTGGAAGTGCAGTGGTACAATCATAGTTCATTGCAGCCTCAAACTTCTGAGCTTAAGCAATCCTACTGGCTTAGCCTTCTGAGTAGCTGAGATTAGAGGTGTGGGCCACTGCACCTAGCATAAGTCTTGAAAAGATCAAACTAACCCAGTAGTAATTTAACTACCTAAAAAGTGAAGTCTAAAGCTCTTTAAAGGAATACAAAATTTCCAGCATTTACCAATATAAAATTCACAACATCCATAACCAGGAAAAAAATTGGTCTTAGATGTAGATGTAGAAGTGAAAGAGATAATTTAACTAGCCAATGAGAATGTTAAAATAGTTATTATAAACATGCCGAAGGAGTTAAAGCAAAGCATGAACATAATAGAAGAAATAGGCAATATTAAATAGACCAAACACAACTCCTAAAAATACAAATATATAATCTGTTGTAGGAATAGAAAAAAAACCTAAAGATAAAAATATAAAATTTGAGATATTTACTTATTTCTTTTCCAGATGTATAGATATTGAAAAGATTCATTACAAGTAGATCTACACTACAAGATATCTTACGGGAAGTTTCAGATAGTTGGAACTCTGGATCAACACCAAAGAATAAAGAACAACAGAAATGGTAACTTTGTGGGTAAACATAAAATATTTTTTAAAAAATCATTAATATTTAAGTGTCTGTAAAAGATAATATCAGGAATTTGGAAGTCATTACTCACATCCTCACAATAAGAAAAAAGCTGAACAAACTGAAAATCAGCAACTTTTCTTAGATGCATCAGAGAACTAAGGTCATACAGCTAACTCACTACCTCCTAACTGGGAAGAGACAGATAAATACAGAGAATCCTAAATTACTTGAGCAGAAGCTCAGGTTATTATCAATAATAACCTTGAATGTAAACAAATTAAATTCCCCAATTAAAATATATAAACTGGCTAAATGAATAAAGAATACCCAACTATATGCTGCCTACATGAAACTCACCTCACCTGAAAAGACAGAGACTGACAGTAACAAGATGAAAAGAGATATTCCACACCAATGAAAACCAAAAGGAAGCAGGAGTAGCTATATTTACATCAGAAAAAACAGACTTTAAGTTAAAAAGTACAGAGAGACAAATAATAATATTATATAATAATAAGGGGATCAATTCAGCAAGAGAATATAACAACTGTAAAAATACATGCACCTGGCCAGGCGCGGTGGCTCACGCTTGTAATCCCAGCACTTTAGGAGGCCGTGGGCAGGAGGACTGCTTGAGCCCAGGAGCTCCAGAGCAGCCTGGGTCACATAGGGAGACCCTCTATTTTAATAATAACATTTTTTTTAAAAGAGAAAACTTTTCAGCCAGGCATGGTGGCTCACAACTGTAATGCCAGCACTTTGGTGTGGGCAGCAAGCCACCCAGGTACCGAGGCAAGAGACCGAGGGCACGAGCTGTTCCAGTATAATAAAATACATAAAATAACAAGTTATACTAGATATAGATCATAGAGATGATTATATATAAGTATCACTAATCATTAGTTTGTAGTAATTACTCTTTATTCCAATATTATAATAATTCTTGCTCTACAATCATAACCTAGGAAAAACCAGGCCATACAGAGATAGGAGCTGAAGGGATACGGTGGAAAGTGACCAGAAGACAAGAGTGTGAGCCTTCTGTTATGCCCAGACAGGGCCACCAGAGGGCTCCTTGGTCTAGCGGTAATGCCAGCGTCTGAGAAGACGCCCGTTACCAAGCAGACCGTGGTCTAGCAGTAGCATCAGTGCCAAGGAAAAGCTCCCGCTACTTAGCAGACTGGGAAAGGGAGTCTCCCTTTCCCCGGGGGAGTTTAGAGAAAACTCTACTCCACCACCTCTTGTGGAGGGCCTGACATCAGTCACACCCGCCTGCAGTTGTCTGGAGGCCTAAACATCTCCCTGTGATGCTGTGCTTCAGCAGTCACACTCCTGGTCCACTTTCATGCTCCTGTACACCTGGCTCTGCCTTCTAGGTAGCAGTAGCAGAATTAGTGAAAGTATTAAAAGTCTCTGAAATGCAGAAATAATGGCATAAGCTGTCTCTCCTCTCTCTCTCTCCTCTCTCTCTCTCTCTGCCTTGGCTGCCAAACAGGGAAGGGGCCCTGTCCAGTGAACACATGACACACGAGATCTTACCTATCATTGGAGATGGCTCACACTCCTTACCCTGTCCCCTTGTCTTGTATCCAATAAATAAGAGCACAGCCTGGCATTTGGGGCCACTACCGGTCTCCATGTCCTGGTGGTCCCCTGGGCCCAGCTGTCTTTTATCTCTTTGTCTTGTGTCTTTATTTCTATGATCTCTCATCTCTGCACAAGGGGAGAAAAACCCACAGACCCTGTAGGGCTGGTCCCTACACTCTGGGAGGCCAAGGTGGGCAGATCACCTGAGGTCGGGAGTTTGGGACCAGCCTGACCAACATGGAGAAACCCTGTTTCTACTAAAAATAGAAAATTAGCTGGGCATGGTGATGCATGCCTATAATCCCAGCTACTTGGGAGGCTGAGGCAGGAGAATCACTTGAACCTGGGAGGCAGAGGTGGTGGTGAACCAAGATTGTGCAATTGCACTCCAGCCTGGGCAAGAAGAGTGAAACTCTGTCTCAAAACAACAACAACAACAACAGCAACAACAAAAAACCAACACCAGAGCACCTAGATATATAAAGCAAATATTATTAGATCTAAAGGTAGAGGTAGACCCCAATACAATAAGCTGGAGACTTCAACACCCCACTCTTAGCATTGGACAGATCATCTAGGCAGAAAGTCAACAAAGAAACTGCAAATTTAAACTGTACCGTAGACCAAAGAGACCTAAAAGACATTTACAGAACAATTCACAGTAGTTGCAGACTACACATTCTCTTCATCAGCACATAAAACATTCTCCAGGATTGGCCATACATTAGGACACAAAAAAGAAACCTTAAAAGATTGTTTTAATTGAAGTAATACCAAGTATCTTATCTGACCACAATGAAATAAAAGTATACATCAGTAACAAGAGGAACACTCAGAACTATACAAATACATGAAAACTAAACAACATGCTCCTGAGCAACCAATTGATTAAAAAAAGAAATTAAGAGGAAAGTAAAACATATCTCACCCCTGTAATCCTAGCACTTTCGAGAATGAGGCAGGCAGACTGCTTGAGCCCAGGGGTTCGAGACCAATCAGGGCAACATAGCAAAATCTTGTCTCTACAAAAAACAAAAAAACAAAAAAAACAAAAAACAGAAAAACTTAGCCAAGTGTGGTGGCATATGCCTGCAGTCCCAGCTACTCAGGAGGCTGATGTGGGAGGATTGCTTAAGCCCAGGAGGTTGAAACCCCAGTGAGCTGTGATCATGCCACTGCACTCCAGCCTGGGGGACAGAGTGACACCCTGTCTCAAAAAAAAAAAAAAAAAAAAAAAAAAAATCCCTGAAGTAAATGAAA
Source organism: Piliocolobus tephrosceles (assembly GCF_002776525.5). Classification (NCBI taxonomy): domain Eukaryota; kingdom Metazoa; phylum Chordata; class Mammalia; order Primates; family Cercopithecidae; genus Piliocolobus; species Piliocolobus tephrosceles. The sequence continues at coordinate 79,100,370 of NC_045435.1, read as the reverse complement.
ATAGAAACACAGCAGACCAAAATGTATGGGACACAACAAAAGCCATGTTTAGAGCAAGTTTATAGTAAGTATAGCAAGAGGCAAGTTTATAGCAATAAATGCCTATATTAAAAAGTAGAAAGATTTCAAATCAATAAGCTAATGATGCACCTCAAGAAACTAGAAAAGAACAAACCAAACTCAAATTTAGAAAAAGGAAAAACATAAAAAGCAGAAATAAATGACATTGAGACTAAAAAAATAGAAAATATCAATGAAACAAAAAGTTAGATTTTCAAAAACATCAACAAAATTGACAAAGCATTAACTAGACTAAGAAAAAAAGAGAGAAGACCCAAAAAAGTAAAATCACAAACAAAAGGAGGCATTACAGTTGATACTGCGGAAATACAAAAGATCATCAGAGACTATGATAAACAATTATAAACTAATCAATTTGAAAACTTAGAGAAAATGAGTAAATTTGTTGATACATACAATCTATCAAGATTGAACCAAGAAGAAATAGAAAACTTGAACAGATCAATAATGAGTAATGAGATTGAATCACAGTAATGAAAAGGAAATCAAGAAAGAAAAGTCCAGGACCAGATGTCTTCACTGCTGAATTCTACCAAACTTTTAAAGAACTAATATTCTTTAAAATTCCTCTCAAACTATTCCAAAAAATTGAAGGGGAGGGAATTCTTCCAAACCCATTTTACAAGGCCAGCATAACCCTGACACCAAAACCAGATAAAAACAACATAAAAAAACTACAGACCAATATCTCTGAACATAAATGCAAAAATCCTCAACAAAATATAGTAAACCAAATTCAACAGCACATCAAAAATATCATACACTATAATCAAGTGGATTTATCCTAGGGATGCAAGGATTATTCAACCTACACAAATAATGTGATGCATCACAACAGAATGAAGGACAAAACCAATATGATCATCTCAATAGATCCAGAAAAAGCATTTGATAAAATTCAATATCGCTGATGATAAAAACTCTCAATAAATTAGGCATAAGAAGCCTAATAAGAAGCAAGTACCTTAACACAATAAAGGCCATATAAGACAAACCCACAGCTACCATCATACTGAACTGGAACAGGACAAGGATACTCATTCTCATCACTCTTATTTAACATATTAATAGTATTGAAAGTCTTAGCCAGAGCAATTATGCAAGGGGAAAACAATGAAGGGCATTCAAATTAGAAAGGAGGAAGTCAAATTGTCCTTCTTTGCAGATGACATGATTTTATATATAGAAAAACATAGACTCTACCAAAAAACTCTAAAAACTAATAAATTCAGCAAAAGTTGCAGGATATAAATACCAACATATAAAAATTGGTGGTGTTTTTATATGAAAACAATGAACTAGCTGGAAAAGAAATCAAGAAAGTAATCCCATCTGCAAAAATTGCAAAAAGTAAAATACCTAGGAATAAATTTAGCCAAGGAGGTGAAGGCTCTCTACAAGGAAAACTTAAAAAACACCAAAAAACAATGATGAAAGAAATTGAAGGAGACACCAAAAATAGAATGACATCCCATCTTCATGGACTAGAAAAATTAATACTGTTAAAATGACCAGCCGGGCGCGGTGGCTCACGCCTGTAATCCCAGCACTTTGGGAGGCCGAGGCGGGTGGATCACAAGGTCAGGAGATCGAGACCATCCTGGCTAAGACGGTGAAACCCCGTCTCTGCTAAAAATACAAAAAATTAGCCGGGTGCGTTGGCAGGCGCCTGTAGTCCCCGCTACTCGGGAGGCTGAGACAGGAGAATGGCGTGAACCCGGGAGGCGGAGCTTGCAGTGAGCCGAGATCGCGCCACTGCACTCCAGCCTGGGTGATGAGCAAGACTCCATCTCAAGGAAAAAAAAAAAAAAAATGACCATACTACCCAAGGTGATCAAAAGATTCAATGCACTCTCTTTCAATATACCAATGATGTTCTTCACAGAAATAGAAAAAAAAAAAATCCTAAATTTTGCATTGAACCACAAAAGACCCCAAATAGCCAAAACAATACTAAGCAAAACGAACAAAGCTAGATGCGTCACAGTACCAGACTTCAAAATATACTACAAAGCTATATTAATGAAAACAGCATGGTACTGGCATATAATCAGACACATAGACCAGTGGAACAGAATAGAGAACCCAGAAATTAATCCATGTATCTACAGCCAACTGACTTTTGAGAAAGGTACCAAGAACACTGATTGGGGGAAGGACAGTCTCTTCAGTAAATGGTTCTGGGGAAAATTGGATATCTATACACAGAAGAACAAAACTAGACCATCTCCTCTTATTCTATACAAAAATCAACTCAAAATGGCTTAAAGACCTAAATGTAAAACCTGAAGCTATAAAATTACTAGAAGAAAACATGGGGAAATGCTTCAGGACATCAGTCCTGGAAAAGATTTTATGAATAAGATCTCAAAAGCACAGGAAACAAAAGCAAAATACAAATAAGTGGGATTATATTAAACTAAAAACTTCTGCACACCAAAAGACACAATCAACACAGTGAAAATACAACCTATAGAATGGGAGAAAATATTTGCAAACTGGCCAGACACGGCGGCTTATACCTGTAATCCTAGCACTTTGGGAGGCTGAGACAGATGGATCATGAGGTTTGAAACCAGCCTGACCAACATGGTGAAACCCCGTCTCTACTAAAAACACACACAAAAAATTAGCCTGGCATGGTGGTGGGTGCCTGTAATCCCAGCTACTGAGGAGGCTGAGGTAGGAGAATCACTTGAACCCAGGACGTAGAGGTTGCAGTGAGCTGAGATCGCGCCACTGTACTCCAGCCTGGGCGACAGACTGAGACTTCATCTCAAAAATAAAATAAAATAAAATAAAAAGAGAAAAGAAAAAGAAAAAGAAAATATCTGCAAACTATTCATCCATCAAGGAATTAATATACAGAATATACAAGGAACTCAAACATCTCAACAGAAAAAAAAAAAAATTTAATTTTTAAATGGGCAAATGAGGCTAGCATGGTGGTTCATGCCTGTAATCCCAGCACTCTGGGAGGCCAAGGCAGGTGGATCACTTTAGCCCAGGGTGCATGACTGGGCAACAGAGCAAAACACTCTCTCAAAAAAAGAAAAATACAAAAATTAGCCAAACATGGTAGCATGTGCCTGTGTCCCAGCTACTTGGGAGGCTGAGGTGGGAGGATCACCTGAGCCAGGCAGGTGGAGGTTACAGTGAGCCAAGAAAGCGCCACTGCACTCCAGCCTGGGTGACAAAGTGAGACTCTGTCTCAAAAAAAAAAATAGGCAAATGATCTGAACAGACATTTCTCAAAAAAAAAAAAAAAAAAAAAAAAGAACACACACAAATGGCCAAAAACACATGAAAAAATGTTCAGAATCATGAATAATTAGGGAAATGCAAATCAAAACCACAATGAGATATCATCTCACCCCAGTTAGAATGGCTATCATCAAAAAGCCAAAAAATACAAATGCTGGTGAGGATGCAGAGAAAAGGGAACTCTTATGCACTATTGGTAGAAATGTAAACTAGTACAACCAGTATGGAGAACAGTACGGAGGTTCCTCAGAAAACTACAAATCAAACTACCATATGATCCAGCGATCCCATGACCAGGCCTTTATCTAAAGGAAAGCAAATCATTATATTGAAGAGATATCTGCACCCTGATTTTTTTTGGTAGCACTATTCACAATAACCAAGGTATGGAATCAACCTAAGTGTCCAACAACAGATGAAGGGATACAAACAATGTGGTATAATACATACACAATGGAATACTATTCAGCCATAAAAAGAATGAAAATTTCTCATTTGTGGCAACATGAATGAAACTGAAAGACATGTTCAGTGAAATATGCCAGGAACAGAAAGTTAAACACCACATGTTCTCATAGGTAGAAGCTAAAAAAAGTTGATTTCGTAGAAGTAAAAAGTAGAACAGAGTATATTAGAGGCTGGGAAACATAGGGAAAAGCAGGGAATAGGGAGAAATTTGTTAAAGGATACAGAAGAAGTTCTAGTATTCAGTGGCACTGTAGGATGAGTATAGTTAACAATAATATATTACATTTGACTCTCGGACAACCAGCACAGGAGTTAAGGTGCTGACCCCCCAGGCGGTCAAAATTCATGTATAATTTTTGACTCCCTCAAAACTTAACTACTAACAGTCTATTGTTGACTGAAAATCTTACTGATAGTCAATTCGTATATATATTTTACATGTTATATGCATTACATATGATATTCTTATAATAAAGTACACCAGAAAAAGAAAATATTATCAAGAAAATCATAAGAAAAATGCATTTACAGTATATACTGTATTTATCGATACTATAAGTTTACATAATCTGTTTACAAGATGAAATGTCTGTCTGAAATGGTGGGTAACCATGGCTGCAGACCTCAACTTATGGTAAATATCAAACAATTCCATTTTTTCTTGTACTGTAATGACTCTTCTCTGTCTCTTGGGAGAACTTCCAGGAAAACTACAAACCAAAATCTCTCATGAAAATAGACACAAAAATCCTCGACAAAATATTAGCAAATGAAATCCAATAATGCATACAAAGAATTATACACTAGTGTCACTTTGTTCTATATTATTCCAAGTTTGTGATATTGTACTAAACACAATGAAAAATACACAAGAACCGTGAAGAGATCACTTTTTACTGCTATACCCAATGTACTGAAGAGACGAACTGCTCTTGAGATGATGAGCATCACCTGACACTTTAAGTGGATAATCATAACACTTAAGTTCACATCAACAGCAACAGGATGGGGCTACAAAATTATTACAGTAGTATAGTGTGTGCTACAGTTAATTTTATGCAGTTATGACTTGATACTGCATCTTTATATTTGTTTACATTTCTTGACTGCAAATGATGCCATGTATGGACTGTGAGTGTGTGAGTTTTGATAAATTTTAACTTTTTATAATAGATTTGTGTATATTTTATGGTAGCAAATGATAAAAATAGACTAGTATCTACCAGTATTTTATGTATTTATGACATACCCAATCTTAAGTTTTTGAGTGTTTCTGGCTAGGCAGCTCATCTGTGTTTTTCCAAAGTGTCACAAATCTTAAAAAATGTTTCCAATATATTTTTTTAAAAATCCACCTATAAGTGGACTGGAGTAGCTGAAACCTCTGTTGTTCAAGGATCACTTGTATGTATTTTTAAATAACTAGAAGAGAGAATACCGAACATTCCTATAGCACAAAGAAGTGATAAATGTTTGAGATGATGGATATGCTCATTACTCTGATCTGATCACTATAACCTGTATGTTCTGAAATATTACTATGAAACTGAAAAATACATACAATTATTATGTGCTAATTAAAAGATACAAAAATGAAAATAACAGCTGTGCAAAATAATAATAGCAACAATGTATTTGATGACTATGGCTATGGATAAGTGAAATGAATGACCACAATGTTACAAGGGAGAGTGGGAGGGGAAACTGGAGTCACAAAGTAATTGCAGGAAGTGGTATAGTGTTATTTAAATGAGGACTTAGATAGATTAGTTGTAAATGTACATTGCAAACTCAAGGGCAATAACTAAAAGTTTTTTTTAAGAAGCAAGTATAATTGATCTGCTAAGAGAAGAGAAAAAATGAAATCATACAAAATAGCTAAAACCAGAGAAGACAGAAAAATAGAAGATGAAAACAATAACAACAACAGAACAAGGGTAATGAATAGGAAACAGTAACATATATGGTAGATATTAATCCAACTGTATCAGTAATCAGTTTAAATGTCAATGATCTAAATACATCAATTAAAAGACAGGTTGTCAGAGTGGATCCAAAAGCAAGACCCAACTAAATGTTGTCTACAGGAAGCCCACTTTGAACATATAAAAACACAGATACATTAAAAGTAGAGATAGAGAAAGATATACCATGTTAACACTAATGAAAGAGAAGTAAGGTAGTTAGATTGATTTCAGACTAAGAAGACTTCAGAGCAAGGAAAATTATTGGGAATTAAGAGGAGCATTACATAAAGATAAAGAAGTCACAATCTCCCAAAACTCTCACAAGGAAAAATAGATAATATGAATAGACCTGTATCTATTAACGAAATTGAATCAATAATTAATAATCATCTAAAACAGAAAGTACCAAGCCCAGATGGGTTCACTGAAGAATTCTACTAAACATATAGGAAGAAATTAAACCAATTCCACCATGTCTTTCAGAAAATAGTGGAAGAAATACTTCCTAACTGGTTCTATGAGGTCAGTATTACCTAACACCAGAACCAAGCAAGACATTACAAGGAAAACTACAATCCCAAAATCTCTCATAAAAATAGATGCAAAAATCCTCAACAAAAGGAGCATATTAGCAACAAAATATTAGCAAATCAAATCCAATAATGTATGGAAAGAATTATACACCACGATTAAGCAGGATTTATTATAGGTATGAAAGGCTGATTCAACAAGTGAAAATTAATTAATGTAATTCATCATAGCAAGAGAGTAAAGAAGTAAAACCATACGATCCTATCAAAAGATGCAGAAAAAACATTTGAGAGCTGGGCACAGTGGTTCACACCTGCAATCCCAGCACTTTGGGAGGCCAAGGCAGGCAGCTCACTTGAGGTCAGGAGTTCATGACTAGCCTGGCCAACATGGTAAAACCCTGTCTCTACTAAAAATACAAAAATCAGCCAGGCTTGATGGCAGGTATCTGTAATCCCAGCTACTCGGAAGGCTGAGGCAGGAGAATCAATTGACCCCAGGAGGTGGAGGTTGCAGTGAGCCGAGACAAGATAGAACCACTGTACTCCAGCCTGGATGAGAGATCAAGAATCTGCCTCAGAAAAAAAAAAAAAAAAAAAAGGCAAAACACCTGAACAGACATTTCACCAAAAAAGATATATAGTTGGCAAATAAGAATAAGAAAAGATGCTCAACATCACATTTCATTAGGAAATTCCAAATTAAAATGAAATATCACTAAACACTATTAAAATGGCCACTTTCCAAAAGAGGCAACATGAACTCTTACTCATTACTGGTGGAGATGCTAAATGTTATGGCCACTCAGGAAGACAGTTTGGTAGTTTTTTACAAAACTAAACATACTCTTACCATACAATCCAGCTGTTGCACACCTGGTACTTACCCAAAGGAGTTGAAACCTTATGTTCACACAAAAACTTACACATGAATGTTTGTAGCACATTTATTCATAATTGCCCAAACTTAGGAGCAGTAAGATGTCCATCAGTAGGTTAATGAATAAACTGTGGTACATCCAAACAATGGAATATAATTCAGCACTAAAAAGAAATAAGCCATCAAGCCATGAAAAGACATGGAGGAACCTTATAACTAAGAGAAAAAAAGCCCATCTGAAAAGGCATACATAGTGCCTAATTCCAACTATATAACCCTCTGGAAATGACAAAACTAAACCATGGAGATAACAAAAGACTCAGTGATTGGCAGGGTTGAGGAGAGGGAGGGCTGAATAAATAGAACACAGAGGAGTGAAACTATAATGATAGACGTATGACATTATACACTTGTCAAAATTGATAGGTACATAACACCCAGAGTGAAGCCTGATGTTAGCTATGAACTTACTTATGAGTGACAATGATATGTCAATGCAAGCTCATAGATTCTTAACAAATATATCACGCTGGTAAGGGGTTTTGTTAGTGCAGGAGGTTGTATATAAGAAATCTCTGTGTCTTCTGCTCAGTTTTGCTGTGGATCTAAAGTTGCTCTACAAAATAAAGCCTTTTCAAAAAAAAGGACGGGCAAGACATAGAAAACTATGAAACATTATAGAGTGAAATGAAACAGAACTAAGGAAAATGGAGTGACACACTATGTTCTTAGACTGAAACACTCAATATTATAAAATTGTTAATTTCCCACAAACTGATTTACAGTTCCAATGCACTCCTAATCAAAACTTCTGCATATTACTGGGTATCTTTCCACTTTGGACTTGACCAGATGATGCTAATATTTATATGGAAATGCAAAGATCCAAGAATAAGAAAGACACTCTTGTATAAAAGAAGAACAAACAAGTGCAACAAAAATAAAGATAAATAGATGGGACTTAATTAAACTAAAAACCTTCTGCACAGCAAAAGAAATAATCAGCAGAGTTAACAGACAATCCACAGAGTGGAAGAAAATCATCACAATCTATACATCTGGCAAAGGATTAATATCCAGAATCTACAAAGAACTCAAACAAATTAGCAAGAAAAAAACAACAACAACAACAAACAATCTTATTTAAAAAGTGGGCTAAGGACATGAACAGACAATTCTCAAAAGAAGATATACGGTCAACAGGCATATGGAAAAATGGCCAACAAGCATATGGAAAAATGCTCAACATCACTAATTATCAGGGAAATGCAAATCGAAACCACAACATGATACCACCTCACTCCTGCAAGAATGGCCATTAAAAAAAAAGAAAGGGGGGGCCGGAGCAAGATGGCCGAATAGGAACAGCTCCAGTCTCCATCTCCCAGCACGAGCTACACAGAAGACCGGTGATTTCTGCATTTTCAACTGAGGTACTCGGGTCATCTCACTCGGGAGTGCCGGACAATCGGTGCTGGTCAGCTGCTGCAGCCTGACCAGTGAGAGCTAAAGCAGGGCGAGGCATCGCCTCACCTGGGAAGCGCAAGGGGGAAGGGAGTCCCTTTTCCTAGCCAGGGGAACTGAGACACACAACACCTGGAAAATCGGGTAATTCCCACCCCAATACTGCGCTGTAAGCACACCGGCACACCAGGAGAATTTATCCCATACCTGGCCGGGAGGGTCCCACGCCCACGGAGCCTCCCTCCTTGCTAACACAGCAGTCTGCGGCAATCTAACCGCAAGGCAGCAGCGAGGCTGGGGGAGGGGCGCCCGCCATCGCTGAGGCTTAAGTAGGTAAACAAAGCCGCTGGGAAGCTCGAACTGGGTGGAGCTCACAGCAGCTCAAGGAAACCTGCCTGTCTCTGTAGACTCCGCCTCTGGGGAGAGGGTACAGCTAAAAAAAATAACAGGGGAAACAGCAGAGGCCTGTGCAGACACGAACGACTCTGTCTGACAGCTTTGAAGAGAGCAGTGGATCTCCCAACACGGAGGTTGAGATCTGAGAAGGGGCAGGCTGCCTGCTCAAGTGGGTCCCTGACCCCTGAGTAGCCTAACTGGGAGACATCCCCCACTAGGGGCAGTCCGACACCCCACACCTCACAGGGTGGAGTACACCCCTGAGAGGAAGCTTCCAAAGCAAGAATCAGACAGGTGCACTCGCTGTTCAGCAATATTCTATCTCCTGCAACCTCTGCTGCTGATACCCAGACAAACAGGGTCTGGAGTGGACCTCAAGCAATCTCCAACAGACCTATAGCTGAGGGTCCTGACTGTCAGAAGGAAAACTATCAAACAGGAAGGACACCTATACCAAAACCCCATCAGTACATCACCATCATCAAAGACTAGAGACAGATAAAACCACAAAGATGGGGAAAAAGCAGGGCAGAAAAGCTGGAAATTCAAAAAATAAGAGCGCATCTCCCCCTGCAAAGGAGCACAGCCCATCGCCAGCAACGGATCAAAGCTGGTCAGAGAATGACTTTGACGAGATGAGAGAAGAAGGCTTCAGTCCATCAAACCTCTCAGAGCTAAAGGAGGAATTACGTACCCAGCGCAAAGAAACTAAAAATCTTGAAAAAAGAGTGGAAGGATTGACAGCTAGACTAATTAATGCAGAGAAGGTCATAAACGAAATGATAGAGATGAAAACCATGACACGAGAAATACATGACAAATGCACAAGCTTCAGTAACCGACTCGATCAACTGGAAGAAAGAGTATCAGCGATGGAGGATCAAATGAATGAAATGAAGTGAGAAGAGAAACCAAAAGAAAAAAGAAGAAAAAGAAATGAACAAAGCCTGCAAGAAGTATGGGATTATGTAAAAAGACCAAATCTACGTCTGATTGGGGTGCCTGAAAGTGAGGGGGAAAATGGAACCAAATTGGAAAACACTCTTCAGGATATCATCCAGGAGAACTTCCCCAACCTAGCAGGGCAGGCCAACATTCAAATTCAGGAAATACAGAGAACACCACAAAGATACTCCTCCAGAAGAGCAACTCCAAGACACATAATTGCCAGATTCACCAAAGTTGAAATGAAGGAAAAAATCTTAAGGGCAGCCAGAGAGAAAGGTCGGGTTACCCACAAAGGGAAGCCCATCAGACTGACAGCAGATCTCTCAGCAGAAACTCTACAAGCCAGAAGAGAGTGGGGGCCAATATTCAACGTTCTTAAAGAAAAGAATTTTCAACCCAGAATTTCATATCCAGCCAAACTAAGTTTCATCAGTGAAGGAGAAATAAAATTCTTTACAGATAAGCAAATGCTTAGAGATTTTGTCACCACCAGGCCTGCCTTACAAGAGACCCTGAAGGAAGCCCTAAACATGGAAAGGAACAACTGGTACCAGCCATTGCAAAAATATGCCAAAAAGTAAAGACCATCGAGGCTAGGAAGAAACTGCATCAACTAATGAGCAAAATAACCAGTTAATATCATAATGGCAGGATCAAGTTCACACATAACAATATTAACCTTAAATGTAAATGGACTAAATGCTCCAATGAAAAGACACAGACTGGCAAACTGGATAAAGAGTCAAGACCCATCAGTCTGCTGTCTTCAGGAGACCCATCTCACATGCAGAGACATACATAGGCTCAAAATAAAGGGATGGAGGAAGATCTACCAAGAAAATGGAGAACAAAAAAAAGCAGGGGTTGCAATCCTAGTCTCTGATAAAACAGACTTTAAACCATCAAAGATCAAAAGAGACAAAGAAGGCCACTACATAATGGTAAAGGGATCAATTCAACAGGAAGAGCTAACTATCCTAAATATATATGTACCCAATACAGGAGCACCCAGATTCATAAAGCAAGTCCTTAGAGACTTACAAAGAGACTTAGACTCCCATACAATAATAATGGGAGACTTCAACACTCCACTGTCAACATTAGACAGATCAACGAGACAGAAAGTTAACAAGGATATCCAGGAATTGAACTCATCTCTGCACCAAGCGGACCTAGTAGACATCTATAGAACTCTCCACCCCAAGTCAACAGAATATACATTCTTCTCAGCACCACATCGCACTTATTCCAAAATTGACCACATAATTGGAAGTAAAGCACTCCTCAGCAAATGTAAAAGAACAGAAATTATAACAAACTGTCTCTCAGACCACAGTGCAATCAAACTAGAACTCAGGACTAAGAAACTCAATCAAAACCACTCAACTACATGGAAACTGAACAACCTGCTCCTGAATGACTACTGGGTACATAACGAAATGAAGGCAGAAATAAAGATGTTCTTTGAAACCAATGAGAACAAAGATACAACATACCAGAATCTCTGGGACACATTTAAAGCAGTGTGTAGAGGGAAATTTATAGCACTAAATGCCCACAAGAGAAAGCAGGAAAGATCTAAAATTGACACTCTAACATCACAATTAAAAGAACTAGAGAGGCAAGAGCAATCACATTCAAAAGCTAGCAGAAGGCAAGAAATAACTAAGATCAGAGCAGAACTGAAGGAGATAGAGACACAAAAAACCCTCCAAAAAAATCAATGAATCCAGGAGTTGGTTTTTTGAAAAGATCAACAAAATTGACAGACTGCTAGCAAGACTAATAAAGAAGAAAAGAGAGAGGAATCAAATAGACGCAATAAAAAATGATAAAGGGGATATCACCACCGACCCCACAGAAATACAAACTACCATCAGAGAATACTATAAACACCTCTACGCAAATCAACTAGAAAATCTAGAAGAAATGGATAATTTCCTGGACACGTACACTCTTCCAAGACTAAACCAGGAAGAAGTTGAATCCCTGAATAGACCAATAGCAGCCTCTGAAATTGAGGCAACAATTAATAGCCTGCCCACCAAAAAAAGCCCAGGACCAGATGGATTCACAGCTGAATTCTACCAGAGGTACAAGGAGGAGCTGGTACCATTCCTTCTGAAACTATTCCAATCAATAGAAAAAGAGGGAATCCTCCCTAACTCATTTTATGAGGCCAGCATCATCCTGATACCAAAGCCTGGCAGAGACACAACAAAAAAAGAGAATTTTAGACCAATCTCCCTGATGAACATCGATGCAAAAATCCTCAATAAAATCCTGGCAAACCGGATTCAGCAGCACATCAAAAAGCTTATCCACCATGATCAAGTGGGCTTCATCCCTGGGATGCAAGGCTGGTTCAACATTCGCAAATCAATCAACGTAATCCAGCATATCAACAGAACCAAAGACAAGAACCACATGATTATCTCAATAGATGCAGAAAAGGCTTTTGACAAAATTCAACAGCCCTTCATGCTAAAAACGCTCAACAAATTCGGTATTGATGGAACGTACCTCAAAATAATAAGAGCTATTTATGACAAACCCACAGCTAATATCATACTGAATGGGCAAAAACTGGAAAAGTTCCCTTTGAAAACTGGCACAAGACAGGGATGCCCTCTCTCACCACTCCTATTCAACATAGTGTTGGAAGTTCTGGCTAGGGCAATCAGGCAAGAGAAAGAAATCAAGGGTATTCAGTTAGGAAAAGAAGAAGTCAAATTGTCCCTGTTTGCAGATGACATGATTGTGTATTTAGAAAACCCCATCGTCTCAGCCCAAAATCTTCTTAAGCTGATAAGCAACTTCAGCAAAGTCTCAGGATACAAAATTAATGTGCAAAAATCACAAGCATTCTTATACACCAGTAACAGACAAGCAGAGAGCCAAATCAGGAATGAACTTCCATTCACAATTGCTTCAAAGAGAATCAAATACCTAGGAATCCAACTTACAAGGGATGTAAAGGACCTCTTCAAGGAGAACTACAAACCACTGCTCAGTGAAATAAAAGAGGACACAAACAAATGGAAGAACATACCATGCTCATGGATAGGAAGAATCAATATCGTGAAAATGGCCATACTGCCCAAGGTTATTTATAGATTCAACGCCATCCCCATCAAGCTACCAATGAGTTTCTTCACAGAATTGGAAAAAACTGCTTTAAAGTTCATATGGAACCAAAAAAGAGCCCGCATTGCCAAGACAATCCTAAGTCAAAAGGACAAAGCTGGAGGCATCACGCTACCTGACTTCAAACTATACTACAAGGCTACAGTAACCAAAACAGCATGGTACTGGTACCAAAACAGAGATATAGACCAATGGAACAGAACAGAGTCCTCAGAAATAATACCACACATCTACAGCCATCTGATCTTTGACAAACCTGAGAGAAACAAGAAATGGGGAAAGGATTCCCTATTTAATAAATGGTGCTGGGAAAATTGGCTAGCCATAAGTAGAAAGCTGCAACTGGATCCTTTCCTTACTCCTTATACGAAGATTAATTCAAGATGGATTAGAGACTTAAATGTTAGACCTATTACCATAAAAACCCTAGAAGAAAATCTAGGTAGTACCATTCAGGACATAGGCATGGGCAAAGACTTCATGTCTAAAACACCAAAAGCAACGGCAGCAAAAGCCAAAATTGACAAATGGGATCTAATTAAACTAAAGAGCTTCTGCACAGCAAAAGAAACTGCCATCAGAGTGAACAGGCAACCTACAGAATGGGAGAAAATTTTTGCAATCTACTCATCTGACAAAGGGCTAATTTCCAGAATCTACAAAGAACTCAAACAAATATACAAGAAAAAAACAAACAACCCCATCCAAAAGTGGGGAAAGGACATGAACAGACATTTCTCAAAAGAAGACATTCATACAGCCAACAGACACATGAAAAAATGCTCATCATCACTGGCCATCAGAGAAATGCAAATCAAAACCACAATGAGATACCATCTCACACCAGTTAGAATGGCAATCATTAAAAAATCAGGAAACAACAGGTGTTGGAGAGGATGTGGAGAAATAGGAACACTTTTACACTGTTGGTGGGACTGTAAACTAGTTCAACCATTATGGAAAACAGTATGGCAATTCCTCAAGGATCTGGAACTAGATGTACCATATGACCCAGCCATCCCACTACTGGGTATATACCCAAAGGATTATAAATTATTCTACTACAAAGACACATGCACACGTATGTTTATTGCGGCACTATTCACAATAGCAAAGACTTGGAATCAACCCAAATGTCCATCTGTGACAGACTGGATTAAGAAAATGTGGCACATATACACCATGGAATACTATGCACCCATAAAAAAGGATGAGTTTGTGTCCTTTGTAGGGACATGGATGCAGCTGGAAACCATCATTCTTAGCACAAGAAGAGAAAACCAAACACTGCATGTTCTCACTCATAGGTGGGAACTGAACAATGAGTTCACTTGGACTCGGGAAGGGGAACATCACACACTGGGGCCTATCATGGGGAGGGGGGAGGGGGGAGGGATTGCACTGGGGAGTTATACCTGATATAAATGATGAATTGATGGGTGCTGACGAGTTGATGGGTGCAGCACACCAACATGGCACAGGTATACATATGTAACAAACCTGCACGTTATGCACATGTACCCTAGAACTTAAAGTATAAAAAAAAAAAAAAAAAAAAAAGATGTTGACATGGATGCAGTGAAAAGAGTACACTTTTACACTGTTGGTGGGAATGTAAACTAATACAACCACTATAGAAAACAGTGTGGAGATTCTTTAAAGAGCTAAAAGTAGATCTACTGTTTGATCCAGCAATTCCACTACTCGGTATCTACCCAGAGGAAAATAAGTCAGTATATGAAAAAGACACCTTACATACATTTATAGCAGCACAATTTGCAATTGCAAAAGTATGAAACCAGCCCCAATGTCCATCAATCAACAAGTAGATAAAGAAAATGCGATATATATATATATATATATGTACCACGAAATACTACTCAGCCATAAAAAGGAACAAAATAATGGAATTCGCAGCAACCTGGATGGAATTGGAGACTATTACTTTATTTATTTTTAGACAGAGTCTCACTCTGTAGCCCAAGCTGGAATACAGTGGCACTATCTCGGCTTACTGCAACCTTTGCCTCCAAGGCTCAACCGATTCTTGCCTCAGCCTCCTGTGTAGCTGGGACTACAGGCATGTGCCACCACACCTGGTTAATTTTTTTGTATTTTTAGTAGAGACAGAGTTTCACGATGTTGCCCTGGGTGGTCTTGAGCTCCTGAACTCAGGTGATCCACTTGCCTTGGCCTCCCAAAGTGCTGGGATTACAGGCATTATCCACCACACCTGGCCTGGAGACTATTATTCTAAGTGAAGTAACTCACTTCACTTACTGTAAAGTAAAGGCAAAGTTCTTATGTTCTCACTCATATAAGGGAGCTATGCTATGAGGTCATAAAGGCATAAGAATGGTACATTGGACTTTGGGGACTTGAGAGAAACTTTTGAGGGGGGGAGAGGGATAAGAGACTACACATAGGTGCTCTGGTGATGGGTGCACCAAAATCTCAGAAATCACCACTAAAGAACTTATTCATGTAACCAAACACCACTGGTTCCCCCAAAAACCAGTTGAAATAAATAAAAAATTAAAGAACAAGATGAAACACTATCAGACATCAAGATTAATTACAGACAAACACATTAATAGAACTGAATAGACAGTCCAGAAACAGATCTAGATATATGAATGTATTATTTATGGCAAGGAAGGCACTACAGAGCAGTAGGGAAAAGGCCAGTTTTTTCAACAAGTGGAGAGCTACATGGAAAAAATGTAAAATTTGACATTTCCTTAGACCATGTACACACATCAGTTGCATGTGGCTTGTACATCTAAATGTGAAAGGCATAATAAAGCTTCCAGATGGTTATATAGGAGAATACCTTCATAATATTGGGCTGTGAAAAGAGTTTTCACAAAGCAAGAACCATAAATCAGACTATATTAAAATTAAGAACTCGTGTTCAGCAAAAGGCAGCATTAAGAGAAAGAGAAAGCAAACTAGAGTGAGTGCCAATTTGTCACACAATTAAATAATTGTCAAGGGATTTGTGTCTAGAATATATAAAGAACTCATACAAATCCCTAAGAAAATCCCCATAAATAGGCAAGTGATGTGAATAAGTACACTAGAAGATTTCCAAGTGGCCTATAAACATGAACTAGTGTTTAACTTCATTAGTCATCAGAGAATATAAATTCAAACCATGATTCAATAATATGTATCACATACCAAAATAGATTTCTTTTAAACAACAATATAAAACATTGGTGGGGGCCAGGCATGGTGGCTCACGCCTGTAATACCAGCACTTTGGGAGGCCAAGGTGGGCAGATCACGAGGTCAGGAGTTTGAGACCAGACTGGCCAACATAGTGAAACCCTGTCTCTACTAAAAATACAAAAATTAGCCAGGCATGGTGGTGCATGCCTGCAGTCCCAGCTACTCTGGAGGCTGAGGCAGGAGAATCGCTTGAACCCAGGAGGCAGAGGTTGTGGTAAGCCGAGATCCCACAACTGCACTCCAGCCTGGGCAACCGAGTGAGACTCCATCTCAAAACAAACAACAACAACAACAACAACAACAACAAAAATAAAACGTTGGTGGGGATCTGGTGCAATGGAACGCTCAAATTCTGTTAATGGGATGTAAACTGGTACAATCATTCTGGAAAACAATTTGTAACTTTCTTTCTAGGCATCTTCCCAACAGAAATGTGTGCACATGTGCCCCTACATTTATACACAAGATTGTTCATAGCACCATTACTTACACTAGTGCCAAACTGGAAACAACCCATCTGTTCATTGAGTAGACAGGTAAACATCAATGTATTCTTCTAATGGAATACTGTAAAGCAGTCACAGCAAATGAACTAGCCTCATGCTACGACATGGATGAGTCTCATGAAAGTAATGTTGAGGAAAAGAAGCCAGATAAAAGAATAAAGAATACATATTACTTGCTTATATATGTCAAACTAAACTGCAGTGTTTTAAGTGAGTGTAGTAGTTACCTTTTTGGGGAGTAAGGAGGTGGTAACTGAAAGGAGTACAAGTGCTTCAAGGATGGTGGGGAAATGTTCTATTTCATCACCAGATCCTCCCTTTGTAAGAATTTGTTGAACTGTACATTAATACTCTGTGAACTTTTCTATGTTATGTAAATTTAAAAAATTAAATAAACACCAATACTATTGTAGAAGCCATTGTTATCAGTGAAATGCACAAGTAAAATCATGACTTAAGCAAAGAAAAATATAGCCTTCTGTGAGAAGATATATTTACAGATTTGATTTTCCAGGGAGGTTTTAAAAATAAATAATGGAAAAAGCAAGTAACTTACAGAAGAAGATTGGCACATAATAAAAAGGAAAATAACAGCTTGTCCTTCTCAAATAGTGATCGGCATATATTACAATATAAGTTGTATGTGAAGTGGTCATTTAAATATCGTAGGCGCTTTTCCAAAATCTTGGATTTGTTACTAAAAGTTAAAAAGAAGGAAAATGTATTGTCAAACAAAACTAGGAAAATATAAGCAATGTGAATTAACATATGCACTTTTTATTTTACAAAAGTATCACTATTAAAAACATACAAAGACACACACACGAGGGCATGTAAAACTGGTGAAATCTGAATAAGCTCTATATGGGTTGTAGCCATGTCAGTTTCTCAGTTGTACTATAGGCAAGATACTAGCATTGGAGAAACAAAATGAAAGGTACAGGAAACTTCTCTGCACATATTTTTCTGTGTGCAACTTCTCGTGAGTCCATAAGTATTTTAAAATAAAAAGTTTTAAAATGTAGGGTATAATTCTCTGAGAAAGTGAAATACGGCTTATACCATCTATTTTCCAAATCCTAAATATCTTATTCTGCCCCACAGTGACTGAAAACAATCAGTTAATTTTAAAAAACATGCCCATTAAATCTCTATTAGTGTAAGGCTCTATGCTAGGGAGGGAAATGTAAGAGACAAAGAATCATAAAACATTTGCCTGCCCCAAATAAGCATAAAATCTAAAGATCTACATATTTTAAAAATGCATGAAAAGGTCAGGCACGGTGCCTCTTGCCTGTAATCCCAGCACTTTAGGAGGCCGAGGTGGGTGGATCATTTGAGGTCAGAAGTTTGAGACCAGCTTGGCCAACATGGTGAAACCCCATCTCTACTAAAAATACAAAAATTAGCCACGGGTGGTGGTACAATCCTGTAATCCCAGCTACGAGGGAGGCTGAGGCAGGAGAATTGCTTGAACCCGGGAGGTGTAGGTTGTACTGTGAGATCACGCCACTGCACTTGAGCCTGGGTAATGGAATAAGACTCCGTCTCAAAAAGAAAAAAAATACATAAAAAGCCAGAAAACATATGGATAAATGTAATTACTGGGTGGAGTTATGACTGATATTCTTTATACTCTCATATTCCAAAAAATGTTCACAATAAGCATATATTGCTTTCAATATTTTTAGTTCAATTTAAAAATATAATACCTATGGGAATATAAAATGATGTAGCCATTCTAAAAAATTATTTGGCACTTTATTATTATTATTATTTTTGAGACAGGGTCTCACCCTGTCACCCAGGCTGGAGTGCAGTAGCATGATCACAGCTCACTGCAACCTCTACCTCCTGGGCTCAAGTAATCTTCCCATCTCAGCCTCCTAAGTAGCTGGGACTACAGGTGCATGGCACCATGCCCAGCTAGTTTTTTTTTCTTTTTATTTTGTAGAGATGGGGTTTCACTATGTTGCCCAGGCTGTCACTTTCTTTAAAAAATTTTTTAAAACTCAACTAAAGAGCTTCTGCACAGCAAAAGAAACTATCAACAGAGTAAACAGACAGCCCACACAATGGGAGAAAATATTTTCAAACTGTACATCTGACAAAGATCTAATATCCAAAATCTGTAAGAAACTTAAATTAATTAACAAGCATAAAACTAACAACCCCATTAAAAAGTAGGCAAAGGACATAGACACTTTTCAAAAGAAGACGTACACATGGCCAAAAAGCATATGAAAAAATGCTTAAAGTCATTAATCATTAGAGAAATGCGAATCAAAACCACAATAAAATACTATCTTGCACCAGTCAGAACAGCTATAATTAAAAAGTCAAAAATAAATAAATAAATAAATAACAGAAGCTGGCAAAGTTGTGGAGCAAAGGGAACACTTATACACCGCTGGTGGGAATGTAAATTAGTTCACCGTGGAAAGCAGTTTGGAGATTTCTCAAAGAGCTTAAAACAGAACTACCATTTGACCCAGCAATCCATTATTGGGTATATACACAAAGGAATATAAACTGTTCTACCATAAAGACACGTATACGTATGTTCATCACAGCACTATTCACAATAGCAAAGACCTGGAATCAACCTAGATGCCTGTCAATTGTAGACTAGATAAAACTAATGTGGTACAGATACAACATGGAATAAAACACAGCCACCAAAAAGAATGAACTCGTGTCCTTTGCAGCAACATGGATGGAGCTGGAGACCATTATCCTAAGCAAACTAATGCAGGAACAGAAAGCCAAATACTGCATGTTCTCACTTAATATAACATGAGTACACTTGGACCCGGGAGGTGTAGGTTGTACTGTGAGATCACGCCACTGCACTTGAGCCTGGGTAATGGAATAAGACTCCGTCTCAAAAAGAAAAAAAATACATAAAAAGTCAGAAAACATATGGATAAATGTAATTACTGGAAGGAAACAATAGACACTGGGGCCTACTCAAAGGTAGAGAGTGGGAGGACAGTGAGGTTCAAAAAACTACCTTTCAGGTATCATGCTCATTACCTGGGTGACAAAATAATCTGTATACTAACCCCCTGTGACATGTAGTTTACCTGTATAACAAACCTGCACATGTACCCCTGAACCTAAAAGCTTAAAAAAAGAGTCCTCAATAAACCCTATGTCTTGTTTGCAAAAAAAAAAAAAAAAGAAAAAGAAAAAAATCTAAACAAATAACTGCTACATAACCCAGCAGTTGCACTCCTGGGTATTTATCTCAGAGAAATAAAAATTTCTATTCACAAATATATGTACATGAATGTTTATAGCACTTTTATTCATAGTAACTCCAAACTGGAAGTAATTCAGAAGTCCTTCAACAGGTAAATGATTAAACAGATTTTAATATGTGGTAAATTCATGCTATGAAATATTTCTCAGCCATCAAAAAAGAGCCAAATATTTATACACATAGCAACCTGAACGAATCCCTGGAGAATTATGCTGAGTAAAAAAAGCCAATCTCAAAAAGTTACATGCCATATGATTCCATTTATATAATTTTTTTTTTTTTTTTGAGACGGAGTCTCGCTGTCACCCAGGCTGGAGTACAGTGGCCGGATCTCAGCTCACTGCAAGCTCCACCTCCCGGGTTTACGCCATTCTCCTGCCTCAGCCTCCCGAGTAGCTGGGACTACAGGCGCCCGCCACCTCGCCCGGCTAGTTTTTGTATTTTTTAGTAGAGACGGGGTTTCACCGTGTTAGCCAGGATGGTCTCGATCTCCTGACCTCGTGATCCGCCCGTCTCGGCCTCCCAAAGTGCTGGGATTACAGGCTTGAGCCACCGCACCCGGCCTTATATAAAATTTTTGAAGTAACGAAAGTATAGAAATGGAGAACAGGTTAGTGGTTGCCAAGGGTTACGGAAGAGGTAAGGATGGGAAGGAAGTGGGTATAGCTATAAAAGAGCAACACAGAGATCCTTGTGGTGGTAGAAATATTCTGTATCTTGACTGTATTAATGTCATTATCATGGTTGTGATATTGTTCCACAGGTTTTCAAAATGTCACCATTGGGGCAACTGGGTAAAAGGTACATGAGATCCTTATTGTTTCTCATAATTGCATGTGAATCTACACTTAACTCAAAATTAAAAATTTGAATTTTAAAAAGTAATACGTAGGACCATGGGAATGGGATGGAAGGGATGGTGGTATTGACACTTCTCTGAGTAGACCTTTTTGTACAGGATTGAATTTTGGAGTCATTAATGGTTTCTGTACTCAAACATATGATAAAATTAAAGTCAACAAAGGTGAAGAAAAACCCTAAAATGAAACATAAAAATAAACAAATGAACCTAACTGTATTTCACATGAATAACATCTCATGTTGAAGGCAGAAAAACTAACCCAAGTAACTTGAATATAGCATTTTATGCCTAAATTTTTTTTAACTTTAAGTTTTTGTGTGAACATATGCAATCAGTTCTCTTGGGTATATACCCAGGAGTGGAATTGCTGGGTCACATGGCAAATCTAGGTTTAATATTTTGAAAACTTCCAAAGTGGCCACATTATTTTAAAATCCAACCAGCAGTGTAAGAGGGTTCCAATTATTCCACATCCTCACCAAAACTTGATATTGACATTTTTATGTCAATTCTTTAACTTGAATTTCCTTCATCATATGGGTTGTATAAATTCAAATTCCAAATGCCAACTGAGAAGGGATTTCATCACTCAGCAGAGGTTATTCTACCAAGAGTCAATGTAGAAATTTCTTACAACATACATGATGGGCTCAAGTTGTATTTTTATTTTACTTAACAAGTACAGCAGTTACTAAATACCAGACATTGTTATAAACACTTTATAAATATTATCTAATTCTCAAAAACTCAAAAGGTAGCTACTATTATTATCATCCCAATTTTATAGATAAGAAAAATTGAGGCAATTACCTCATGTTAACGAACTTGCCTGTAGGCATGCAGCTAGTATATGGCAGAACTGAGGTGTAATCCCCAACTCCAGTCTGACTCCAAAATTTGCATACATTCATTAAGTGATTAAAGCGCAAATATCCAGAATACTATTAGAAATGTGGGGCCAGGTGCAGTGGCTCACTCCTGTAATCTCAGCACTTACAGAGACTAAGTCAGGCAGATTTCTTGAGTCCAGGAGTTTGAGACCAGCCTAGGCAACATGGTGAAACCCCATCTCTACAAAAAAATTCAAAAATTAGCCAGACATAGTGGTGTGCACCTGTAGTCCCAGCTACTCTGAAGGCTGAGGTGGGTGGATCACCTGAGCCCAGGAGGTTGAGGCTGCAGTGAGCAGTGATTGTGCCACTGCACTCTAGCCTGGGTGACAGAGTGACACTTGTCTCAAAAATAAATTAATTAATTAAATTAAATAAAGAAAAAAGAAACGTGGGACTGAAGCCTTTGAGAGACCTCAAGGTTGGAGAAAGATACACTAGAGTTGCTAGGAAAAACAAATCATGCACCTGCCTCACTGAAATACTTAAAAGAGAGAAGAAAAAAAACTAGAGTTAATCCCTCCATGCCTAAATCTTGAGTAGGAGTGAAACAACAACTTAAAATAGAAAGAAGATTTTGATTATCTTTCATATGTCTTTTTTTCTTTCACTTTTCCACTTTTTTATATTTTTAGTTTTTGAGACAGTCTCACTCTGTTGCCCAGGCTGGAGAGCAGGGGTGCCATATTGGCCCACTGCAACATCCACCTTCTGAGTTCAAGCGATTCTCCTGCCTCAGCCTCCTGAGTAGCAGGGATTACAGGCACCTGTCACCATGCTTGGCTAATTTTTGTATTTTTAGTAGATATGGGGTTTCACCATGTTGGCCAGGCTGGTCTTGAACTCCTGACCTCAAATGATCTGCCTGCCTCAGCCTCCCAAAGTGCTGAGATTACAGGTGTGAGCCACTGCACCTGGCCATTTTTCCAAATTTTTAATGTTCTGTAATGAATATACATTATGTAAGTTTTTTTTTTTTAAAGTTACTTTTTAAATGGAAAGGGCTGTGAAAATCCAACCTCAGGAAGATGAATAAAGCGAGAGAATGTTTACCTGTCATGAATAGAGTTGATATAAAGGTTCACAAACCAGGTGAGAGAGTACTGATACATGGGATCAATATTAGCCAGGTCTGCAATGCTAAAGAATAATACTGATGAGTGTTTAGCGATGGGTCTATAGCCTTCTCGAGACTCTGCTATTTTGAGTTCTGTCTTTTCTGCAATCTAAGAGAAGAACAGAAAAAGCAAGATTAAGAAATAGGAAGAGTATTTTAATTATATACTTTTCATATAATGTTTATATATTTTTAAAAAATCTCAATGCAATAACATTATATACATTTAAATATGGTTTACAAGAGAGGGCTTTATCATACTGAAAGCCAGAAATAAAGAAAACAAAAGGGGATGAAGGAAAGAACTAGGGATAGAGGAAAGGGGAAGGAGAGAGAGGAGGAACAAGAGAGGAAAAAATAAAAAATAAGCTTAAACTTCAGATTAACAGTTTGATCAGCTACCAACCATCTCTTTCTTGAGACATACCAAATAAGAAAGCTTTGCTTATTCTTTGACTGACTGATCTGTGTCTACCGTAGTCATTCACCTTCTTTTAACAGGTCAGAGATAAAGAGTGAGAGAGGGATGGAGAGCAAGTGTACACGTTTATATACTTACGGTGTTAACTCATGTACTGGAACCCTGCACAGTCTGGCAAAGTAGGTATTTGAAACTATTTGTTGATTGATGGTTTTATACACAAGGATGCTTTTTCAACTAGCTTCTCATATGTTTAATTTTCTAACTTAACAGGGCTGTAGACATTCAATCCCCAAAGAAAAATGTTCTCCAAGATAATAGCTCTTCAACTCAATCTGATAGGTTGATATTCTATAGAAACAATGTTTCGAGCACTGTTCCAACTCACTCTTCCTTCTTCGGTAATGCTATCTACAGACTCTGATGAATGGTACGCCTGTGTAATCATGTTTATACCAAACTCTGTTTGTTGCTAATTTAATCAACAGGCAGTGATAAAACCAGATCCAAGATAAGGTAATCAAAAATTTCCCTAGAGAATTAAGATTTTAAAAGCCTCAGAAACTGAAGTTAGGTGGCATTGGCATTAGAAGTAAAAGGCAGTGGGACTTTTTCTACATGTTGGTTTCTACATGCTAGATGAGTATATGAAGGAAGAGATACAAAAGTCTTAAAAGAAATTGGTCTTCAGATGGAGTAGAGGGAAGCACAGAATGACCACACAGCCCCAGAAGTAGAGGAAGAGACAGAGAGCACAGAAACTTAAGGCCTTCCATTCATCCTTGAAGTCTGGATGTATGTCCTATAATTGGGAAAATAAATTATTCCCTTGTATCTTTCTTATTTTAGCTAATTCAAGTGGGTTCCTGTTACTTGCAAACAAACTTTCCCCAAAATTATACTGTATAACCACAAATGAACTAAAAATAAGTTTGGAATCTCAGTCCTAACTATAAATAAGTAAAACAAAGTTATTGACAATGGGAATCAATGACATCTTATCTAAGAAAGCATAATTTTAGTATTCTCATTTAAACCTTTTGCTATTTAAACTTTGACTTTCAATTCAAATGCCATTTTGCAACTAATAGCAATAGCAAGCAGAAACAAACAGCAAATACAATTTTTATTTATTTTTATTTTTTTGAGAGGGAGTCTTGCTCTGTCATCCAGGCTGGAGTGCAGTGACACGATCTCAGCTCACTACAACCTCCACCTTCTGGGTTCAAGCAATTCTCCTGCCTCAGCCTCCCAAGTAGCTGAGATTACAGGCATCCATCACCACACCTGGCTAATTTTTGTGTTTTAGTAGAGATGGGATTTCACCATGTTGGTCAGGCTAATCTCGAACTCTTGACCTCAGGTGATCCACCTGCTTTGGCCTCCCAAAGTGCTCGGATTACAGGCATGAGCCACTGTACTGGGCCATAATTTTTAAACATTAAATAATAACTTAATTCATATTCCATGGCTTGATCTATGTATACTTAAAAACAGTGTTTGCTAAACTTGAATCCTTAGCATGAAATGCTAGGCTTAAGAAATATAAATACATTTTAAAAATCATTTACCATTAATGGCCTAAAATCAAAGAACAAGATATTTTCTAAGAAATAAATACTGTGGGCTGGGCGCGGGGGCTCACGCCTGTAATCCCAGCACTTCGGGAGGCCGAAGCGGGTGGATCACCTGAGGTCTGGAGTTTGAGACCAGCCTGACCAACATGGAGAAACCCCGTCTCTACTAAAAATACAACATTAGCCGGGTATGGTGGTGCATGCCTGTAATCCCAGTTACTCTGGAGGCTGAGGCAGGAGAATGGCTTGAACCCAGGAAGCGGAGGTTGCTATGAGCCGAGATTGTACCATTGCACTTAACTTTGGGCAACAAGAGCAAAACTCCATCTCAAAAAAAAAAGGAAAAAAAAAAAAAAGAAAGAAAAAAAAAAAAAAAGAAAGAAAAAAAAAAAAAAAAAAAAAAAAGAAAGAAAGAAAGGAAGGGGCGGGGGAGGGAGGAAAGGAGGGAGGGAGAAAGAAACACTGTGAGTATATGTTAAGATGTTAAAAGAGGGCAACTCATTACTTGTAAAATTTTTCTGGTCTGTGATATTTATATATATAATACTTTCCAAAAATAAAAAAGACTAAACTTCAGTCAGGAAACCAATGGAGTAGCAGTAGGGGTAAACTTTGAAATCTCTAGAATAAACTTGTAAGGTTTTGTTTGTGTTTGTGTAATCTTGCGGGTTTACGGAAAAGGGGAAAGCAGATTTTGACTATGTTGAAGAGCCTTCCCTGAAGATGTTTTTTCTTACAGTAGGTGGGTGGAGAAAGGTAGACTAGAAGTCAGGGTCAAATATGGAGTATGTTTTAGCTCAAACCATATAATGAATTTAAAACTGTGTTTGCAATGATCAATGGGATCCAGTCAGAAAGGTACTATCATTTATTATATTTTTCTCACTGTAAGATAAAGTACTTGAACCAATAAATAATTATATCACCCTTTCTCTTCGAGTCTTAATAGGAAATAAGGCAATAAATGCTCCCTATCCTCTTTACTCTTTGAAAACTAGTTTGGTGAGGGAACAAGAAGTAGCTTGTTCTGCTCTGATGGATAGATATTGGGAAAGGAGACATGACAGAATATCTCAGCCATGGTCCCAGACTGGGGGCTGCCACAGAATGTTACTCTAAGACCCTACTCCTTTGGCTCCCCCAAGATGAAAAACCCAAAACAAAACAAAACACCAAATAGTACACGTGACCAGAAAAAATGATTACCATCACATTCACGCAAAATAAATCTATCCAAAAGGGAAAGGTGCCTAGACCTTTAGAAAGTCCTCTGTCCAGCCAGGCACGGTGGCTCACACCTGTAATCTCAGCATTTTGAGAGGCCAAGGCAGGGGGATCACCTGAGGTTGGGAGTTCAAGACCAGCCTGACCAACATGGAGAAACCCGTCTCTACTAAAAATACAAAATTAGCCGGGTGTGGTGGCGCATGCCAGTAGTCCCAGCTACTCGGGAGGCTGAGGCAAAAGAATTGCTTGAACCCGGGAGGCGGAGGTTGTGATGAGCCAAGATGGCGCCATTATACTATAGCCTGGGCAACGAGAGCGAAACTGTCTCAGCAACAACAACAACAAAGTCCTCTGTCCCAGAGCAAGGGTGCATTGTGAGGTGGGGAGAAGTGGAGAGATGCTGAGTAATTAGTGTAATCTCTGTTTAGGTTTCTTTTTATTTTTTAATTACCCTAAAGTGAAGGAGCACGTAACTCATTTGGTGGGCCAAGGAAAACCAAAAGGCCTGAAGATCAATAACATTAGCTTACAGAAGTCATTCTGTAATACCATTTAATTGTGTAAACTTGGGCCTCAGCCAACCTTTCTGGCCCTAGTTTTCTCAACTATGAAGTACAAAAAATAACTGCTTGCTAATGCCTTTTCTGCTTATAACATTGTATTATTTTATAAAAAGAGAAGTAGTATAAAAATATCATTCAGGGCCGGGCACAGTGGCTCATGCCTGTAATCCCTGCACTTTGGGAGGCCGAGGCGGGTAGATCACCTGAGATCAGGAGTTCAAGACCAACCTGGCCAACATCATGAAACCCTCTCTCTACTAAAAATACAAAAAAATTAGCCCGGCGTGGTGGCGGGCACCTGTAATCCCAACTGCTCGGGAGGCTGAGGCAGGAGAATTACTTGAACCCGGAGGCGGAGGTTGGAGTGAGCTGAGATCATGCCATTGCACTCCAGCCTGGACAAGAGCAAAACTCTGTCTCAAAAAAAAAAAAAGTATATATATATACACACACAATATATATATACACATTATATATATACACACTCTCTCTCTCTCTCTACATATATATATATATATATCATTCAGCTCTGTTAGGTGAATTTGCAATAAATCCGTTATTGGCTGTAGACTACTTGCTCTCTTCCTCCATCTGCCACCCTCAACTCTCATACCTGTCTTCCTGACAAATGACAAGATAATGATGGAATTAATGTCTAAGAATCTCTATTTATCCCTAGAATCCCTTATTGTTCAATCAACTAGCAACTACTTCCACCAAGAACTCCAATCAGAAACAGAGGTAAGACAAACTCTCAAATTCAATTTTCCGGAGAAGAGTCAATTAAAACCTGAATGAACCCAAGTTGCCTGCTTTACCTATCCAATAATAATACCTATCTGATACTTCTAATACTACTTTATCTATCCAATAATAACACCTATCCGATACTTCTACTAATACCTTACCTGTGCAATAATAATACCTTTCCAATACTTCTTTTTTTATAATTATACTTTAAGTTTCAGGGTACATGTGCAGGTTTGTTACATATGTATACATGTGCCATGTTGGTGTGCTGCACCCATTAACTTGTCATTTACATTAGGTATATCTCCTAATACTATCCCTCCCCTCTCCTCCCCACCCCACGACAGGCCCCAGTGTGTGATGTTCCCCACCCTGTGTCCAAGTGTTCTCATTGTTCAATTCCCACCTATGAGTGAGAACATGCAGTGTTTGGTTTTCTGTCCTGGCCATAGTTTGCTCAGAATGACAGTTTCCAGCTTCATCCATGTCCCTGCAAAGGACATGAACTCATCCTTTTTTATGGCTGCATAGTATTCCGTGGTGTATATGTGGCACATTTTCTTAATCCAGTCTATCATTTATGGATATTTGGGTTGGTTCCAAGTCTTTGCTATTGTGAATAGTGCTGAAATAAACATACATGTGCATGTGTCTTTATAGTAGCATGATTTATAATCCTTTGGGTATATACCCAGTAATGGGATGGCTGGGTCAAATGGTATTTCTAGTTCTAGATCCTTGAGGAATCCCCACACTGTCTTCCACAATGGTTGAACTAGTTTACAGTCCCACCAACAGTGTAAAAGCGTTCCTATTTCTCCACACCCTCTCCAGCATCTGTTGTTTCCTGACTTTTTAATGATCGCCATTCTAACTGGTGTGTGATGGTATCTCATTGTGGTTTTGATTTGCATTTCTCTGATGGCCAGTGATGATGAGCATTTTTTTCATGTGTCTGCTGGCTGCATAAATGTCTTCTTTTGAGAAGTGTCTGTTCATATCCTTTGCCAACTTTTTTGATGGGGTTGTTTGATTTTTTCTTGTAAATTTAAGTTATTTGTAGATTCTGGATATTAGCCCTTTGTCAGATGGGTAGATTGCAAAAATTTTCTCCCATTCTGTAGATTGCCTGTTCACTCTGATGGTAGTTTCTTTTGCTGTGCAGAAGCTCTTTAGTTTAATTAGATCCCATTTGTCAATTTTGGCTTTTGTTGCCATTGCTTTTGGGTTTTAGTCATGAAGTCCTTGCCCATACCTATGTCCTGAACGGTATTGCCTAGGTTTTCTTCTAGGGTTTTTATGGTTTTAGGTCTACCATTTAAGTCTTTAATCCGTCTTGAATTAATTTTCGTATAAGGTGTAAGGAAGGAATCCAGTTTCAACAGAGTTATAGACCAACGGAACAGAATAGAGCCCTCAGAAATAACACCACACATCTACAACCATCTGATCTTTGACAAAAACGAGAAATGGGGAAAGGATTCCCTATTTAATAAATGGTGCTGGGAAACTGGCTAGCTATACGTAGAAAGTTGAAACTGGATACCTATCCAATACTTCTAATAATATCTTACCTATCCAATAATACGTATCCGATACTTCTAACAATATCTTACCTATCCAATAATAATAAATATATTTTAAAACGTTCATTCTAAATTTATTTCTTCTGTGTATAGATACCATATAGATCAGACCAGGTTTTAAATAATTTAACAGTAAGGTATTTTCTTATGAGTTTAAATTTATGTTTTGGTATTTTATCATTTCCTTTTTCTTTTCCAGCAAGGCTACTCCAGCACCTTCCTTGGGGGCTGGAAGAAAATCAGAATCTTAAGATTTAAATCAAAAGATTTCTAGGATTCTTTTTTCACCTGCTGTTTCTTTGTTATCTCATTGGACATGATTTTGGCAGAGTCTAAGACTTTAATTGCACTTTCATCTTCTAAAATGTTTCCTTCTGATGATGATAATGTTTCTAAAATTTTTTTCTCTATGTCTTTCAGCTGTTTCTTGTTAGCTGCAGACTGAAGAATAAGGGCATTTCGTTCCTCTTCTAATTCTGGTCTAAAAAGATAGAAACATTTAGTCCAAATTTGTAGTATTTTATCTAAATTTATATCTAAGTGTCACATATCACAAATTTGTAGACATCTAACACAAACTAAGGTGATTAACTGCTTTATTTTAAGGGAAAAATACTTTCACACACATAACTATTTGAGAAGTTCAAGCAAAAAAAGCATTAATTGTATGCACATAAAATGTGGCAATAACATGTGCCACAGTAAGTCTAAGAACACATTAGACTTATCCATATGGCATAGCTGGTATGCAAAAGTAAGAACTGGAGAAGAAATTCAAAGTATGAACTTCTTATTTATTTCTTGATTTTGTCACCACTAAGTCTCATTTTCATCATATTTTCTATAGTAGCAAACATTGAAAGGATGACTGGTCATAAAACTGACTCTTTAAGTGAAAGACAAAATTGGCATTTATGTCAAAACACTTATGTCAAACAAAAATGGGATGAAACTTCAAAATAACACAGTCTACCATGGAATAGAATATGTTATGACATGGTTCTGTATTGGACACTCTACAAGTGGGATTTAAATATTGGAAGAAACACTTCATGGTTAAATATTTTCACTTTTAATTCGATTTCATTTACTAGACCACTTGATAATGCTACATTTAGATTCAAGTGAGATCAGATTTCCTTCCAGAAGCAATTATTTACTAGTAGCCCTCCCAGGTACCATAGTGTTTTTCCTCATTTAAAAAAAAATACATATTTGTGGTTTTACATTTAAGTTTTTAATCCTTATTACAGGCACAGGCAAAGATTTCATGACAAAAACATCAAAATCAATTGCAACAAAAACACAAATTGACAAATTGGATCTAATTAAACTAAGGAGCTTCTGCACAGCAAAATAAACTATCAGAATGTACAGACAACCTACAGAATGGAAGAAAATGTTTGCAATCAATCCACCTGACAAAGGTCTAATATCCAGAATCTATAAAGAACATAAACAAGTTTACAAGAAAAAACAAACAACCCCATTAAAAAGTGGGCAAAGGACACTTCTCAAAAGAAGTATGATGATTCCTCAAAGGCCTAGAACCAGATATACCATTTGACACAGCAATCCCATTACTGGGTATATACTGGGTATATACCAAAGGAATAGAAATCATTCTATGATAAAGGTACATGCACGTGTATGTTTACTGCAGTGCTATTCACAATAGCAAAGACATGGAATCAACCTAAGTGCTCATCAACTATAGACTGGATAAAGAAAATGTGGTACATATACACCATGGAATACTATGCAGCCATAAAAAGGAACAAGATCATGTCCTTTGCAGAGACATGGATGGAACTGGAAGCCATTATCATCAGCAAACTAACACAAAAACAGAAAACCAGACACCGCATGTTCTCATTATAAGCGGGAGCTGAAAAAGATGAACACATAGACACAGGGTAGGGAACAACACACACTGGGGCCTGTCAGGGTGGGTAGGAGGAGGGAGAGCATCAGGAAAAATAGCTAATGCATGCTGGGCTTACTACTGAGGTGATGGGTTAAGCGCAACAAATCACCATGGCACACATTTACCTATGTAACAAACCTGCACATCCTGCATATGTACCCTGGAACTTAAATAAAAATAGTACATATATAAAGTATAAAGAAAACAATAAAAATTACCCATAATCTTACCACCAGAGATAATTACTTTAACATTGAAGTGTATTCTTTCCCAATCTTTATTCTTTTTATATATGTAGATAAACATCAATCTTTTTTTAAACAAAATATTATGTATTCTGGATATAGTTTTATATGCTGCTTTTTCCTTCTTTTGCTAAGCATTTTCTTATTAATATCCTGATTATATGTATATAAATGAATGTATTTCTATTTACAGTTACAGCATAGATTCCTAGGGGTGAAATTTCTGGCTCATTCAGATGCAAGTCAGAAGTCATGGTGTCAGAGGAATTTGAACCAGAGCAACTCCATCTTGAGTAGGGGATGGGTAAAATGAGATTAAAACCTACTGGACTGCATTCCCAAATGGTTGGGCCTTCTAAGTCACAGGATGAGATAGGATGTCAACACAAGAAACAGGTCATAAAGACCTTGCTGATAAAACAGATTACAGTAAAGAAGCTGGCTAAATCCCACCAAAACCAAGACAGCCACAAAAGTGACCTCTGGTCATTCTCACTGCTACACCCCACCAGTGCCATAACAGTTTACAAATGCTATGACAACATCAAAAAGTTACCCTCTATGGTCTAAAAAAGGGAGGCATAAATAATCCACCCCTTGTTTAGCATACAGCCAAGAAATAACCATAAAAATGGACGACTAGCAGCCCTCGGGGCTGCTCTATGGAGGAGCCATTCTTTTATTCCTTTACTTTCTTAATAAACTTGCTTTCACTTTACTCTGTGGACTCGCCCTGAATTCTTTCTTGCACAAGATCCAAGAACCCTTTCGTGGGGTCTGGATTGGGATCCCTTTCCTGTAACAATGGCATGTAACCTGAACCCAACTGCCCATACTAAAAGCCCAATATAACACAGTTGGCTTATAACTTACTTGTTACAGATGGCTATTTTAGAGGATTATGTGATTATTTATAGTAACAAAGTATAAAATTTGACAAAGTTTTAAAAGATTCACAAAACAAAAATATTAATGGCCTACAAATATTTCTTTTTAAACCATCTAGAAGCATCTAAGAAAATACATACCTCTCCTTTGCAACAACAATACCTAGTAATTGATCTTCAAGTCCTTCTGGAGTTATCATGAAATTGAGCAAAGACACTTTTGTAGCCAGCTCTGGCATGTAGTGTGGATTTCTTAGTTTTGTGGTGATATAAAATTTGAAATCAAAGGAATATTCAATAATGACCTCACCAAGTCTGATGCAATCAATGCCACCTATAGTTCAGAAAACAAACGCATATCAAGTGAGCTAGTTATACAGCCCCTCACGCTATGTACTTCTATGGCCTTGCCTAGGTTACAAATAAACGGTCCTAAAGTAATTTAAAATAGAAAACAAGGCCAGGCTCGGTGGCTCACACCTATAATCCCAACACTTTGGGAGGCCAAGGCAGGTGGATCACTGGAGGTAAGGAGTTCAACACCAGCCTGGCCAACATGGTGAAACCCCATCTCTACTAAAAAATACTAAAAAAATTACCTGGGTGTCGTGGTGGCACACACCTGTAATCCCAGCTACTTTGGAGGCTAAGGAACAAGAATCGCTTGAACCCAGGAGGCAGTGAGCTGAGACTGCACCGCTACACTCCATCCTGGGCAACAGAGCAAGACTCTGTTTCAAAATGATAATAACAACATATAGAAAACAGGAGTGGCAAAAGTCACAGACACAGCAACAAGTAACCAGTTATACAGCAGGACTCTTTCTGGGTTAATATAGGACATTTTCTCTGGCTGTCATAGAGCTTTGTAAATCAAGATTTCTTTTGAGCTTTCTTCCTCCATCAATTTTCAATTATGATTGTAAAATATATGTAAATGACTAAAGTTCTTAAAGGTAATAGCACTTGGCAGAGACAAATTTTTATAAACAGAAAGATATTAGGTGGACAATGTTTACCTAAACTCAACTCAGGCCCACATTCACCATCACTATTCATGGTGGCTAATTCCTATAATCCCAGCACTTTGGGAGGCTGAGGGAGGAGGATCACTTGAGGCCAGGAGTTTGACACCATCACTATTCATAACAACAGACTTTTTGTGGTCAAGGGTCACAGGATAAAGGAATTTCAAGCTGGCTTCAACTTCTTTATGTTCTCTGACAGTCTAGATAACAGTGGTTAAGGCAATGAAGAGAGGGCAAGGTATTTATCTTAGAATATCTGGCTAAGGTTCATTCCTGATAGCTTGTTCCAAATTTCCTTTCACTCGTAACAGTGAACCAGAAGTTCTGCATTATTAACATTATTATTAAATTTATGTAGTAGGCTTCTTTCATGCCTCCAAGATAATTCAATCATCTTACAGTTCTACAGATTAATAGTAATTGCTTTATACCTTGTTTAAAAGTTTGTCTAAGTAGTAAAGGCTCCAAAGATGGATCCAGTTCTTCACCAACATTTTCTAATAGAAGTGGAGTTCCAAACTGAATGCAGTTTTCCAACGTTCTCATATAGTCTGAATCTGATAGCTTAATAACACTAAGCTGATTTTCTTTTTCAGAGTTTTTGATCCACTTATTGGCTTGACCCTGGGGGTCAATCATTAAAGGCCTAGAATATAATAAGAAAAATTCTGAGAGGAAGACATAAACGTTGAGATTTCTTTAAAATTATGTAAATAATAAACATCACCATCAATCTGTACAAATACAAAGTATTTCACATACATTATCAGGATTACTCTTTACAAAAGTCCCATGAGAAAAAAGTGAAAAGGAGTTTTTTTTCTTTTTCTTATTTTTCAAATGAAGAAATTCAGTCTCAGGAAGTACTCTGCCCAAGGTTCCAAGGTTCCAAAACTAGTTCAGTGTTAGAAGTAGTAGGACCTTGTGAATCTATGAGCTCTGCTCTTCCCAATATAATATGCTGTCTTCATGGTAACTTTAATACATGACATCTGTTAACATAATATGAAAATAATACTATAAAATATTTGATAAACATTTAAAACAAGAGATCCACTAGCATATAAGGGATTTCCTTAGATTATGAGTAGAATTACAAATTGTGTCCAAGTTTAGGGTGGTATGTATCTGAGATTTATTTAGGAGTTTCTTCTGAGTTAGTAAAGACTGTGTTCAAGAATATATGATTCATGGCTCAGATGTGTAATATATGATGTGCTTTCTGCTCTTCCTCATGGATGATGCTCACTGTCCTAGGTTTCTCTTGTATTCAGTAGGGTACATTAAATTTTCTTTTAAAAATATAGCACAGAGGCCGGGCGCGGTGGCTCAGGCCTGTAATGCCAGTGCTTTGGGAGGCCAAGGTGGGCAGATCACCTGATGTCAGGAGTTCAAGACTGGCCTGGCCAACATGGTGAAAGCCTGTCTCTACTAAAAAAAATAAATAAATAAATACAAAAATTAGCCAGGTGCGGTGGTGGGTGCCTGTAATCCTAGCTACAGGGGAGGCTGAGGAAGGAGAATCGCTTAAACCCGGGAGATGGAGGTTGCAGTGAGCTGAGATCACGCCACTGCACTCCAGCCTGGGCAACAAAGAATGAAACTCCACTTAAATACACACACACACACACACACACACACACACAGACATACACACATACACACACACACACACATATATAATTTTATTTAATTATATATATTTAATATTTATATCTATTTAAATATATATCTATATATATCACAGAAAAGGGAGTTTTTGTCCCATGTCACTTCAGCTTTCCCATTCTCTTTCTATTCCAACAGATTCTAGGGCTAGAGCTAAAATCCCCTTTCCCTATAAGCTCTTTAATTTACTCTCAAATAACTGTGTTCTTTTAGTTTCTGTCTTTCCCGAAAGACTAAACTAGATGACTGGATGTTTTCTTTCTTGGCTCTAATTGTGCTGAAATCCTACTTCAAGTACAAAAAGGTCCAGGCGGTACTTAAAATCTACTTTTCCTACCACAGCAAAGAAAGCAAAGGCATTCTGCAAACAAAGTTATTTTTTCATAGATGTTACCTAGTAATTAGACTAGTAGATGCTTTTAGTACCTTTCAAGGCCCTGTTTAAAGAGACATTATTTTCTTCCTTTCATGTCCTTATTATTGGAAAAATACAGTATGTGTTCATTCCCTCACAAAATGTAACAACACCTATAAATTAACATTCTAATGTTCATAAATATCCTTGGTAATGCCTAAATAAATGTTCTTGGTTATCCAATAATTAGAGATTCTTGTCTACTCTGAAAGAAATCTGACTCCTATTTAATATAACCTTATGTGAATACTGGAAAATTGGAAGTTGTGTCCATCATAGAAATAAGGCCAGGCCATGGAATCTGCATTCTAAGTATACCTTACTCTAGGTATGAAAATAATACTAGCCTACATTTGAGATCTTTGAGCAGTTTGAAGAAAGCAGCATTATCCTTCTATGTTTCTGACAGAGATGGTAATTTAGAGGAAAATAAGCTTTGCTGTTAAGTAGCCAAAGCAATGTATAAACACTAAAAAAGGAACACACTATTTTGCATTTTATTTTTTGTCTCCTACCTCCACCTAGGAGACACAGTAAGTGTTTTCATCATGGTTGAAACATAGCAAAATCAGAACTTAAGATATAGACTAGAATGAGATATTCAAAGATAATTATAAAAACTAACATTTCTTGAGCACTTATGTGCTAAGTGCTTTCTGACAACATTTCTATGAAGTAGGAGTTTTCATTCACAGATGGAGAAACTGAGGCACTGAGAGGTCAAATATGTTACCAAACTCTCAAGACAGAAAGTGAGGACGTTTGAACCCAAATGCCCTGACTCCAGAGTCTGAACTGCTCTCAACCATTGCACAATATTATAAACAGACAAACTGTTAGAAACTATAAAGAGCAAGCACAACGACTAATTATCAACTACAGTCACAACAGCATGACTGGCTAAAAATCCTTCTTCCTCCTAGTGCTGATGGATAAAATATGACATTATTTTAAATGCACAGGTTAATTGAGGCATGCGTTTAAAAGACACATACATGCATTCACACATATCTAATACATAGATACAGAAAAACACAGGTGCCAAAACAGATAAAACTAAAATCCAGAATAGTAAGTGTGTGAGCTAAACTGACAGCTGGACTTGGGAAGAGTGTCAGTCTGATAATCTAGAGGCTCACTGGGTCCATACGTGGGAGGGAGGCTGGAACTGAGACCTTTGCATTAAGCTGAAACTCACAAAAGGCTTAAAGAAGTCACTGATAGAAAAATTTCAACCCTATGCATAAAGAGACAAGAAGGAAATGTTTTGATTCCCATCTCATATCTGGCTAGGAAAAAGTGTCCCCTGAAAATGTGAATGTGTAGCTGTGGGTCTATATCTCATACAGGTTTAGGATATAAATTTATACCATCTACATGGCTGAGGAAACTCCAAGCTAGAAAATTAACAGTTTATGGCCAGTAATACTCCAAAGAATCCCAGAAGTAAAAGCAAAACACACACTGCAGCTGAAAGTAGATTTGAAAGTTTACCCCTATTGCTACTCCAGTGGTTCCCTAACTGAAGTTTAGTCTTTATTTTTGGAAAGCATAATATATTTAAATATCAAAGATCAGAAAAATTTTAATGAAATGTCTGCTTTTAACATCTTAACATACACTCACAGTATTTGTTTCTTAGAAAATGACTTGTTCTTTGATTTTAGGCTATCAATGGTAAATTAAAAATGTATTTGTATTTCTTAAGTGTAGCATTTCATACTAAAAATCACTGAACTGTACAATTTAAAAGGGTAAATTTTATGGCACATGAATTATATATCAATACAGCTGTTAAAAATGATGGGAAGTGGGGGCACTACACTCGCCTGTAGTTCCAGCTACATCAGGTAGCTGAGCCCAGGAGGTCAAGGCTACAGTGGGCCATGATTGCACTACTACACTCCAGCCTAGGTGACAAACTGAGACTCCCATCTCAAAACACACATACATACACAAACACATGTGCATACACACCTGGACACATCAAACTGCTGAAAACTAAAAACAGAGAAAAACTGGAAATTTTCCAGAGGAAAAGAAAGGTATATAAAGAGGAACTAAAGTAAGACTTAGAGTAGACTTCTCATCAGACTATGTAGGTCAGAAGTAATGTAGTGACATCGTGAAAGAAAAAACAAAAAGCCCCAAAACAGAAGCAAAAACAACTGTCAACCCAAAATTCTAAACTCAGCCAAAAAAAAAAAAAAAAAAATCTTTCAAAATGAAGATGAAATAAAGACTTTTTTCAAGGTTGGTTAATAGCTACAGAAATACAGTTATGTAGAAGGCATAAGATCTAGCATTTGATAGTGCAGTAGGGTAACTAAAATTAACAATAGTTTATTGTATAGTTCAAAACTGCTAGAAAAGAAGAATTGGAATATTCCCAACATAAAGAAAATATAAATGTTTAAAGTGATGAATACCCCACTATCCTGACTTGATCACTGTACATGGAATAAATGTATTAAAATATCATATATATCCCTGAAATAGGTACAACTATTACATATCAATTTTTTTAAAAGATTTTTTTTTAGACCAGAAAAAGAAAAAAGCTGAATTCATTGCCAGTAGACCTGTTCACATGAAGTGTTAAAGGACATTCTACAGGCAGAAGAAATGTGAAACCAAACAGAAACTCAAAGAAATTAAGAGGTCCCAAAATGGGAAAAAGATGAAGGTAAACATAAGACTTTTTTTCTTATATTTAATCACTCTAAAAGATAAATTATTGTCTAAAGTAAAAATAAAGAGAATGTATTATAGAATTTATGGCATATGAACAATTGAAATATATAACAGCACAAAAGACAGAAAAGAGATAGAATTATACTGTTGAAAGATACACTATATATATAATATCATAAAATTATTTGAAGATATTCAGTAATAAACTAGAAATGGATGATATTATAAACACTAGCACGAACACTAAAAATAGGGAGCATTTAACCAATAAGCCAATGTGGACATAAAGTGGAATCATAAAAAAAATTCAGCTAATCCAAATCCAAGTAGAAAAAGAAGAAAAAAGGAACAAAGAACAAAGGAGACAAATAAAAAAAGAACAAGATGGTAGATTTAAATCTAAGTGTATCAATAATTCCATTAAATATAAATGATCTAAATACTGTGATTAAAAGTAGAAAGAAAAACAAAGTCATTTTAAAAGCAATTCACAAGTCCTCACTAAAGTTAGAAAGACTAAAGGGACAAAGCAGTGAGGAAATAATGGATAACTCAACAAATAGTGCTGAAGTAAATGGCTATCATTATAAAAATAAATGAAATTACCTTTTGTCATATCCAAAAATGCAAAAAGAAGGAAGCAAACATGAGAGTCCTAATTGTAAAAAGTATACTACTTTTCCAGGTCATGACTCTTCTTCTGAGAGCTACACTCAGGTCTTCAATACTCATGGTTGTTACTCTGGCTTGGGCCCCACAGCTATAAGTTACTAAACCTAAGGTGAATGTTTGTTCCAAGCTAGACCAATCAGATGTTTCTCACAGGAATTAGAATTCGGACTCAGTGGTTATAGTTAATCTATATTACTCAACTGAATTTTTTTTTTTTTTTTTTTTTTTTTTTTTGAGACAGAGTCTCGCTCTGTCACCCAGGCTGGAGTGCAGTGGTACAGTCTTGGCTCACTGCAACCTCTGCCTCCCAAGTTCAAGCAATTCTCCTGCCTCAGCCTCCTGAGTAGCTGGGATTACAGGTGCGTGCCACTATGCCTGGCTAATTTTTTTTTTTTTTTTTGTATTTTCAGTAGAGATAGGGTTTCATCATATTGACCAGGCTGGTCTTGAACTCCTGACCTTGTGATCTGCCCACCTCAGCCTCCCAAAGTGGTGGGATTACAGTCATGAGCCACCATGCCCAGCCCACAACAGCATTTTCCAAACTGCAATTTAAATAATCTGAATGGTCACAAAACACATGGAAATGGGTTCTAAAACAGAACAGACTCAAGGGTCTAATATTCTGTTAAACAGAATGATCCCTGCTCTACCACAGAACGCATTTTTTATAACTAAAACATATTCTTTTTCAGATTATATTAAAGTTTGCTTATTGCTTAGAAGTTTCAACTTAAGTATCTTCACTCTCAAGTAAAGTTTTGAGTGTAAACTCAATATACGATTATATACATTCTTATTTTATTAAAACAATACTGTCAATATAAACAGGAGTTAGTTGTTTTGAAGCTTCCAGAAAGATTTGCAGAGAATATAAAACAAACAATAACTCAAACTTTCGGGATGTTACATTTCCTTATATTTTTAAATTTATCTCATCTAAAGAAGACCAAAATTTCCATTATGGTTTTAAAGGCAGTGAGTGTGATATCCTATTCCACAATTCACTCCAGCATAGTAATTAAGAGCAAGGATTTGAAAATTAGATTGCCTGGATTCAAATTCTGACTCTATCACTTATTCGCTATCTTTACTAATTTAAAATTACTAAATCATTCTGGGCTTCAATTTCCTCATCTATAAAATGGGAAAACAATAATACCTAACTCACAGGACATTGTGAAGATGTTGGGCACTTATAATAGTACCTGATAAATCTAAGAGCTCCATAGTATCTATCACAGTATATTTGAGATACAGTCCCATGAAAAGACTTTTAAAATTAGATGACAGTGTCACTACATAACCATTATAGAAAACTATTTCTCAAAGGAAAGTAATTTTCCAAGTTTTTCAAAGTGATATGAATAAGAGGATAACAATAAAAACCATTTGAAAAGTTTTTATAGTTATCAGACTATCAATGATAGCAAATTAAAAAGGTACCCATGAAATTGCATAAATTATCAAGTTATAGTATCTTTAAGATGGGTAGCAATACCTAGTTAAAATAAGTACATTGTATAGCCAGAAACTAGAAATAGCCCAGATGTCCATCAATAGGAGAATACATCAACAGTGATACATTCATAAAATGGAACTCAGCAACAAAAAATAGGAACAGAGTACCAATGCATGCAATAACATGGATAGATCTCAGAAAAAAATATGCCAAAAGAAGCCTTACCCAATAACATATACATTATGATTCCTTTATATGAAATTCTAGAAGTAATCCATACAAAAATAACCTAGGCAAAACTAACCTATGGTGGGAAATAATCAGAACAATGATTTCTTGGGGTGGGATAAGGGTAGGGATATACAAAAGGAACATAAGGAGACTTCCCTGGTGGTAGTCATGTTTTGTATCTTGATAGAGATTTGGGTTACACTGGTTTATATCCTCATTAGAACTCACTGAATGGTATGGTTTTGTGTATTTCATGTACGTAAATTTTACCTCAAAAGAATAAAAACATAAGCAAATAGTGAACTTTAGTTGATGATATGCATGCTGAAGTATCTGGAAGGAAGTATACCTATGTCTGCCATTTACATGGAAATGCATTTTAAAAGATGGGCTGATGGAGTGACAGAGGGAAGGACAGGTACATGAAAAAGCAAGAATACTAAAGTGTTAACTGCAGAATCTAGGAGGTGGTAGTTATATTGGTGCTTATGATAAAATTCTTTCAACTTTTCTATATGTTTGAAATTTTTCAAATAAAACAACGGAAAAAATAAACAGTTTATATTTCTTACCAACGCCTTGAGTTGTTAACGATCACTCCATTATCTATGGAAAACCTATCTGTTGGTAATCCAGCAATGTTCCAAGCTCTAATTTTTACTGGATCACCCAGGGTTTTACTCAACAAGAACTCTTCTGAACATGGGATTTTTTTCTTCTGTAAGAAATAAACAAAAATCTGTTTTCTTTCATCTTGTTAATTGAAATATTTTTTAAATTAAAATATCAGTTTAATTGTCACTAGGTAGTATTTAATAACGCTAAGGAACGGAAAGAAAAGAAATTAAAAGTTGAACTGTGGAACTATTTTACTGATGAAACAAGAAGCAAAACAAGAAAGACCCCATGTTTTCAGTTATTTCTTCTTTTCTGTCCTTGTTATCATCATTTCCCCCAAAATATCCCAAAACATACTTTGGATGTTCTAAAACAAGACTTACAAAACATAAAACCACTACCTTGCACAACATGCTCCAATCTTTTGTACATGTCTGTCGAAAGCCAGAAGTGAAAGCACCAAGGTAAGCTATGACTCCTGCTGATACCAAGACATCGCCAGTTAAATTTTCGTATGTTATCTGAAGGTCATCTGCAGCTTGGGCCCATCTGTGCCATCAACCAAAGGCAAAATCGATTTACAACAGAGAATGATGGGAGACAGTAATTGAAAGGGCAAGGGCTTCCAGTCCAACTGTGTAACAAAAAGCTATAAAATGTGGGACACCTGCTTATCTGTAAAATGAGGTTGGAACCCTTCTAGCTCTTATGTGTTATAACATGTATCTATGTTATGTGAATGACAGTCTTCCTTTCATTATTAGAATATTAGACATTTCTTACAGGACTTGGCCCTTCAGAAAAAGCAAAAAAAAAAAAAAAAATAATAATAATAATAAAACAAAAAACCCAAAACACCAACATTTTGCCTAATAATTTTCTTTTGGATGATTTGGTCTAGTGGATGTGCTATTTGTTTTAGTATTTATTGTTAGACTGTAAAACACAGGAACATTTGCAATTCATTGCCAAAAATTACATTTAAGCTGTATAGAAGCTGACATACTAAGAATGGTATTTTTTTTCATTTAATGAAACCCATACAATAAAAAAGTGTATTCCAAAACTATCTAATCTGTACTACAAAGTCTTGTCAAACCTTATCGTGTTATTCATTCAACAAATAGAATAAATGAAATAGCTGGCTGTCCAATCCAAGTAAATACATTAGAATAAAGCTTACTGGCTTTGTTAGATCAAGCCAATTATATCTTCCTTAACATAAAATTTAACCAATGAACCATGCATTCACTACTCCCTCCAAACATTGTATTACAAAAAATGTTAAACATACATAAAATTGGAAAGAACTGTACAACAAACAACTACATACTCACCACTTGGATTAAAAAAATTGTTACCATTTGCCTTATTTGCTTCTTTTAAAAGACCATGTGAAAGCAATTTGTAAACACCATCCTCAAGACTGATATCCTTGTTTGGAGAAGCCTGGCCAGGTGTCTTCCAGAATGTCCCATATTCTCAACCAGCCATTGTAAAATCAGTAATCACAATAAACACCCAAAGAAGGTCACATATTCAAGGCTGACATTCCTAAATCTTGTTAAAATAAATAGAAATCTGACCTTGATTTTTCTCCACCCAGTCCTCCAATTAATTGTGAAGCTCGTTCAAGTTTCTTAGCACAGAGTTCCACCTGGTCTTCTAAAGCAGCCTTTTCCTCTGTTTTCTCAAGAAATGTCATTTGTAAATTTTCCAAATGATGTTCTACTTCTGCCAGTTCTGCTCTCTTCTGATTCAAAAGCTCCATTGTCTCAGCTAAAGACTTCTGAGCTTCTGATAAGCGAGCTTTCTTAGGAGCCACTACCTTTTTGGGAACAATATATGCAGATATGATGTGTACTATATAAAATTGATACCTGTATAATGCCTCCCTTATAGATATTATGGATAAGAAATGCATTATAATAAATTACATAAACATTTTGCCTTAAATCTTCTGTTTTTACATACGAAGTAAAATATACCTATATACTTTATAAAATAGATAAATCTGGACTAGCAAATTGTTACCTATAAAATGATAATTTACACTGGGCTAACAAAATGTCGAAATATGTAGCAAAAATGTCACAAGATGTCTCAAAATAATGAGTAGGTGTCACTGAACTGTTGTCAAATAACAGAGAAAAACGTATAACATGAAATAATAAGTGTTTGTTTAAACACATGAATATGCCTTGGGTGTTTTTTTTTTTCCTGTCCAAGCTTGTGATTTTCTTCCTAGTCAGATTGAGGCTTACATCTGCCTTGCCAGGATTAGAGCTGTGATGGTGGAAATAAAAAGGAAGAAAACCTTGATGCTCAGTTTCACTACCAAAACTGAATTTTCCTCAACAAATCTTGAAAAGCCACATTTGAATGACAGAAAAGGGATTTCCTAAAGTTGTTTTGTTATGCTCATCAGCATATCAACAATGCAGTTTGGCCAACTGGATCACTGAGCGTCCTCTAAGCCCTTGGTACAAAGAATGTAGAAGATAACCAGAGAATCTGCGCCTATGAGAAAGTAGATAGACCTAACCCTTCTAGTAAATTGCCATGAAAGAAGCTGAAGGCAAGGAGGGACAAGAGAGAGAGAGAGCAGTGTATCAGACACAAAATGCCCTGCTTTCTCTCCGCTGCATTGAAATCATGAAAGAAAATGTGTTAAATAAGTAGACAGAAAGCAGGAAGTTCCCTTTTCTGCTTCTGACTTCAGAGAAGATATTACTGCATATTTCCCTCCCATGCTTCTGTATCAACATGGGGCAGCTTGTATCAGAATAAAAACGGCAGTGTGGAGGTGTAGAGTGGGAAGGCAGGAAAAAGCCTGAGTGCCTTGGCTTCTCTGCTTTGTAGAAAGGATCCACAAGATTCTACACATCTGTGGAACATGTGGAAATTAGCTGAGACTAATTAGCATGAGACTACTGTGTGAAGGGACAAGATGTTTCATGGAAAGACATCCTAGATAAAATTAATTTTATTTCTTTAACAGGTTTTTTCAGGTCTGCTCCCTTGAAACTAACAAAGTCTCTACCTCTCTCTAGGTACGTGTATGTATATCATTTAGGAAGACCTTTCCAATTATTACAGCTTGATCATTTATACTGTCTTCTGAGTTTGTTTTAAACACATGCTA
Organism: Piliocolobus tephrosceles; assembly: GCF_002776525.5. Lineage (NCBI taxonomy): Eukaryota > Metazoa > Chordata > Mammalia > Primates > Cercopithecidae > Piliocolobus > Piliocolobus tephrosceles. The sequence goes on along the minus strand of NC_045435.1, from coordinate 79,056,235 downwards.
CCACATATTTTCATCTACCTTTGTATTTATATTTCTTTCTTCCTTAGGTAGAATTCTGCAAGCTGCAAGGGCAAAGCCTTTGTTGCCCTGGTCCTTTGCTAGCCAGATTTACAAAGTGCTCTTAACTATTCTCTGCTCTCCCAGAAATTTGGACCCGGTGGGTATTCCATGAAAGGTTCTGTGTCAGTGCATGGTATTGTTTCAGGGGATCTTTCCATGCTCTGCCTCTTAACTCTACTGGATCCTCTTACTTCTGATCCTTGGAATCAACTTTTTATCTGGCACTTTCCCCTTGATGGTGTAGATTTTTCTTTGCTTCTGCCTCATCAAACCTTAATTCCCCTTTGTCCTGGGTCCTAAAGCTACAAGTAAATCTGACTAATTTTACTCATCATCCCTGCTCCTGCATCACTACCACCCACACCAGCCCCAATCAGGTTATGTTATGCACAAATATTCTCTTCATCTACTAGGTATGCAATCAATATATGATAATATGCTACAGCAGGACAAATTCTCTCTGTGGTTACTTTGAGAAACTTCTTAACCAGTAAATATAAGTACAGATTTTAATTCCTGGGAATATCTTAGTAGAATACAGATGTGCTAATCTTCAAAATACCTTTGCAACTCTGTCGTACACTTCCATGGCCATAATCCACTTACACAGACCTTCAGCTGCAGAAGAAGCTTTAGCAACCTTAGGGGGATCAAATTCAGGGTTCGTTAAGTATTCACTACGAATCTTCTGCATAACAGTCACCTATATAACAAAGATTTAAATTTTAAAATTTCAATATAGATCACACAATCATCAGATGAAAAAAATCATATACAATAAAAACATTTGTATAAAAAAGTAATGTTGGCTTTAAAAGTCAAAATAAGTATTTTGAGATAATTTAAAAATAAGCATAATTGTAGCAGAAATACGTCATATTTGTGAGCAAAATATGCAAATGTATTATAGATATGAAGGTAAAATGTTTCTTCCAAAAATATTAAAAGACTTACAAGTTTAGGCCGGGAACAGTGGCTCACACCTGTAATCCCAGCACTTTGGGAGGCCAAGGCTGGCAGATCACTTGAGACCAGGAGTTTGAGGCCAGCCTGGCCAACATGGTGAAACCCCATCTCTACTAATAGTATAAAAATTAGCTGGGCATGGTGGCGGGTGGTGGGTGCCTGTAATCCCAGCTATTCTAGAAGCTGAAGCAGGAGAATTGCTTGAACCCGGGAGGTGGAGGTTGCAGTGAGCCGAGATCATGCCACTGCACTCCAGCCTGGGGTACAGAGCAAGACTCCATCTCAAAAAAAAAGACATACGTTGAGAGAACAAATGGAAACAATGGAAAAGAACAATTAAACATTAAGAATAAGAATTTGGATAGAAAATAATGTGCTACACTTTTTTAATCTTACATAAATTTGTGTATCAGATTTCTTAATTTATTATAAGAAGACAGACAATTCTTTCAAGTCAATTATACACTAAAAGAGTAACTTATTAAATAACTTTTTAATTATCTGAGACAGGAATGGTTTTAAACATTATGAAAATTCATAGTATCATTAATAAATGTAATATCTCTATTATGTTAATCCTAAAATGGACTATTTCTATATGTGTTATAAATATTGCATAATATTAAAGTTCTTAAACATCTTAACCAAGTCACATTTATAGAAAAAAAACCCAATGCAACTCACTGAAATGTTGTCCTTGTCATATTCTTTCAAATCTCTTAAGAAATTCATATCTCCCAGAAGTTTTTTGCTAGGTCCCCAGTAATCTAATATCTACAAATAAAATTTATGGAAATTTGTTAAATTTGCAACTAAAAATGCTAGATGTAAAATTTTTCTTCTTGAAGTTTAAGAGGTATTATCAAGAGAAGCTAATCGTATACTTTTGGTTTGTTTTGAGATGGAGTCTCACTCTGTCGTCCAGGCCAGAGTGCCATGGTGCAATCTTGTCTTACTGCCTCCCAGGTTGAAGTGATTCTCCCACTTCAGCCTAGCTGGGACTACAGGCATCTTCCACCACACCTGGCTAATTATTGTATTTTTAGTAGAGATGGGGTTTCACCATGTTGGCTAGGCTGGTCTCCAATTCCTGACCTCAAGTGATCCACCTGCCTCAGCCTCCCAAAGTGCTGGGATTATAGGCGTGAGCCACGACGCCCAGCTATCAACTTACATCTCCTTGGAAATTAAGACTTTCCTCAAGAACATGTCAAACATAAAATATTTTTAAATATGGAAATACATTTATAGACTGAATTTGTTTAAAAAAGTAAACACTGAAAGGAAAATAATGTGATTATTTCTTTTGAAAACTTCAGCAACTTGAGTAAACACCATCACAATTTCATATAAGAAAATAAATTTTTATTACTTCAAAATTTATTTTCCTGTATTCTTTGACTCTTTTAAATAAGAAAAGTACCAAACTTTTTCTTAAAGACAAACTCCTCACTTACCTAGACTCTCCAAGTGAAATTAAAGGAGAAAGCAGAAAGGCAAAGAGTACACGTTGCTCTGCCAATCATAGGGTAAAAGCACATGCTACTTATACTGGTAAAAGAGCTGAAATAACCAACTGAAAGTTCTTTTTCCTGCTTCTGGAAGCCTGATAGGGAGGTGTGTGTGTGTGTGTGTGTGTGTGTGTGTGTGTGTGTGTGTGTGTGTGTGT